>NC_060247.1:114616610-114934824 GCF_921293095.1 Ischnura elegans
AGCTGGAAATGCAAGCTACAAGCTAACACAGCCGGAAAATCAGGGCATGAAAGTCGGCCAATTTTTGTGCGGTACCCTGAGGACAACTGAGATAGCGGCCTGAACTTTGCGAAACGAATCGCTATAATAGCAGGAGACCCGAGAAAAAATTTATATAGAAAATAAAACGGAAAATCTTCATACAACTTAGATTTTTTACGAGAGAATAAAAAAATGATGTCCCCTATCTCAAATATCACTACTGTGCAGATAAGTTCCGGATTGCGGCGGCGGATACTCAAACTGAAAGGACGCCTACCTACCGCTTGATCTGTCTTTTCTGGTGACTAAGTCAGCTTTTTTTCTAGAAATATATCGTGGAACAGCATATTAAATGATACACAAAGATATCGCACTGTCCACTTAATTTTAATCTTCCAATTCTACTGCACGTGTTTCAATTGGCTTGCAATCATCAACACGTACAGTACCTGATGATGGTTGCAAGGCGGGCATTACAATATCTTTGTGTATAATTTCTCTGATGACAGTTTACTCGCTTTTACCTTAAGTTATCCCCTTGAAATATCTAGGGCAAACGTATAAAGTTGAGGATTGCCTACATGCCTGTATCTAATATTTAAAAAATTTCACCTCAACCTTTTCATTAATTTCTCATATGTAATTTTTTTAATCTTTGAGGTACAGGCAAATGTTGAAGAGGGTCTACTCGTCTTACTGTGATAATTACCTTAAGTTTTTCGCGTGCAATCCGTCGCCAAAAAAGACCGGCTGAGAGGGAGGCATGCGACATCTAAAGCAATCCTATTCACAATGCATATGCTTATCTGAGAGTGACGTAGCCATCAAATAACTCTGGGTGGACGAGGTTCATCGAATAAGTATTCTTAAATGCACTCCAAAAGAGGTAAGTTATGAAATTATGGCACTTAATACAAAACACGAGACAGTAAAAAGAACTGGCACATATTTTCACGCCTTCGCGGAGCCTGGATCCCCTTCAACCCATAAGAAGCTGCATAACACTAGCATACCACCTTAGAGACTACACTTTTTCATGCCAGAATAAAAATCAAATACCGGATTAAGATTGGTAATCTGAATTTTCCAGAGCACAATGGCCAAGAAACCACACAGTCGAACGATCCGTCTACACGAATTCTGTATTTTTTATAAGCGCTGAAAACAATCTAAGGAAATCAATGAGGAAAGAGGTATTCGGTACAATACACGAATAGGGTAAGATTTTAAAATAGAAGTCAATATTTGAACATTAAATCATAATTCAGATTATAGGTATTCACTTTGTTATTTGGTTGCTTTGTCAAAATAATAAAACTATTTTCCTCCAGGCGAAAGAAAGGGAAACATTGATGTAGCAAGCGAAAAAGGAAAGAAGAATATTTTCGTTTCACGTGACTTAAGAGAAAATGTGATTTAATTTTGGTTCAGGTATGCTCCCTCATCAGCAAGAAATTAAAAATAGAAATCCTTTGCTAAAGTCTTACTTTTTGTAGTTAATAAATCGTCAATAAATTCCGACCGTGTTCAAAGTTGAATTCTTCAACTTCTCTCTATCCTGGTTTACACATCGCGATTAACTGCCATAGAAGTGGATTATTAAGTTCAAATGGTACGTGTAGACAGTGTGTGTGAAGTACAACTGTCTTTGTGGTGCCTTGCGCTCACTTTCCACAGCTAACAGTTGAATGTAAATGATCTTAAAAAACGACTGATATATTTTACGATTACTGACACCATATGTCTGACCCCAGCGTTGGCGTTTCAAAGAGCGTCGACGCTAAAATGAAAAAAAAATCATTTTCTCAGCGTGACGCAGTTTATCTGTGCCTTATACTATTTCATTACCTCATTAAAAGACTTTTTTCCAAGAGATTTAGAAACCACGAAGTAACCGAAGGTTTTTGGACACAAATATATCTGAATTATTAATGGCGACGACTTTTAGCAGCGACATGAAGGGCTGAGAAATCAATCAACAAGGCCTAAAACACCTTAACCTTCAGTATTTCTTCCTTGATTGCTGGCAGGCTTGTTATGATTCATAATTTTAGTGGGTTCATACTCTTGCACCAATGAGTTATGAGAAATGCCAAGGGCAACGGGATAGTGACATCCTTCCCCAATAGCGATTAATAAGCGAATATTAAAAGAACAATCTTTTATGAAATATTGTTCTCCTCCAGGCTATAATCCCCCAAAGCCCCCAACCCTGGCTCCGTGCCTGACTGTCTCCCATTTCCATAGAATAATTAAAAAATGCACTAAAGATTATTTTTTTTACTATTCTCGCAGGTGTCGAGCGTCATGATGCAGAGGGCCCTGCCGTCGGTAGGTCGGATGGTCCTGGGGCTCCGTCCTTGCGTAATCGCTGCCAGGGCCTGCTCGTCTGGGCAGAGGGTCGAGGCGAAGCTGAGTACGCGGCAGTCGCCAGAAGAGGGCATCGTGGTCATATCTCCTCACACGGGCATCGACGTGGTGCAGAAGACGATCACAGAGTACCTGTGGCAGCGGGTTGGGGAGTGGCCGGACAGGAGGGCCGTGGTGAGTGAGTCAAAATCCCAACAGAGGGCCTCTTCCAATCATTAACACTCATATATATGCTCACACACCCACCATTCCCCCGGGGAGTGCGAATGATGGTCGCTAAGATACTTTATTCCTCGAAAACAGTTCCTTTGACTTGAAACCGGAGTGAATATTGATCCCAAAGACCAAGGCCGTAGCCAGAAAATATTTTCGGGGGGGTTTATGGAATAGTTGGCAAACATGAAATTATTTTTATAAGATAAATAAAATAGCGTATACGGTTAAATATACATATTTACACTTAAAGGAAAATATAAAAATATTATTATAAAATTGAATTTAGCCTTCTAGCTTTCTTTGCAGCGAGCCAATGAATTAACTCCTCGGTGTCGATGTCAATTCTGCGGTCCCTCAGGAGGCTCATAAGTCACTCACCTCTCTACTAATTCACAGCACTATTATTTCACACACTTCACTACATCTACATACACTGCACCTACAAATTCGCTTACATAATTATTGACTTAAGTCGCATTGGACTACTAGATGTCTCTGCGACGCTATATAATATCGTCGTGTGAGCACCAAGCGAACATATAATATCTATTTAATTTTTTTTCATTTCGGGGGGGAGGGGGATCAATCCCCCTTGATCCCCCCCCTGGCTATGGCCTTGCCAAAGACCTGTAATCAGTGGCGCCGACTCCATGGGGACTGAGGGGGTCCGAGCCCCCTCAAAAATTCGTTATGGGTGTGAGGAAAAAATGTGTCAGGTTTGTCGATTTTCCCCCGAGTGTCCAGATATCGAAATCTGAGTTATGAGGATTCTAATGTTGATCATATGAACCTTGTAAAATTCTTTAAAAAATTTAAAACTCGCTACTTATAAAGTTTCCCGGGACAAGATCCCGGATTGGGCCCCCCAATATTTTTTGTAAGTCGGCATCCCTGCCTGTAATCTTTCTTTTTTAACCGTATGAATTATGTTATTTGGTCAATTTAAAAATAATAATTAAGTGCTCTTGAGAAACCCCTAAATGACAATCAATAAATGTTTGAACAATCGACTTGATCTTTTTAGCGTATTGATTCAACTCTCCGTAGCACAATTAGAAATCGATCCGAGAACATTTTCAAAAAAGCCGCAAACCCAAAATCCCTCCCAAATGAAAAACCATCAACTGAACGTGGCAAGAGACGTGATGAAAATAATCACATTTTTCAGTCATTTCACCATCAAATCGCATCGAAACTTCAGGGTATGTTGTAAAATGTAATTTTAAGAGACAAGTGTTTCTGCTCGAGTGTTCAATAGGCCAGGGCCGGCCCTAGCAGGTGCGGGGCTAAGGGCGAACCTTCAGTGCGGGGCCCTTCACTTAAAATATTAAACTAAATATTAAACCGGGGCGGTCGCCCCGGTCGCCCCGACCTAAGGCCGGCCCTGCAATAGGCAAAGTAAATTTATTGATATTATCGACCGAAATTACGGGGGGAATTGGGGGAACGTCGCCTAGAATTGTGCAACCCACGATACAGCAGTACCGCAATCCCAATAATATGACAGTACACACCATTGCCTGCTCTTCTTTGAGCCTAACAACGGAAAAGAAGAAGATTCTCCTTGATTGTGAATGGGCACGAATGGAACGGGCCCAATATGTGTATTGCGGTATTTTTGTCGCTAGGGCTGCATAAATCTAGGCGTTTCTCCAGTATTTTCTATCGATATCATCTAGAAAATATTAAGGCACATTAGACACTTCAGCAGAAACAGGTATAACTTAAATTTTCATTTTCTATCATAATGTAAAGTTTGAACATGGCTTGGTGGTAACACTTGCAAACCTTCCCTTGATAGCATATGTCGCACTACAGGGATGCTGACTCACAAAAAATATTGGGGGGGCCCAAACCGGGGACCTTGCCCCTGGAAATTTGATAAGTAGTGAGTTTTAAATTTTGTGATTATTTTTGAAGAGTTATAAGATCAACATTAGAACCCTGATAACTCGAATCTTGATACCTTGACACTCCAGGGAAAATCGACAAGCCTGACACATTTTTTCCTCACACCCAAAGCAAATTTTTGATCTGGCCCCCTCAGGCCCCATGGAGTCGGCGCCACTGTCGCACTATAAAAACTTCTCACCCAGGTTTTGACATTCATCAGCAATTAATAAAACCAACATTTCGAAAGTGTAAAGGGGGAGTATTGAATTTTAACCTATTGACACCTGTTCCATTATCCATGTCCTTGTAGTTAAACAGCGATTTTGCACAAGGTAAAACAATAATTAAATAGGCTGAAAACCATGGTAGAGAATTGCATGAAAGGTATGAGGGGAAGCAGAGGATGAGATAAGGATGTATAGTCAGAATGAAATAGATTAGATTTTACTGTGAGTTGAAGAGCAAAGTTCATTTTGGTGAAGAGGGCAGTCAGAATATGATTCATGAAATGATCCACACAGACCTACCTTCACCAATAGAGAATGTTTTATGATCATGCACTCATGGGAGACTGCATAGAGGCTTGATTCCGGCTAATTCACCATTAATCAAAGGACTGGGTGCACCCATACTCAAGACTGTATATGAAGTTACCTTTCTATTTATTTGAACATTTTATTCCTCACTTAATTATTTGCATGTCAGCACATCTGTTGCTGAATAAAGAATATTTGTGTACCCTAGGGTCTTTTTGCCAACAGTGGCTTAGTAAGCATGACCTCCATCTTCTGTTACATAGAGTGGACTTAAGATGTTAATATCTTGTTCAGTAAGCCCACTCTGAGATTTGCCTTACTTTTGGGAGACTTCTTGGAGGCTTGCTTTTGGCTACTGTACTGTTAATCAAAGCTATGGTTGTACTGATGTTCAAGACTGCATACAAAGTTACCTTTCTATTAATGATATTTTATTCCTCATTTTATTATTCACATATTTCATGCAGTGATTTGAATAACATGAGTGAATAAAGAATATATAGGGAGAATATAGGGTGTTCTCTCTGACAGTGGGTTAGTAAGTATGACCTCCATCTCCTGTTACATAGTGTAGACTTGAGATGTGAACATCTTGTTCAGGACACCCAGTCTGAGAATCACCGTGGAAGGAAGTGGCTGGGTGGTGTGACTGGTAGCATATCTCAGTGGCACAGCAAGGGGGTTTTTGGGGAATAAACCCCCTGCCAGACCTCAGAGAAATTTTTAAGTTAAATCCATTTTACTTAATTGGATTGATATTACGTATCGATACTTCCAATGCACAAATGCTCAACAATCGCCCACTGAATAAAATCCGCTCATCTAGTACTATAAGGGCTACTAGATGAATGGATTTGATTCGGTGGGCGATTGTTGAGCATTTGTGCAGTGCAGGTATCGTTATAGAATTAATAAAATATCCCTCAGAAAGCCATAAAACTCACCATTTTGAACCATTGATCTTAAAATTCCGCAATTTATTAATCTCGCAACTACCGCTTACTCTGGTGGGCATTCCATACACTCAGTCACCTCCGGTATTAGTTGTACCTAAAACCCTCCCAGCCTTAATTCCTAGCTGTGCACCTGGTATATCTGACCAACAATCAGGATGTATGGGATTCGAATTTTGGCGAAGCCAAATGATAATTTCATGGATAATTTCACCCTTGGTGACTATACTCCACGGTCCTTTCTAAAATAAAATTCCAACCCCTCTTTTACATTATTGCTTACCATTCTCCTTTCATTTTATCATGGCTGACTCACTACACTGACCTCTTATACCTTCTCTCTCTCATTCTTATACAGACATGCACGGTGTCAGGCATTTCCTATTCGTACAAGGAGCTTCGTGAGCTGTGCGGCCGCTTCGCTTGCTCACTCCTTAGCGATGAAAGGCTAGGACTGCAGCGAGGAGACGTGGTGGGTCTCATGTTGCACAATAGTGCTGACTACCCTGTCGTCTTCCATGGAGCCATCGAGGCAGGGATGGTCGTCTCAGCAACCAACCCCTCCTTCACAGTGGGTAAATGAATAACAATTACACTGGCAGACATCCTCTAAATACAAATCACACTATCAATTGACAATTTCAGTTCAATCCATTGGTGATATAAGCAAGGGCATACCCAGGATCATAACTAGGGGGGGGGGGGGCAAGCCATGATCTAGGGGGGTCAAGCTATGGGATTTATGAGATTATTTCCTTGAAAAAATAGTTTTATTTTAGTTAGGTACATATCTTATACTAATATAAATCATTTTTCGTGGGTTTAAAGAAAATTTGTTGAATACTTTTGTTTCAATTCAGTACTGATTTTGCTTAAAGACTTTTGCGATTTTTGCTTCTAGGGGAGGCAGCTTCCCCAACCTGCCCCTCGCTGGAGATGCCCATGGATATAAGAAAGTCAAAAGTCAGAAATTACAAATTCCAATTAAATTTAGAGAAGACAAATAACTCTGAAAATAGTTTCTCCATTGCTTTCCTCCCTGATGATGATTTTCTAAGACAACCAAATACCAATTTTGGATATAATATTCCTCATTACATACTTCCATTGGCACTTGGATTTCCTATTATTGGACAAAACCACATGAACGAACTAGCATTTCAACTTCATTATTTATTAATGATAAGATTAATAGTGGATTGTCATAGAATTATTTTTTGAAATCATATCGGAGAGGAAACTTGTAGATGAGATGTGGAAGAGATATCAAAATATAATTTTTTTAATATCTCTCCACTAAAAAATTGATTTGCCTTCTGTAAACCATAATCATGCCGCATAATTTCATTTGTGAATTGACTGGTTAAGGCAGGCACTGTTATATTAAATTGAACCATCACTGTATCATAAAAAGGCTCAGATATTCATGATTATGTATTTGCTCCATTATGGTGAAAATGACTATGCTTCATTTGTATAATTTCCATACAACTGGCGATTAGTTTGAACAAAGGGATCTCCTGGTAACAGAGCTGACAATGGCCTACTAGGATGTATTCTAAACATTGGAATTAATTACACTGTCCTGGCTGTTTGAAACTTATTTCAAGTGTATTTAGTGGTGACTAAATTACAAATTAAAATTATCACCCAACAGGTGAAATTTACAGACAGATGACTGCTGCAAACGCAAAAGTATTGGTGACATCTGATGAATATCTGGCAAATGCTGTTGAGGTGCAGAAGAATACTCCTTCATGCAAGCAAATAATAGTGGTCCAGAGTCCCAACAGTAACATCAGTGTGAAAGGTTTCATTCCCTATTCCGACTTGATCTCAAGACCTGCACAGTTCAAGAGTAAGTATGAAAACTGAGCTAATTCAGTCAATACTTGGTCAAGGAAGCTTATAGTTGAAAAATTTATAGTGTATTTATACCATGCATTCATCATTTTCTAAATCAAAAGATTGGAACTCAACTCAATAGCCCTGATCTTACACTAACCAGATGCTCTAATAGTAAAGTACTTTACTATACAACAATATTTTCCTGATATATTTCTTAATCTTCAAGAAATAAGCAAACGCATTTTTGATTGGAATGAAAGTAATTTGAAAATCAATGCAGAATGAATAAATTGAAGTAGAAATAATTGGGTCAACCAGTGAACCCTTTGTTTTCCAATGAGAAATTTTTCTGTGTAAAAAAATGAAATAGTGACTGCTATTCAAAATACCATCATGTTATTCTTAGTAGATTATTTAATTGATATACATATGTATTTCCAACCAATGTTATGATATACATCAATTACTTGAGCTCCAGCAAGCATAATATAGTGGTGTTTGCCCTTTTCAGATCTCGAGACTTCAGAGCCGATCAATTTAAGGAGCACAGTAGTTCTTCCGTTCTCAAGTGGTACTGAGGGCCTTCCAAAAGGTGTCATGATTTCCCACAAATGTCTGGTGTCCTCCATGTGCATGGTTGAGCACCCAGATGTCCTGGCTCGACACTCGGATGGTAATTTAGCAAACCACATTTACAAATCAAGGCTCCTGCAATATCGCAATGAGGAACATATTCAACGTGACATTAAATCTCAACTACTCTATACAACTCATTGCATATTTAAAATTTCAAATGCTTAGTATTATGATAATGATTATTATTATTCAAGTGAATTTATTATTCTTGTAACGTTCACATGTGATAATGTATCAGCTGGAGAGCATCTATCATCTCTACTTCAAAAATCAGGACCATCGATAATACATATTTGTACCATGTGAAAAATAAGCTACAGTATGTAGTATTTAGTATTACTCAATTATTTTGGTGAAAACTGCATACTTTCTATCCATCTGTTGTGTAAAAGTTATCAAGAATCTAAGCCTGCTGCTCATTTTCAGATCCATCGTACCAAGATGTTGTGCTTGGAGTCCTTCCCCTCTATCACATATTTGGAATGAATGGAATAATGAACGTTTGCCTACACATGGGGAGGCATAATGTGTTCGTCCCAAAATTTGAACCTGCCTCTTTCATAAGTGCTATTAGAAAGTACAAGGTAAGGGTGTAAGAAAAACAAATCAAGACACTGACAATTTAGCAACTTATTATTCATTATTTATATCCATTTCATCCTTGAGTTCCAGTATGTACTATGATCATTTGAAAAATTTTGTTGATTATATATAATCATTTAAATTTCACCATAGCAACATAATTTAGTGCAAAATTTTTGTGTGTGTGTACCCCTTCCCCAAAATTTAGCCCCTCTCAAAACCAGCCCCACCTGAAACATTTTTGTGGTTAAGCTCTTGCATCGTTTGATTTTGAGGAGAAAATAATTAAATGAAACCCAGTTGCAATCAATGCTCTTGATGAAGATGATCGTTGAAAATGGAAAAGGCTTGGGGCTTATGTAGTGTGACATTAGCAATGGCTTAGGAACACCAGGAAGAGAGTTTGCAGAAGTTGGGGAAAATTAATTTATCGGCAAAGTTATTCTCATTACCAAGAGCATTTTTTTATTTTTATAAATGCCTGCTTATTTCTCATCCATTGTTCTTTGTTCTGAGTGGCCATTAACCTCCTATACCTAACCTGCACAAGGATAATGAAAATAGACTTTTACCATGATATTTGATGCTTTCCAGGTGAATTATGAGGGTAACTATTCTTAGGATTTACACCAGGTTAAAAACTTCATATCTGCTGATGTTTCGAGCTCCATCTCTTGGCTCGAAACATCAGCATAAATGGAGTTTTTAACCTGGTGGGAATCCTGGGATAAGTTTTTCCTTTTACAATTCTCAGTATCATATGCCAAACAAGATATTCTCTAACTCTTACATTTTAAAACAAAAGTACATACCTATTTGAGAATTACATAATGGGATTCAATTTAACTACAATCGCATGTGTCCTACCATTAGAACATGGGTGAAGTCTAGAGTTATATATTGGGGGGGGGCCGCAACCCTGCTGAAGTTATGTATATGGGCTATGAAATATCCCCCAGTGAAACAGGGAGATCCCCAGGGCCCTCCCCAGGAAAATTTGTTTAAATTATAGCCTCTGAAAACAGCATTTTAAGTACTATCTACAACTAAAATTTAGTTAAACTGTTTTTGTTTTGATTGTACTTAATTTACAGGTTTCGCACTCTTTTCAGACAAATTACCATTTAAGTTGGGGGAGCCTGGCTCCCCATTGCACTCCAAAATTCTGCTTATGCCCTAGAACTGCATGATTTTTTTGCTGGCAACACAATGTTGTACAAGATTCCTTTCCTTTGAAGTGCATACCAATCAGTTTTCAACCAAAGCAGTACCTATTGGAGATATGTATTGCAACTATTTACCTAATGCAACTTTAATTGCATTCACATAGATTGAATTTACTGATAATCAGCATTTTCACTGATAATAAATCACATTTCCAGCCTACCATTTTGTACCTGGTGCCACCATTGCTGCTTTACTTGGCAAAACATCCTGGAATCACCAAAGAAGATATGGCCAGTTTCAAACAGATTGTTTCTGGAGCAGCAACAGCATCCCCACCCATCATCGAAGCTTTCTTAGAGAGGGCTGGCAGGGATGACATAGATTTCAGAGAGGGTAAGTGTAGGGCATGCATTTAAGAGCTAAAATTATATTAAGTATGGATGATAGCACTTCCATTATTCAGCTGTCCAGCAACAAGGAAAAAAAAATGATTCGGTGTAATGCTGCATATTAATGTCCCCATTGCAATCAAATTGCCTGAGAGGAAACTGCAAGCACCACATCAACGAGAATTTAGAAGAAGAGTGTCACATCATTGATTGACAACAACCCTAAGATTGGCTTGACCTTGCTCTCCACTCAATTCTCCTGTCAGCTTATGTTTTCGCACTCAGAGGCACAGCAAGCTTTGGGTGAAACCCGCCCCCCCCCCCAGAGCTCAGAAATTTAAAAAAAATATAATCCATTTTACTTAATTGGGTAAATATTACTTATAGAATTGTGTAAGGATTAATAAAATAACCCTCAGAAAGCCGCAAAACTCACAATTTTGAACCATTTACCTTAAAAATTTGCTGGGGGAGGACACCCGCACCTTCCGCTTACCCTAGTGGGTATTCCATCTCTCCCAACCCCCAGTATTAGTTGTGCCTAAAACACCCCTAGCCTTAAATCCTAGCTGTGTGGGTGATCACACTTATTCATTTCTTCTCATTAAAATCCTTCATCACATGTTCCAAATGTTTCATCCAAGGTATTCCAACAGGCACATAGCCGAAATTTGCCAAACTCCCCAGCTGTCTTCAACAACAATAACAATGCTATTCACCAACACATTCCCCTCACCAATTCCATTTTTGTTTCTTTCATTATTCCACTTTTTTCTTGTCCTTCCAACGTCTACCTCATGTACCTTTAAACCTTAAAGTGTGGGAACAATTTTATACGTTTTGCACTCTGACTGAGGCATTTACTCAAAGTTTTTATTGTTACCTGGATCAGAGGTGCAGCTAGGAATTAAGGCTAAGGGGGGCTTTAAGCGCAACTAATACTGGGGTATCTGGGGGTATGGAATACCCGCCAGGGTAAGCGGAAGGTGTGGGAACCCTCCCCAGAAATATTTTAGGATAAGTAGTGAGTTTTAAGGCTTTCTGAGGGATATTTTATAATTACTTACTCTGTTCTATAAGTAACATTAACGCAATTAAGTAAAATGGATTTCGCTTAAAAAATTCTCTGAGCTCTGGGGGGGGAGGGGGTTATATCCCCTAAACGCCCCCCCCGCGCTGTGCCACTGACCTGGATATCTGGCACTTGGGTACTTTCCCTCCTTGACATAAGAATCGCTAACTCTACCTGACGAGTCCTCGAGGCAAGGGGGTTCCTTCTACACAGGGGTCTCTTCTGCACTGGCTGGCAGCTAAAATCATGCATTCCCTATACTAATGGTTAAAAGATTTTTAACTTTCAACATACCCACAGTGAAACATTCCTTCTGCTCCCAAGCATGCCCTATTACCACACTACTACTACACTGCTCTCCCTTGGTATCTCCTCTATCAAAGGAATTGTACACATACAAAAAATCCTCATGTCAATTTAAATCATAATATTTATGTACTCTTAAAGGCATAATTTTCTGGCACACAAAACTCCTATGGGCTATATAGCTATGAAAATCTACTGATTTACATCCTTTTATGTTGAGCTAAAAACCATGTACGAGGGACGTTTTTTTTTCAACTTCCAATGGGTCATGAACAAAAGACAAAGTGAATGATTAAAAATTATTTTATTGCTAAATATTGAGGATACTTTCAGTATCCTTTCGACGTAATCACCTTGGCAATTTAGGTATTGGTCGTGCCTGTGAACAAGTTTTACCGTACCCAATTCAGAAGATGTTACCACCAGCGACCTCCAATAAATTTTCCCTTAGTTCTGAAGCTCAAAGCTTGTTTGAAAACCCTTCCCTCCTAGCCACTTCTTCACTCCAGTGTTAAGATGGAAGTCACATGGCACTATGTCGATATTGCATTGCGGGTGATAAATAATATCCCATTAAAATTGCTCAAAGAGCAGTTGGGCTGCATCAGTGCTGAGATGACGGTCGTTGTCATGGATCAGAACACTTCCTGAAGCCAGCACGTCTCCTCTTATGTTTTGAATGGGAATGGATGTAATGTTTCACACTCTAGCCACATTGCATTAAAGAAAAATTCTCTTTTATCGGCATAAAGGTCAAGGCATGTCAATGCTGAAGCCATTCGGCGAGTTTTCTGACTGTCTTTCCGTAGTACACACTTGGCGGGAGAATAAATTGAGGCAGTGTAGTTAATGAGATTGCTGCTAACCTTAAATTAAAAACTTAATATCAGAAATGACCTGAGCATGTGGTGCGGAGAATGCACAGTTGCCCAATGCGTGCAGTACCTGCTGTAACGCCACCTTTGCTAATATCACTCTTTTATTTCATATATCTTTTTAACGCCACACAATCTCTCTCTTTTTTCAGTCAACAACCACTCCAACCAACATCCCCGTAGCAACAATTTTATCAATAACATCAAGTAAATAAACACAAATATGACGGCGTTACACTGCCTGTCGCTCGTATGGTATTTCTGCTGAGCTATCGGAGGTTGAAGAAAAAGGCCCTCGTATACTACAGATTCCTTTTGATATAGGGAAACAGAAAAATTTAGTCCTCCCTCCAGAGACCCCTATTCAATCTTAATCGTTTAGCTGTGACATCTGGTTTAACACAAGTATTCCACTGTGAGAGGGATATATTCTAAGGTCAATTCTCCCTCATGAGGTATGTAGTCAGGGGGAGCTTTGGGGGATTGATCCCAACCCCAAAATTTATTCCCCTTAGGTAACTTTATCTGCAATCATAGGCGGATCCAGGGGGGGGGGCACGGGGGCACGTGCCCCCCCCAGACCCTTAAAAATATGCTAGATTTTTAATACGGTCCCATTGTCATTTCGTTCGTTTTGTATAACAAGGTATCCTTGTGCCCCCCCCTGAACAAAATCCTGGATACGGCCTTGCTTGTGCCCCTCCCAGAAAGAAATCCTGGATCCGCCCCTGTCTGCAATGCATCTGCTGAGGAGACCACTAGCACAGGGGTACCTATCATCTGGCACTCCATTTTTCCATATATGTAGTTGTGTTACATTATGTCTGGCAATAAGCAACAATGAATTTAACTTTCAGCACTATGCAAACGAAATATATGTGTAGCTGATTTAGTGATACATATTTATGGTTTTTGGAGGGGTTCAAACTGACAACATATATCAGTGTAGGCAACCCGAATGCCACTAAAACTCCCTCCCCTGAGGCAAAACTGTGCTACGTGTGTGGCTACAAGGTGGTGGAATAATAAAACTTTAAATCACTTCGTCAAATTTTTAGCATGCGCAGATCTATTAAGCAAGAGTTAAATTAAGTCATACTTTTTTGGAAACATAAATGGATGATTTTCCTTACACATACATGCATTGTAAATTTTTTATTTCAATTATTTTGAGTATTCTCTATCCCTGAGGTTACACTTAAGCTTGACCACTGATATTTTATATAACTGCTCTTTACAGGATATGGCCTCACTGAAACGGCTGGAGTGGCAACTCTTCTTCCAACAAATGCCAGACATAAAATAGGATCCTGTGGTCTCCTTGTTCCATTCACGGAAGCGCGGGTGATTGACAGCTCAGGGAAAGGTCAGAAATCGCATCAACAAGGCGAACTGCTGATCAGAGGGCCCCAGGTGAGCATTTTAATGAAAATATGGCCACTATACCAGTAGGGTGCAATTATATTTTGCTTGTTTTGATGCCTCCGAGCATATTCTGCGCTATCGGCCATTTTTGAGTCACTGTAGTCCTGAGCCATGGTTCTCTGCCAGAGGGGTAGCCAGACATTTCTATTAATCTAAAAATGTTTACAAACATAATAAAATTTGGGGGGGTCATGACCCTTCTGACCCCCCCCCCTTTAGGTCGCCCCTGAATTTTACAGTTACGATTACTTTAAAATCCATTAGCATCTTCTGTCAGAATTTTTATCTAAAGAAATCTAAACTTCAACTAAAAATTACAACATTCCTATTTATGCCATTCAAAGTGACCATACATTTGCGTGAGTGGACATCAGTTACGACGAATATTTAAGTCTGAATTAGAGTATCCAATTTTTATTCCCATTTCTAATCGATAAGTTGACACAAAACGGTGCCTCTCCGGGGAAATAAATCAAGGGCATCCTTTGATCACGTTAAGCGTTTAGGGGGGGGTGGGAGGGGAGACGATGACGCCAAATCTCATCATTAGTTAAGTGGGGAGGAGTCGTCACAAGAAATATTAAGTAATATTTTTCCGCACGAAAAAGTGTAAAAATGTGATAAATTTGTATTAAATTAAGTTTAATTGTTCCCATTTTTACTGCTGACTAAACCCTACGCAATAATATTCATCGTGGTTATGCGAACGCCAAAAAGTAGTACAGATAAGTCCCTCTGGTGCTCAGCCGCTACTGGCCAGCCCAGTGCGCAACTGGACGAACGCTGCGGCGCGGCGTACGAGTTGTGTAAATAAAGGTATTTTAGCAGGAATGCCAACTTACAAAATATATTGGGGGGGGCCCAAACCGGGGATCTTGTCCCGGGAATTTTATAAGTGGTGAGTTTTAACTTTTTTAAGTATTTTAGAAGAGTCATATGATCAACATTAGAGCCGTGATTACTCGAATCTCGATATCTGGACACTTCGAGGAAAATCGACAAGCCTTACACATTTTTTCCTCACATCTGTAACGAATTTTTGAAGGGGCTCGGGCCCCATCAGGCCCCATGGAGTCAGCGCCACTGTATTTTAGCAAAATAATGTTTGTTTAAAAAAATACAAAGCAGTCAATAAATAGATGAAGCAATTAATGCATGATGGTGCACAGTAAGCACCTGAAACACACATTCATATTCGCATTTTTCCCTGTTTCTGCTCTGAATAACCCGACGAAAGCATCGTCTCCAGTTTATACAGCATCAGTCTCGAGGACAAGTGCGTGGCATATTTCAAGTCAGCAGCGAGAACGGTCGGCATGTCGGTGAAATTCACATTGATCGCCACAGGAAAAGAATCCGCCAGACCGGGAGACAAATATCGGACCTTGGTTTATCCAGACCACAGTGCAGACCCCCAAGAGCGCATCTAGGAATTTATGCTAGGGGGGTTTCAGGCGCAACTAATACTGGGGAGCGTGGGGGTATGGCATACCCGCCAGGATGGGTGCGGGAGGTGCGTGGGCCCTCCGCCAGAAATTATTTCAGATAAATGGTTTAAAATGGTGAGTTTTACGGCCTTCTGAGGGATATTTTATTAATCCTTACACTATTCTATAAGTAATATCAATCCAATTATGTAAACTAGATTAAACTTAAAAAATTTTCTGAGCTCTGGGGGGGTGGTTTTATCCCACAGAACCCCCCCCTCGCTGCGTCACTGCAGACCCCTACGCTATCCAAGTCCATGGTCTTCTGTGAAAACACTGCCAAAGTTGAACCCAATGGAATATGGGAACGTCAATGGGATAGCCAGGAATTTCATTCGAGGGGGAGGGTCCAAAACCAGGGGGGGTACATTTTTGAAAAGAAGGGTACTAATTAGAGGGTTATAAAATAATTTAAACACTTTTCATGATCGAAACAACTTCATTTTTCAAAGAAATATTATAAATTCATGATGTTTCAATATTTTGTTTTCTTTTATGTGGCACACAATTGCGTTTTCATATTTCGGAGGGTGTTCGGACCCCTTGCTACGCCAATCAACCCCGTTCCACGTTAAACCCAGTAAATGCGGTTTATTTTCAACATTTGAACCTTACCGCGTGATAGGTACGCACGCGCCGTGGCGAGGCCGTCCAATTTTGCCGCGGTGCAGCGGTGAAATACACATTCTTCTCCTAGGGAAAAATATAAGGAAAATTTTCCCGTGGTGTTTAATATAAATCATTTGTTCATGCCCTGGACAAGTCAGATAGAGGCTAAGTCGATTGATTGGGCCACAAATGTTCCTGAAATCCAAGGAAATGAGTGTGGAAATTGGCAATCTAGCGATGGTATCCTGCCCTTCTCTTTGGCTTATCTCGAAAACATAATATATTGTTCTTAATTTCATCGCATCCACTGGAGGTAATATCATGGCTCAAGAGTACACCGTTCTATGTCAACTTATCGCTTAGAATTGTGCCTTTAACGTAAGTATTGAGGTTCGAACGCAAGGTTTCATCGAAACTGATGTCTATTTACCCAAAAATATAGTGACTGAAATTGATAAATTAAAATTGCATTATTGTTTTTGTAATAATGTCGAAAGTTTGAGCAACAATTCTGACAGATGGTATCAATGAATAAGGAAAACATCTTAATTGTACTGTCAAAGATGTCAGGCAAGTTTATCCGGGCACAACTGTTAACTTCGGGGAAAAATTGTCAAATGAGGCACCCCCTAAGGTCATGTAACTAAAGACTGGAGATTCAGTGACTGCAATGCATAGTGCAGAGGCATGTGCGTATTATTAATATTTATAAGGAATTATTTATCTCCGATAGATAATGGAGGGGTACGTGAATAATGAGGAGGCTACGCGGAAAACTGTGGACTCTGATGGATGGCTACACACCGGAGACGTTGCCTACTACGACGACAACGGCTACTTTTACATTGTGGACAGGATAAAAGAGCTAATCAAAGTGAAAGGAAGTCAGGTAAGGAAACAAGCACAAATCACTCTATTTCTTAATTCTTCAAAGAAAAATATGTTACTCGCAGTCATTAATTAAGTTATAAAGCTCGTTATCAAGGTAAAATATGTATGTATCATTGCTCCAGTATTGTTTATGCCGAAAATCCCCGAGCTCATAATAACACGTCTAACCTTAACGGCTGCCACAGAAAAAGTAAACATTGAACACAGCTGAAAATTTTTTCATACTTCAGGGCCATATATACCAAATTAGCAATGAAAGACACTTAGTTAATTCCAAAATTTATTTAAAAAGTACCGGTTTCGGTTTTTATGCCATTATCAAGCATGCTTTTTATATATTTGATAATATTATAGTATTTATTTACATTATTGTATAAAAAGCATTAATTATGCTCTTGACAATGGTGTAACAGCCTACACCGGTCGTACTTTTTAAATAAATTGTGGAAGTAACGAGGCGTCTTTCATCGCTAATATGGAGCCCTTCCACCACGTAAAAACTTCAAGTTTCGATTTCATGTATACCAACATAATAAAAAATTGAGAATTATGACATTATAATCGGACTCCCCGAACTCGCGAGAAATGTAAAATGTTGGTTCCCGTCATTTTCTGAACACACCTTATATGTAAGATGTGAGGGCTCAGGGGAGCCGTGCGAGGATACAACACACCGCGGCCGGGACTCAGCAATCGCGCTGATTCGCCCGATCACACGGGGATGGGGTTGGAAAGGAAGGAAAAAGGAAAGAGGCGCCGCCGCGATAGGAGTCCGACGACGCCTCTGGGGTAGGGATAGGGTTGGAAGAGATGGGACGGGGTAAAACACCTTACCGCTATAGAAGCGGAAAGGGCCCACTCACTAGCGAAACCAGGCATCAGCCATTAATGTGCCAACGATTTTGGAGGATTTTCCTATTAAAGAGAAAATCCATTGATGAAATCGTTGGGTACCTTATATGTAAGTGTACCTCACTTACTCTTTGCACAGGTTTCTCCGACAGAGTTGGAAGCGGTGCTTCGTCTGTGTCCGGGGGTTGCGGACGTCGCCGTGGTGGGAAAGCCAGACGACAGGTCGGGGGAGCTTCCGGCCGCCTTCGTGGTCAAGAGTCAAGAGCACGAGAGCTTGTCGGAGCGGGACATCCACGACTGGATGGAGGACAAAGTGGCCACGTTCAAGCGACTGTCCGGAGGCGTGCGATTCGTCGATTCCATCCCTAAGTCCCCGTCCGGCAAAGTGCTCAGGCGAGAACTGGTCAAAATGCTTCACTGACCGCCCTCCTCAGCTCACGGTTGAAGGAAAAAGACGCGACGCCACCGGCGAGACACAACTTCCCACATTGTACGAATGAGGGCACTCGAGGCAGTCCCATAAGCGATGCCCGAGGAACTTACCATCTTATTTCGGCTCTTAAATGATGCCAAAATATTCCATTACCCGATTTAAGCAAATAATCGTGAGCACGGGTAATAAAATAAGAGGATTCTCCGGTAAGCCTCAAGATGTGCTCTGACCCACAACGCATTTTAATGGATTTACAAACGGCCACTCGTGTCCGCGGAGCGCTCCAAATCCAAAGCGCTGTTATCCGAATTTTGCATCGATTTCATAATGTTGCTAGTAATTTATTGCTGGTGCAAGCCGTAATGCAAATAATGATAGTAAATGGATCGCTATGTACTCATCACCGCCCCGCGGACATTTCTAAAAACCAATTAAAATGCGCAAAAACTGGCACCATAAATCAAGCTTTTAAGGGATAGACTGGGACATATTCTGTGTAGTCCTCATGAATGTTGGAGACTCGAACGGTGCTACAGCTGCTACTTGAAAAATGTTTGACTTGACGATCGAAGTCAACGTTCACGAAGTGCCTTGTGTCCGCGATTTCCCATGCAACGGAACTAGCGCGCAAGGACTTTCTTTGGCGTAAATGGTCAAATGGGGTCGCGGAATGGTCTGGACAATTCTGCTGAATCGCTGTTGGATTCACAGGTAGGCGAGCATTACTTTGGTAATTGGGCCTCAACCTTCCAATGCAATTGACTCAGCGTAGTGAGATGGCGATCGCTATGCCACCAGCGAGGTACTGAAAACTGTCTATTGCAGGTATTCACGGTTTCATACAAGTTGGTAATCAACTTCGTGATCCCAAAATTACCTCCTCTCCTCTTTCCTCCATTCCTATTTTTAAAAAAACGAAGATATTTTTCTATTTCATTCATACCCACCTAATTCAAATAAATATTGTATATGACTTACACTGTGAAAAAGATATGGAGAGCTTTAAGGGCGCATATAAGAGATGAACAGAGTTTGGGAATCAAACGATCACATGCAGTGCCATCTTGCGATGTAAATCCAGTTTTTTAGAGACGTGTAGATATCAGTGTGTGGCTGGGCACAGCAGGATGCCGATGAACCAGGCTCCAAAAAAGCTGCAACATTAATGATATTTCTCAATCGGTGTGCCTTATACCGCAGCGTCCACGGATAGTTAAGCGGGAGCAAAGTGTTCTTCAAGGCTGACAAATTGATAGAACTCTCCTACCGTGTGAAATATGGAAGCTTCATATCTCTCCTCAATCCATACGAGTCAATGTGATCCTACTCGAGGATGAGATATTATGTTAAACCACTACGTTTTGTAAATATTTTTGTGATGAAATAAATGAATGCATCATGTTCTTCTATTTTTACCGGCATTATTTTCGTTATAACTTTCAAGGGCGTACCCAGGATCATAACTAGGGGGGACAAGCCATGGCCTGGGGGGAGGCAAGCTATGGGATGTATGAGATTATTTCCTTGACAAAATAGTTTTATTTTAGTTACATATCAATTACTAATATATATCTCGGTGGCGGTGGGGTAAAGTCCCCGCCTGCCAAACCGTAGGTCGTGGGTTCGAATCCCGCCTGGGTAAGTGATCCCTATCCAGGGCATGGATGTTTGTGTTGTACTTTGTTAATATTGGAAACCCTCGTTGTAAAAGGGCGTCATGTGCTGTTTACGGGGAGTTTGATAATAAATAAATTAAAAAATTTTCGTGGATTTAAAGAAAATTTGTTGAATATTTTCGTTTCAATTCAGTACTGACTTTTGCGATTTTTGCTTCTGGGGAGGGGGGTCAGCTGCCCCCCCTGTCCCTCGCTGGGTAAGCCCATGATAACTTTCTATATGTGCACTTTTTTTTAATTATCCAAGATCTTCATGGAATCTATCAGTAAAACTGTTGTGCTCACCACTGTTGGCGATTGTTTTTGCTAGGCTAGTGACCAGGTTATTTACCAGACAATTAGTTTGCAATTTACTTCGGGCAATTATAAGTCCAGATTACACGGGATCGGTCGAGGCCAGGTCGAATATTGCGGTAAGCACCTCAGCCGAATTTAAAAAAAATGGGAATATGCAAAAAATCGAAAGTGCATAAAATTTTGTACAATTTTCCTTTAGTCAATCATTTGCATCTAAGTTGCGCTAAATTACGAGATTACAGTAAAACAGTTAAAAAATTTAGTCAAGAATTGTTGAAAATCTGGCAAAGGCGTTACCAGTAGGAAATAAGTATCAAGCTTATTGAACGAATACTCGCCGTGGTGAAGCGCGTGAACTATCGTAAAGAAGTTCCATGAATTACCATTAATATCACAGTACCATTCGACAGATAGATAACTGTGACCTACTAGTTGTAATGATATTTCCTGAGTTGACACTGCAACCAGGGAACTTCCGATCGAATCTCGTCAACGGTGAGTGGATTGAGATTGAGAAAAGCTGGATGATGAAATCAATAGCAAGGCTTACGGCTCAGGTAAGTGAGTAAATTTCCAGTGCACTTCTTTTCAGGTGAGAACTACAAGGCAAATTCCCGCTGAATAATTTCTCATGAAATTTTTTAACTCCAATTGAAATTTAGTTGGTAGACACACTTTTATCAGAGAGAGGTCATACGAGGCATGTAAAATTTCACTAAAAGTATAATTTTACACCTTCAATTTGAAACTTGATCGGCTAACATTTGGACTACAGCATATATTATATTTGTCAGTATTAAAATCGGCATCAACCTTGATAATTTTTTTGTGTGTCGTTTGTTTACGCTATAAACCAGAACAGAAAATTAATACGTTTTGTCGCTGAGCGTTTAAACCTGTTTTTTCTTATTCAACATAGAGTTGCATGACAGGTCTGAGCAACAATAAAAATTATCATAAACTAAAATTTCAAATTCCGCTCGCCCCCAACTGGGACATGGTTTGGTCAACCAACGTTATTTAGGGGTAAAAATCATGCAGTCGAAAATTTTGGCAGAGTAGCACAAGTTAGCCTCGTAGACGACCCACTCCTGACCCATGGGGGGCGAGCGAGGGCCAGCCCCTACCCTCCTTAATACGATTGTTTTACGTTTTTCGTGGAAAACACGAAAAGCATGACCTCTAGTAAAAATACTTGAAACAATACTAACTCAAACTGCTGAAATGTTTCTACAAAATAGGTCCTTATCGTGTTTGCTAAAGGAATAGTTATCGAGTTACAGAGGAAGTGACCACCATTGATTTTTTTTGTATTAATCGAACCAAGTAACATACGGTACCCATTTATGAAATGAGTCAACCTGAAAATTAAAAAAAAGTCTTATTTGGACGACATTAAATCGAGATTTAAAGTTTAACGGCAGAATAACAGAGGTACCGCGAGGTCTTCTGCGACCAAAGAGCCTGTGTAAGCAAGCATCCTATTGGTTGTAGGTTTAAATGTCCGAGTGCCAATTCTATGAAGGTCGGAGTCAGATCCGGAACTAGGAATTTTGTCAAGGGCGCGAAGATCAGTTTGCCGCCCCCCATTCTATGTTCCACCCTTCCTACCATCCCCATCCCCACCACTAAAATATTATACCTCCATAAGCTATTTTTGATATGCGGTATCCGAAATTGCACTTCTTGTTTATACTATTAGAAGTTTTATTTGTGAAAAACAATTTTTAATAAAACATATGTATTAAACTTATACCATACATTGTCATTGAAAAACGCTTACATTAATTAACAACGTTACACTGTTTTCGCGCCCCCGACCTCGCTGCTGAGCGCTAAAGGAATTAATTCATGACAGTTGTAGATATTGCACTCACTCCTGACTCGTTTATTCTTGTGTCGTCTCTTATAACGAAGAAAATAATTTGGTACAGCGTCAGTGTAATAAAGCTATTAAAATGTGCAAAAAAAATCAAATAACATCGAACAATATTGATTGTGGCATTATACTCCTGAAAAAATTAAATTAATTTTTAAAAATAAACTTTTCAAACTTTGCCTCCCCCTGAAATCTGCCGCCTAGGGCACGCCCCCCCCCCCCCCTGCCCCGCCCTTGTTCCGGGCCTGAGTCGAAGAATAGTCAAACATACGAAAGCCATTGGCTCTTTGGAGGGGGATATGAAGGCAGCGGACGAGAAGTGGAGACAAGGTCAATGTCATTCGATATGAAATTGTGGGAGAGGGGGGTCGAGAGGTCAAGAGTTGGGGAGGAGAAGATGGGCAGTAGGTGGGAGTCCATCGAAGGAGGAATAAGGAGATTGTGCAGCTGAACTATATAATACACCCAGTGTGTCGCCTGGCGGTCTTCTCTCAGTGATGGCGCGTGGAGTGGTGGTGATGAGGTGGCTGGCGCCGCTCTTTGTGCTGCTCCTTTCGAGGTGCTCTTCCGCCTGGAAGGACCCGCACATGCTCCACGGCCGCTCCGTCATGGTGCACCTCTTCGAGTGGAAGTTCCAAGACGTGGCGCTGGAGTGCGAACGATTCCTCGCACCTCACGGATTCGGGGGAGTACAGGTGCGCAATGCTGTATTAACCATGACTTTTAATCATATTGAAATATTTATGCCCGTCTATGATAATTCTGCCGAGGGAACGGCGATGAAATATACATGGATTACCATTAGAAATAATTCTCCTGGACCGAGATTCTATCTACGGACCACTTGGCTTGACACATTTGGCTTTCTGGGACATTTGGCAGCAGGGATGGCAAGTGAAACGAAAATGATTCGATTCGACTCGGAGGGAAACGAAAATACAAAGCCTAGGTTTAGTTTCGTTCCCGCACGAAATTCAAATCACCAAGAAGTTTAGTATCCACCCGGTACGAAACTTAACTCCCGGGAATGAAACAAAATTAATCGAAACTCCGCTACTCATCGTTAAGTTTCCATCCCAAAATTTGAGTCGAGGGGGATGAGAGAGAATAATTTCAACCCATTAAGTTTGACATACGTGTTGAGAGATTAAAAGATTGAGCTTAAAAATCGAATGGCCAGTTTGCGTTCACCGTTCTTCTGCTGGTGGTAAAAATATGAATGCCCTATGAATCTCATGGCGGTAGGCCGAACCTCTACTTCATTCAACCATACTTCGTACTCGGTATGTCGGTCGAAACGAAACTGTTCGAAGGTGAAGCACGAGGTCCCTCCGTTTATAAACATTATCTACGTTTCGTTTCGTCTTAGAGTTTTAGTTTAGTTTCGACCGAAGTAGTTTTGACTCCGATTCCGTTTCGACCCTGAGTTTAGCTCCGCGGGTTTAAATCCATTTCGTTTCTACATTTCGCTCCCGGGAACGAAACTATAGAAATTTGACAGATTTGACTTTCGTTTAGTTCCTATTGCCATCCCTGCTTGGCAGACCACTACGCTATCCTGGTTCCGGAATTCCGATCGCAATTGTTATCCCGGGGAATTTCATGTAACCCGGAAACCTGGATAGCGTAGATGTCTGCGCAGCGTCCCGGAAAGCCAAAGGCCCGTTGTTCGATTCCCGGTTCAGGGGAATTTTTTCTTATGGCATTCATATATATGTATCATCTTGTTTTCTTAAGGTTATTCTTACGCGGGATGAATTGCAAGCAGCCGTTAAACTCCACATTCGTAGGAATGACAGGGACAGGTGATCGGCAAAATGCTCCATACAAACCTACCTTGAACGGGAGAATACGTTAATAGTTACGATAATCCTTGGTATTACATCCAGGACTTCCGACAATATCTCTCTTTCGCTTTTCCTCCACATTTCATGGTAAGAATTACATCCAATTGCCGTCGCCAATACTTTTAGGTGCGTTCTCTTTTGTAAAGGTTAATCTGGCGCGGGATGAATTGGATGCAGGCGTTAAAGTGGGGGATCGTCAAAAGCGGTGAGGTTCGCGGATGATCGGATCTCGAGGATCAACGGTAGGGAAGCAGGTCCTAGTGGATGAGTTAAACAAGCGTTGGGAGAAATACGACATTGGGATAGATAATAAGAAGACCGATGTCATGCAGTTTTGTAATGCGAGCAACGAGTGTTTGGCTCAAGTTGAAAGTAGGTGGGCACGAACTTGAGCAGGTAGCAGACTATAGGAAGACGAATGTAGCAATAAGGACAAAAGAAACATAATTTCGTTACCAAAGTAGGGTTTCATGAAACATAAATGGGTGATAAGAGGGTTATTAAGTACAAGTTTAAAGAATATTGTAGGGAAGAGTCTGGTATGGAGTGTAGCGCCTCACGGTGGGGAAACGTGGAGATTTAGGGAGGAAGTCGAGAAAAGACTATTCGAGAAGTAGGTATGGAATAACGGAGGAGGAGCAACGAAGTGCTGGGCATGGTGGGTGAGGAGAGGTAGCTCCTCGGTGAGATACGAAGGACACAGATTTGGATTAAAAGAGTACTGATCGGTGAGGGGACGCTGAAAAAGCGTTAATAGGGAAAATTTTTAAGCAAGCGAGGGAAGGGAAGGAAGAGAACAGGATTTAAAAACAGAATGAAACAAATCAGGCCTTTTTGTAAATTGAGGAGAAACTCCACGTTCGGAGAGAGGGGAGACAGGCCACGATCGATTCGATCGACAAAATGCTCCATGTATACCTACCTTGACGGGTAAAATACTTTAATAATTATTGTCCTTGGTATAGCACCGAGGACTTCGGACAATATCTCACTTTCCCTCTCTCTACTCATTCAATTATTTAATTGTACGAAGTGCTCACCATTTCCATTCAGTAGCGGGTACAGAAAAAACTCAAAGGGGGGGCGCAAAAGATATCTTGAGCTACCTTTACTTTTATCATAATGAAAAATAATCAAGTCACACGTAAAGTTTAAGAAATTTTTTTAAACTGATTTATAAACATATACAAGACAATGCCCTCATGATGTAAAAATTTTACAAATGTGACTCTACAATGTTAGGCAATGCAAGCGGACCCTCCGCGCCCCCATCTGTACCCGCCGCTGTTTCCATCGCCAATACTTTTAGGTACCTTCTCCGTCGCCTTTTCCGTCTTCTGCCAGGAATTTTTCCCTCCATAAAGTCTTATATTCAGGGTACAATGAGCTTCATTTTATTAGCCAGCGAAGTAGCATTTTAATTTTGTCGAGCCAATTAAGCGATTTCCCGATTCAATTGTATCGCCCAGTTGCAAGAGTATCGGATCGATGATATTCCCTCCGTTTCCTTTCTTTCTTGTCCACTCAACGCGACAAATGTCCTTTCTATCGAATTTAATATGTCCACTGTCGCCACCCGACAAATCGGTCGAATTTGGACCCAATGGTAATAAATGAGATAATTCCTTATGATCGCCAAAAACGATCATGAAAAAGCCTTTTTCCAGCTGTCACCGCCACGCATGGCGGCAGATAATGAGTCATAAGGAGATAAGGCTCGCGTCGCCAATCTACACAGACCGCCGCTAGGAAGGAATTAGATACTGCCTCTTACATTAAAATGAAGTATTCCGTTGGGCGAAACCGTGCAATATTAACCCTTTGATTGCCAACCGATTTTCTGGGTAGGTCCTATGCTACAAATGCCTAGGCATTTTTGCTGCTTTGCAATAGGTTAGGAAAAAAGTTAGTTATAAAAATCAACTAGAGGTATACATTCAAAAACTTTAGGAAATCTTTATTATATGTGATTTCACCTTTTTAATGTATGATTTGACGAATTTTTGGTAATATGAGTTAATTTTTATAAATGAACTAAAAATGTTAATGTTAAAATGAATATTAAATGATTAGTGAACTATCAGCATCTAATTGTAAGAGTGACATTGCAGGAGGAGAGCTAACGCGCTTCTGACACTTTTCGCGAGAGATAGGAGGAAGGCGATAGCGCTCATTGGGTTAAGAAAAAAGATGCAATTATTTTGGTATTTCACCCTTTACGCTAGTACGCAATGATTGACTAGGGAAAATTTCCCCTGTACCATGAGTTGAACCATTGTCGTAGCGAGGGGGAGGATCCGGGGGGGGGGGGGGCGGATCCTTAGCCCCGAAATATAACAAAAAATTACTTTGCTTCATGAAAGGAAACAAAATATGGAAAAATCATGAATTTACAAAATTTTTACTTTAAAAATGAAGTTTTTTCGATTGTGAAGAGTATTAAAATTAGTTTAAATCTCTCAACTTAGTACCCAGTTTTTTTCCCTCCCGGTTTTGGACCTCCCACCGAACAAAATTCCTTGGTACCCCACGGATCTTTGAAGTCAACTTTTTTCCGGATTGATATATTTGGGAACAGCATATTAAATGATGTACAAATATTTCGTACTGTCCACTTTAATTTAATTTCAAAAACTCCACTACACGTGTTTCTATTGGCTTGCCGACATCATCATACACTGAAGGAATTTTATTCCTTTTATCCAGTAAATGAGTACCTGATGATGATTGCAAGCCAATCGAACCACATGTAGTAGTTTATTTAGTTAAAACTAAGTGCGATATCTTTGTGTATCATTTATCATTCACGGATCTTTGGTTTTCCAGGCTACTGTAAAGACCACTACGATGTAGAGAAATCTACATTTCGAACAACTTTCAATAGACGTAGCTACGTTTTCGGGTTTTCCTCTGCGTCGTTTTATGTTCATGATGACAGCTTCAATCAGGAAAACCCGGAAACCAAGCTGCGCCTACCGCAGCACTCCGCGGAAGTCTCCATTAACTTTAGATAGATATTTAGATAGCTTATAAATACCATTATAGACTTATATTAAGCATGGAAATATATCACACCTCCATGCGTGTCTTTGGCGTAGGAGTTGGGTTTATCATTGGTATTGCCTTTTTACAGTTCAAATTCCCTTGCGTTGCCATCAATGATGGACCAAACGGGCCAAATACATGGATTGATTCCACAAATTGCCATGGCAATCGATTCCCAGTCCACTCATGTATCACTCAAAATTAGATCTCGTACATAAAATAAGTTACTGTCTTCCACGATATTTTCGCCACCCCATTCCCTTAGAGCCATTGTATTTTTTTCCAACCGCTCCCCCCACACTCTCTCCGTCATACATCGTTTTCTAAACAAATATCGCAAACTTTTGATCAAAAAATATTGTATTATTCGAGAGTGCAGCATCATTTATCGTTTTAGTTATAATTACAGAAAAATTTACGTCCTCTGATGCATGAGGACGTGAATATGAGGAAGACAAACCACAGAGCAATCATTGCTTATGCATGCATTGCATTCTTACTTTTCATTGCAATTTTTTTTTGCACACCACTTACACTCACTTCCTTCTTTTAATGATCCACAATAGGATTTCGATGTTTCTTTTACGAAGAGACCAGGCCCTGCTGTTTGACTCCTGGTGTTCTGGCTCCATCGTATACGCGTCCGCCCTCGTCGGCTTTCGGCGACGCACAGAGGTAAAAATTGCCCTATACTTGGAAAAAAAACCCTCTTGAGACCGTGTTTTTTATATAAATAAAATACGGTTCTCGGGGGCTTCGACGCCTACTGAATTCGATTGTGACCTCAGAATTTGTTGTAGTTGAGACAATTTCTCATATATACTGTGACAATTGACTGTCGATATTGCGGTGTGGGAGAAGGTGTGTGGCCTGCTCGGGCTAGACCAGTCCGTCGAGTCTGTACAAGTTGGTCGGTACGTGTGTGTCGGTTGGCCGCAGTCATGGTGCGAAGTTCGCTAGATCCATTCGTGTATGGTGTATCATATCCTTTTTGTCTTTTGGAATAAAGTTCCAATACCCAGAGAACAACTGTGCAAATTGATTCACCCCTCCCAGAGGTTAAGGGCCCAGGGGTTACGAGCGCAGGAACTCCAGAAATCCCGGAAACAGTGAGAAAGTGACTTGCGACCACGTGGTGGATTAGAACTTCTAATATGGAAGAAGAGCGATATAGAATACCGCTATTAGACGGGAAGAACTATAGTGACTGGAAATATAGAATGGAAGTGTTTTTAGATGAGAAGGA
The DNA here is from genome assembly GCF_921293095.1 of Ischnura elegans. Classification (NCBI taxonomy): domain Eukaryota; kingdom Metazoa; phylum Arthropoda; class Insecta; order Odonata; family Coenagrionidae; genus Ischnura; species Ischnura elegans. The sequence continues at coordinate 114,645,162 of NC_060247.1, forward strand.
AGTCCTGTCACATGTTGAAAGGTCGTTCGATGTCCTGTCAGAACCGTACGCAATATTAGCAAGTGACAACGAGTCCGCACGAGAAAAGAAGCAGAAAGACATTATGCAATTACGTAGGAACGATAAGAAATGCAAAAGTCTAATAATTCAGAGAATACAAGATAGTCAGCTGGAGCTAGTCAAAAGCAAAGTTACCGCTTTTGACGTGTGGAAAGCATTAGAGAATAGATTCGAGAAGAAGTCTGTGATGAGTCGAATGATGCTTTCGAAACAATTACATACGCTTGTGTATGACCCAACAGAGGAATCGTTTAGCGAATACTGCCTGAGATTCGACAGACTGATCCGTTCCCTAAAACAAACCGGCGAGAAAATTGACGATGGCGGTGCCGTAATAAGATTCCTGATGACGATGCCATCATCGTATGAGACAGTTGTAACTAGTCTGCAATCGCTGGCTGCAACAGAATTGAAAATGGAGTTTATAAGAGCACTGGGTTTTGAAAGCAGTAAAGCTGATGAATGTTTATACATAATGAGAAGTGAAGTGGATGTAATGTACCTACTGCTTTATGTTGATGATTTCTTAATTGCAGGAAATAATAGTGATTTGTTAAATGAGGTGAAACAAAAGTTAATGGGTGAATTTAAAATGAGAGAATTAGGTGTTACCAGTAATTTCTTGGGAATTAAGGTATCTTTTACTAGTGATGGTCTGTTTATTAATCAAACAAATTACTTAAAGAAAGTTTTGACTAAATTTAATATGGAATCATGTAAACCAGTGAGTACTCCAATTGAACTCCAACCAGATAACGATGTGACATCTCAAGAATGTATCATTGGTGTTAAACCATATAGAGAACTAGTGGGAAGTTTGATGTATGCATGTCTAGGAACAAGACCTGATATTTGTGCTGCAGTGAATTTTTATAGTCAATTTCAAAGTAATGCCACTGAAATACAATGGAAAGGCTTAAAAAGAATCTTGAGGTACATTCAAGGGACACTTGATTTTGGTTTAAAGTATGAAGGTAATTCAAGTACACCTTTGTTGTGCTATGCCGATGCAGCTTTTGCAAATTGTAGTGATAGAAAATCAACATCTGGTTATTTATTGAAAATGTATGGTGATCTAGTTGTAAAGAAACAAAGTACAGTAGCATTGTCTTCTACTGAGGCTGAGTATGTTGCTTTAGCGGCAGCTGCGACTGAAGTGTTATGGTTTAAAGTGTTGATGTCTGAAATGAATGTTAATATGAAGGATCCAATAACAATTTTCCAAGATAATCAATCATGTATTCAGACTGTAGAAAATTGGAAGAGAAAACACATGAAACACATTGATATAAAATATCAGTTTGTAAAAGACTTGTATAACTCTAAGGTTATCTACATTGAATATGTGCCTTCCTCTGAACAGGAGGCGGATGTACTGACAAAAGGGTTATCAGCAAAAGTGTTTTGCAAGCATAGGGTAAATTTAAGATGTATGAGAAATTGAGGAGGGGTGTTGTAGTTGAGACAATTTCTCATATATACTGTGACAATTGACTGTCGATATTGCGGTGTGGGAGAAGGTGTGTGGCCTGCTCGGGCTAGACCAGTCCGTCGAGTCTGTCCAAGTTGGTCGGTACGTGTGTGTCGGTTCGGTCGGTTGGCCGCAGTCATGGTGCGAAGTTCGCTAGATCCATTCGTGTATGGTGTATCATATCCTTTTTGTCTTTTGGAATAAAGTTCCAATACCCAGAGAACAACTGTGCAAATTGATTCACCCCTCCCAGAGAATTCAACAGAGGCGAATGTTTCTCTATTGCAATTTTGTCCAATAACTATCTAAAATGTATCAAAGGTCGTCAAATTCATCGGTAAACATTGATAAATTCAATTACTTACTCAAATGTAGGTGAACGCCTTTAGAGTTTTAAAGGCTCAAATTTCTATATAGCTCCCGGGATGCATTTGGTTTAGAAATGGCCCCTCGGATCGATGATTCCTAATGCAATACAATTACCTCGTACAATGGTAACACTCGAGATGACAGCATCAATAATCTCAGTTTCAAAATACTTAAATTTTTTCCTCTTATCTTGACCTCATTTAATAAATGATAATATAATTCATGGAGTATAGGTCAAATGTATATAATGCAAAAAGTTGTTAGCCAACTTTTCAGTTTATTTAAAACTATCATCAGGGCTATGAATGAAAACATGAGAGCACAATAAAATACAATTATATACAATATTTTTACATAAATGAATGTAAATGAAATATTTATTTATGTAAAAATATTGTATATCATTGTATTTTATATTGTTCTCATGTTTTCATTCATAGCCCTGATGATAGTTTTAGATAAACTGAAACGTGGGCTAACAACTTTTTTGCATCATATATACATTTGACCTATACTCCAAGAATTATTTTATAATTTATATGTTATAATATTTCCTGGAGTTAAGGTCAAGATAAGAAGAGAAAAAAATATTTATCATTTATTTTCAAAATACTGAAATCATTGGCGTTGTCCTTTCAAAGCGAAACGCCGTGCGTACGTCGCCAGCCCCATTACGAAGAGAGTTTCCGAACGTAGGTTCGTAGCGTTCTGGACCAATTTTGAAAGCGCGCTGCGACAGGGGTGACTGTTGAGCTTTTTGACGGTTGAATTTCGGCTCTTGGGCTATCGTTTGCACGTAACCAAGAAGAAAGGATTCATGCCCCGAAATTTGCGATGTATGTTTATCTTCGCGGAGAAAATAGCTAATAAAAATTACGTCATGAAAAGACTATTATCCTACTTTGGGGGCGGGTATGAAGCACTTATAAACGAGTTCCATAGTCGTGCTTTGGGAATCCGGCAGGTAGATTTATAACCTTTCGAACCGCAGTGTTATAATTCAATGTGTTTAGATGAAAAATTCCGAGTTTTTTTTCCGGCTTTTAGGCGTTTTCGGCCACTGACGTAAAACTTTTCTAGCAGGGGACTCAGCTCTTGTGCATTGCGTACCAACCCCCCAGAGAGAGCTGTTCCAGAATTTCGCCCCATTCATTCAATCTGGGAATGCGGCGCAGGTGCTCAAATAATTCTGGAAATGATAGAACCTTTATGTTAAAGTTTTTTATCACCATCAAATCAGCCGCGGTAAGTACACTCATCATCATTGTCAATCAACAGTCCTAGGATCGGTTTAACGCAGCTCTCTGTTCCGCTAGCCTTTTCATAGTGAAATATTCCTTATCTTTTACATACTTTGTAACCTATTCTACGTAACTCATTCGAGGCCGCCCATTGCCCTTCTTTCCTTCCACCTATCCTTCTACGGTCATTTTCATCATGCCTTCACCCCCCATAAATCGGCCTTCTAAGTTGTCTCTTCTTCTGGATAAGATGTTTAGAAGTATTTCCTTTTCACCCACTCGTTTTAGCACTTCCTCATTACTTACTCGGTCGATCCATTTTAACTTCATCATGCTTAATCACATTTCGAATGCTTCCACTCTTGACTTCCCTGCACCTGTCACCGTTCAAGCCTAACTCCAATAGAGAAACATGTTCCATATGTTGCACCTGATGAATTGTTTCCTTACTTCTTTGCTTTTATTCTCAGCTGTAAGAATATTCTTCTTTTTGCAGAAAGCCCACTTCACCTGCGCTACTTACTGACTATTTCTTTCTTGCTTCGACCATAGCTGATAATTCGGCTTCCTAAGTAATAAGACTTTTAGTCTCTTAAAAATTTTGTTTTCCCGGTTAAATGTTTTCCCTAGCCTCCTCTCTTTTGATGCATACTAATGAACTTCTATTCTCTTAAGGCCGCTATACACGGCGAATGATTTCATTCGCATGATCATTCAGCATGATCATGCGCATGATCATTCACCGTGTATAACGGAACAATTCGCGAACGAACCTTCATGCGCATGATCATTCAGTGAAAATTAGAACATGTTCTATTTTGCTCGCATGATCCTGTGAATGATCACGTGATCATTCAGCTTAATCATTCGCATGATCATTCACCATTTATAGCGGCCTTTACTCTTCTTTTTTTTCAGCTGAAATCTGGCCATTTTCCATTCCATATTTGCAAGAGTCTTCTTCAAATCCTTCTCTGTCTCGGCTATAATATGTATTTTCTGACGACATAACAATGACTAGTGAGTAGCCTCTCAGAACGTCTTTGGCGTCGCCTGGATCACTTCAAGTCATTCTCCATCCTCTCTTTCAGGTGTCTCCGGTGCACGAGAGCCTGGTGGTGGAGAGTCCGCCCCGTCCGTGGTGGGAGCGCTACCAGGTGATGTCGTACGCCATCGAGGGCCGCTCGGGTGACGAACAGCAGTTCGCGGACATGGTGCGACGGTGCAACACGGTGGGGGTCAGGTGAGAAATTACATCCGCAGTGGTCGCACGGTTGCCGTCAAATTTTTATTGGGATATGTAATCTGAGATACATAAATGGCTAAAGTGAATTTAGACGAAAACGGGAAATCCTGATTCCATTCAAAATGAAAAAACTCGCAAACCGGTACTTAGATTGGCTTAGGCAGTCATTAACGAGGAGCAGAACAGATGATAATGCAATTAATTTAATTAATTTTACATTTTATTATGTTAGGTCGATTCCATGAAGTCACGCCCGACACATCGAATTATTTCAGGTGATAGCACGCCGAATACATCCACATAGTACCCTGCGAGCCACCTCTAGGAATAGGCTGGAAATAAACTGTCCCTGATAGTCCGAGAAAATAATGAAATCTTAAATATCATCAAACGATGAAGTTTTTATTTCCAATGACAGTTGGTCTTCAGTCACAACTCGAAGCATAAAACGAAGAATTATGAATGCAATTGGAGACCTTCAATGGAATGATGACATTGATAAGAAAGATTTGATAAATGCATATTATTCATTAGACTGAAAACAAATGATAGTTATCATCTGAGACTTTCAGTATATGCATGAATAGGAACCGTTTTATAGTTAGGCCCGGCCACCACACATCAAAAGTATAACAAACGTTCATAATGATGAAACTATTTAAAAAAAAAATAACAGGACACAATAACAGTTCAACTGTTACCAGAACTGAAACGGAAACAAATTCAATGAATGCACCTTGATAATGTTACTCTGTAACGAAACCATGGTCGGTCTCAATAAATTACCATGTGGAAATAGCAAAGTTGTTGATCCTTCTATTTCTGCGACCATTATCAAGAAGATTGAAGGCTTTCACATTTGAGGCACCCATGTCACACACAGTGGCTTTAACTATAAGGTCTATTTCTACCATTGTCCTCCAAATCTCGCTCAGCCAAGATGGTGGCTGGGGTTGACCCAGAGCTGAGGTAAATGATAGCAGTTGCTTCCACCTTCGCCTAACCCCTCTGACCATGAAAAACAATGCAATATTATAATATTAATATTTATAATTGCCATAATTTCATTTAATAATTCTGTACACCAATGCCATTCAAAATTCTTGACGATACGATCAATTGATTAAGGTATGACTTAAGTTCTCTATGGGCATGTGCTTAAAACTGCCTTGGAAGTGCAAAAATGGGAATTATTATCGGCATTAATGGGCATTCTTAAATGCTTACTGGTTATTTTTCGCTTCCTTGCGGAATATTTCAATGGTCCTTTTTTGCGACATGTTTAGCGAAATGTCAATCTGATTTGTGATTTAATCCATCATGATAAGAGTCCTAAAGGATGAAAGGTGACGGAAGAAAATAAACAATATTGCTCGCCCCTTCGTTACCAATCGTTATATTTTATTCGTACATCAAAGGGTCTTCCGCGGTGGTCATTGGCGGATCCAGGGAGAAGGGTAGCTGTGGGGGTGGTCGCCTCCTTCTCCAATAGCTGAATTTTGCATGTACCGAATTTTCTTTAAGATTCTTCTTATTGCGTTTAATAGGCGACGACCGAAAAAGAATTAACCCTATTAATAGCGAGCAAGAAACCTCTACATAAAACTATGATAACAAAAATACATGTTCAATATTCACTGTTGGGATACGTTGTGACGCGTTCAAGAAATACAGTAATGAACACGAAATGTTGCACATGACAATGAGCAATAGGGTAATCTTCTTAAGTACCTTTCTTATTTTCTCATCATTACGGTACTTTTAGAAGACTATGAGTTTGAGGCAAGCGTTATAATTATTGATATAATAGATATTTTATGTCACAGAAGGTAAAAAAAATCAATGTTATTGAGCCGTAAAAATTTATTAATTTCTACGAACTAAACGGAGCTGTGATCTACACATTGAAATTTATTCGATCGCAGTATTTTAGGCAAGGTTAACTCCGATTCTAGTCATGTAAAATCGTGCAATCAATCGTCTTTACATTATAGACAAGTGTAAACATATTTTTGCTCACGAAGATAGAACAAAAATTCAAATAATTGAGCCTTTTCGGGAACCAAGTGAGTGCTTTTTATACGGCCAAAGTTTATGTCCGACTGACACCGTCAGGTCTTTGAATAAGAAGAGATCATAGTAGAAGACGTTTCGGTAACGGTGACAGAGTCTGATGAAAAACTCTGGCTTTAGGGAAAGCACTCACCTGACGGAGTTTCCGAGAGAACTTCACACATAATAGGCCAGGAAAACACCAAAACTTAACTCGTATGCTTCGAAAATTCTTTGCATGGTGTTGAATTTGACAACTACGTCGCTATCACCCTTCTCTCTATTATATAATCGGGGCTCCAATAATTTTTTTGACGATTTTCCGTAAATGAATGCCTTTGAATGACTTTTTCAGTGTATTCTTTCTGCGTGGTATTCTAATTTGCCGAAATACCGGACAGTTTGGTCTAGTTAGATAATGTAGCTTCCAAGATGATAGCTAGATTTATAGTACCAATAGTAGGTGAAAACTGTACGTAATTAACATAAGTAAATTTCATTAATTTGAATAATTATGGTGAAACAAGAGAACATTAAAAATGAAAAAAGATTTTTCTTATCCAATGCGAAATGGTCCGTAAATATGACCTAATTATTGAATTCACTTACATCAATTAATTCAACTTATTTACCTATTTTCTCAATTACGAAAGTACCTGTTTACCGGTATTTTTTCGCCGGTACCACTGGGGGATTATTATTATTGCTTTTAAATACTCACCACAAAAATACCGGTACTTTTTAAGTACCACCCATTCCTAATATGTCAGTCTCTGCCAGAGGCCGCTGGCGGCCAAGGTGCGTATAATAGACGAAGGTGTGTATTATACGCACCTTGGGTGGCGGCGCTACCAATCATGGCTACTCAAGAGTCCTCTAGATTGCACTCACGACACTACTCCCTCACCAAGCCGTCGTTATTTATAACTTGGTAGTTATTAAATGGCAATCATTAAAATTTCCAGGAATCTGCGACTACAACCCCACCCATCGGCAGTGGAGCGCACTAGAGTCTCTGGAGTCCAAAGAGCTGAGTAGGGATATGCCCAGTGATGTAGCCAAGCGGGGGTCTGGACCCTCCCCCCGCCCGAAATATAAAAACACAATTATTTTCCTTCATAAAAGAAAACAAAATATAGAAAACTTATGAAGTTACTTAATTTTTCTTTAACAAATGAAGTATTTTCGATTATGAAAAGTGTTAAAATTAGTTTAAAACCCTCTACTTGGTGCCCTGTTTTTCAAAAATTTTCCTCCCTTGTTTTGGACCTCCCCCCCGAACGAAATTCCAGACTACACCACTGGATATGCCTACTCTGTGCAGCTGTCTTATCAGGATCCCTCTTTTTCCAGGGTCTATGTGGACGTTGTGCTGAACCACATGACAGGGGATGCGCCGGACCCAGTGCGAGGGACGGCGGGAAGCGCGGCCGACCCCAAGAGGAGCTGGTACCCTGGAGTCCCCTTCAATCAATCCAACTTCCACAGTAATTGCCCATTGCACGACTACAACAATGACGTCGAGGTGAGCAGAGGGCAAGATGTACGCCCGCATACTATCACGCGCATGCGCACTACAAGAAAAGACACTGAAGGTTCTACAGCGGCTCATAAGGGTCTGTCGATTTGCTAGATCTAAAGGGAAAAAATTATTTTTTTCAATACTAGGTGATATTTTTGCCAAGTTTCCAAGATGATAGCACGATACAGTATCAATAATAGGTGAAAATGGTATATAATTAATATTAGTAAATTTCATAAATTTGAATAGCTATGTCGAAACAAGCGAACATTAAAAATGACAATATAAGATGCACAAAGGTTAAGAAAAAGACTTCGCTGTTTCACAAAATATCGAAACCGGTCGAAAATATATTTTATTTTGTGAAACAGCGAAGTCTTTTTCTTAACCTTTGCGCATCATGAAGGAGTTTCACCATGTTACGCCAACCACCATCGTATTTGACAATATAAGAGTTTTCTTATGTAATGCAAAATGGTCCGTAACTATGATCTAATTATTGAATTTACTTACTTCAATACAGTTACAATTAAGATAATCTATGAGGAAATGTCACGTAAAAGCCATAAGCCGTCTAGCATATAAGGCCATTTGAAAACTGCTCGCCTCTGAGAGTGTATGTTACGCCTTTGTAGATTTCAATTTTCTAACTCCATTTTTGACAATGCAAAACAGATTGTTACATTACCTTCGGTGAAGTTGATTCCACAGAAAACCTTCTATGACAGCAATTCGAGCTATTTTCTTGGTGAGATGATACGCCTTACATGAAAATAGTATTTGGTAAATAGTCGAAATGAACTGCGGACTAAAAATACTTCACTAAATAAAAACTTCATAAATATTGACAATCGAAAGTTTTCTCAAGGTAATCGCTTTAATTTTATCGCCGTTCACCTGGAAGGCAATTAAATATCGTCAAATTAGTATTGGTCGGCGGTTCATAAACCAATTAGAAATATTGTCTAATAATGCTATACAATGGACAGACGACTACACTTTTACAATTAAAAATTTAAGGGATCAATTAATTTTCGCCGCTATAAGGTGTAAATAACGCATTTTCCATAGAATTTGGCATTTTTGCGATTTCAAATTAATGACAATCGTAGATTGCTTGTTGATTAAAATAAAATATATAGAATTCCGATATTCCAACGTATTAAATAAATGACATTAACATTAATATTGAATTTAATTGAGCTACGTAACCAAGTGTTCGTCATAGGAAGGTCAAATGCTACTCCATTCAATATCTCATTAAATACCTTTAGACGCTGAACCATTTTAAAATGACACAGGAAGCCAGTTCGACTTACAGAGTTGTTTCAGATGATAATATTGTGTTTCAGGTTCGCAACTGTCGCTTGGTAGGGCTGCACGACTTGGACATGAGGCAGGAATACGTTCGCTCCAAACAGGTGGTGTTCCTCAACACGCTGATCTCACACGGCGTTGCTGGATTCCGGTGAGTAACCGATATCATTCGCCGAGAGAAAAGTTCCTCTGGCCCGGGAATCGAACCACGCACTTTTGACTTAGAGGGGCACTGCGCAGATCGACACGCTATCAATGCAATTTTTCTCATCGTATGTATTAGTAATGTTACCGAGGTCGGTGATTTGATATCCTGTACAGGGGAATGTTTTCTAGAGGAAATCGTCGTAAATTTCACTACTGTTCACCAGGAAGGCTTGATATTATAATCAAATTAGCATTAGTCTGCCGTTGATAATGAATTGGACTTCTTATCTTACAACTTAGTAAGGAGTTCAATGATATTCAACGACAATACACTGTCGTTTTTATGGATAAATCAAGGCCCCTATATACGGGCCTTGGGATAAATATTACACGGTGGTTCTTTCCATTTCAAAATGAAATTGGCTCGTTTGGGACATAATCCGCAATCAAAGTGCTATTGATGACCTCTCCAAGTTGGATGATTCGTCAGCATGTTTATTGTTGTCGATTAAGCACAATTGAAGAATTAGGGTTACCATAACTGCCCCCCTTGTATTATATATTATATTATAATATATCCGATACATAATTACATGGGTCGAAACTCCTCCTCTCTGATAAATATTTCCTAGTATAAGTAAAGAATGTGATTTAAAGCGAATAACACAGTAATCTAGGAAATAAACAGAAGTAGTGGAAATTAGAATGACATATCTATAATATTCATTTATCAATTAAAGTGTATAAACACTACACGAATACTCTAGGTAGAAAAAATATTATTAAAAAAAACAAAAACATAAACGCTAATTTTTCCCTTTGTCGACCTATCAGCCAACACAATTTCATCTCCATCGTATAATAGCTCTAACTTTGTGTGCAAGTAAAAATGGATTAGTGACCATTCTCAATTATTCATGACGTTACATAAAACGATTCGGTTACAGCAGAAAATAAGAAAAGAATACGAGAAAATATTTACACGTATAATAACACAAAAAAAGAAAAAAGAAAATAAAATATTCACACGTAATATAATGGAAAGAGAGAACATTCTCTCAAATTTACTTAACTTGAGTTACCAAGCATTCACAATAAAAAAATAATGCTTCAATACTTTATATCGCGTTAAATACCTCATTTGATCAAATTTTTAAAAATACACTGAAAATCAGTTGGACTTAAGCGTTATTATTAATAATGGTATGACATTCATCCTTGACGCGATGGAATCAATGTGTTGCGCAGCTCTCAACAAGTGACACAAGAATTAGTGAGGCCTAACTATAGATTGAAGAGTGTGATACTCTAATGTCCCAAGTAAAGCCCGGTTTATTAATAAATATAGCATTAAATCAACTATAGGGAGCGCTTAGTTTGTGATTCCAATAACCGTAGGTCAATGAATAAATAACATAAATAAAGATTTTTTAAACTACACTTTTTCGAAAAACAGTATAAAATGCTCTAAAAAGTGAAAAAATAAGCTATTCATCCCATGAGGACTAAAATGTGGCTGCTGATTAGGTTAATTAGACATCAGTGTAGAACACCGTAATATATTAGTAAGGATTGGCATGTAATATTAATATTCACACCCAATCAGTACCCACAGTTTAATCTCAGAGTGATGAAAAGCTTACTTTTTACATATTAGTTCATTTTAAACTGTTTTCAATCGTTTTTTAAATTTTGTTTATTTTATTTTCTACTTTTTAATGTGTAGGGGTGAGTGTCAAACCCCCCTAATTTTTGGAAAAATTGAAATTGTGGTAATCTTTACGGTGGATCTCCAATGGAAATTTTTATTTCACCAGCTTTGGAAACTATGTCTAAATTTTTTATGAAACTCTCAATGCCACTTGTAAACGCATGTCAGGCATCAGACCCAATACCGCTGAGGTATACTGCATACCACCAATGTGCAGCGGAAAGTAATGAACACTCTCCCTCCCCCTCCAGACAACCTTAACGTACGCTTTACTTCTTATAGGCCCTTCAGCAATCAATTAATTTTTTCAGTGTGTTTCGTTTTAGATGATTTTTGAAAAATTCAATCTCAATTCAATTCGGTATTTCATTTGGAATCTTCTCGAGTAAAATATTCCGGAGGTAAACTAGTCCCCCATTCGGATCTCCGGGCGGGGAATACTCGATAGAATACATCGGTCAAATGTGATAAAGTATTAACCATAGGAACATGGAACGTTTGATCGCTTCGCACCTGCGGTAGGCTAGAAAACATGAAGGTAGAGATGCGAAGAATGAACCTCGACATGTTCAGCGGAATTGAGTGGCCTCAAGTGGGAGAGACTTTTGGAGTGGAAGATACAGAATTATACTCACAGGAACGCTAAAGGATGTGAAATAAAATAAATACGTAGGTGTGAAAAGATGGGATGATAGGAGAATTGAGTGGAGAGCGGCGTCTAACCAATCTTAGGATTGTTGACCAGTGATGATGAAGATGATGAGTATTTCATTTAATTCATGGCTATATTTTGCCGTAAACCTGCCTTTCTCTTCGTAATTTATTTCGCAGGGTGGACGCGGCGAAGCACATGTGGCCCGAGGACATGGCAGCCATCTTCGGTCGTCTGCATCACTTGGAAGAGTCCCACGGATTCCCTCACAACGCCAAGCCATTCATCTTCCAGGAAGTCATCGACATGGGAGGTGAGACTTCACCATTTTCACATGTGAATTAATATAAGAAATTAAGAATCAATTCGTAAGCTAAATGAAAGACAATCGAACGCCGCACGATTTTTCTTAAACTGCCAAGAACGAACAGAAAAAGTGAAGGCCGTTTCACACGATGCACGTAATTGCACAATCTGACGTGAGTACGAATGCACAGCCAAAATTGCATCGTGCAAAGAGATGATTTTTTAGAACGCATGGACGTGAGATCGCAAAATTGCCCCTGTTCTAATTTCATTCGCGCAATTCAACGCCGCATTGAGAAAGAAAGGCAGTTCTAACATGCGCAATTACGTGACCCGTGTGAAACGGCCTAAAAACTGCCACTAGCGAGCAGAAAGCGTAACACAGCGTTTAAACGACTGATGGGGGAAGCCGCTGGAGACTCAGAGGCCACAATGAAGAACCGCAATAAATTCCAGAAGAATAAAAATATTTCCAAACCGCACTTATTTTCTTGCAAACGATTAGTATCCTAACGCCCCCGTAATACGCCAATTTAGACAGCTTGCGGGGTTGCATGTATATGCAGTACAAAATTCTCCGTATCTCCATTACTATACGTTGTTTGAAGTGTTATTAATGGGCCATTTACAAATAATTTATTTTTGTAAAAAGAGTTTTCTCATTTAAAGTCATTGTTTCATTTTAACTGAGAGTTATATTTGTTAGTTCTTGGTTGTTGCCTGTTATATTAATTTGTTTATTGCTGTTACATCAATTTATTATGTTATCTTCATCATTCTCCTTCTAATTGATGTTTAGGTTATATTTGTTATCCTAATTTATTTTTTCCTTTTCATCGCGTTAAAATAGTGGCAGTAATATTGATTTTATTTCAAGTAACATTGCATGATGGTAACTAGCAGTTTGATACGTTTTATAGTAAGTAGCCATTTTGTTTAATCAGAACTAAATGTAAATTGGTGTGCCCATGAACGGATAAATAAATGAAGGCTATCTCAGTGTGCAGCCATAAGTGTAAACCCTTGAGGCAGACTCCAAAAAAGGTCATACAAGTGTTATCAACTTATCCTCTTGAAAAACCTAATAAATATGCGATTAGGCTGGGAAGTGTGTGTTGGTTGTCCAAAGACGCTTCCTCCATGGAATCGTAGGGACACACTTCCGTGCTCTGGCATTGGGAATATTGTCGTTGGAAGCGTTCCCATTGCTAATTGACCAATAGCTCACTGTCGCGTGTCCAGCAGCTATCTCCACAAATCGAGGAAATGGGAAGAAGTACTCGGATGCCAACGTAAGATATCGCAACGGCTCCACGTGCATTGCATACAGCCAGAAGACGTGCCACACAGAATCCGATTACGATGGTATCTGCTCACCCGGCAGATGTGCAATCACAAAAACGTCTGTTTCCTATTTCGTCGCAAAAAGGGCGCAATCATCTTGACTGGCTATCCCTTGCAATGCACGGTACCAATAAACTTTTCTCCATTATGCAAATGCAGTCTGCAGTAAAACGGAGTCATCCACACGCTTGATATCGAAATTGAAGGGCTTAACATTTAACCCTTTCTAACCCAGAGCTGATTATGGGAGAAATCAAATTTGAAGATTTTTCATTCTGAAAACTTGAAAATTTAACACTCAATTATAATTATCGTGGCAGCTATATATTTCGTCCATAAAATTTACTCTACAAAATAATTGGTAGTTTAGATACTTCCTCAATAGAGCTGAAAGTTTAAAAAAATTTGTTGTTGCTTAGAAGCAACATTGGGTTATAAAGGGTTAATCACAGGATAACCTATGAACTGAGGTCTTATTCTTTACCATCCATTTTCATTAGTGAAGGATTTTTGGGTTCTCGACATGGTCACTTCTTCGTCCATCGTTAGCCGTCTATAGGTAAAATGCATCGAAAAATTCGCAGTGATGGACGAATTACCCCGGTGGATAACCCTAACAGCCTGATTTGGAAGTGTGAACTAGGCTCAGTGTCTCTGATTGGTGATGTCATTTCATCGACGCTTCTCCTTTTCGCAGGCGAGGGCATTTCGTGGACTCAGTACTCGCACCTGGGACGAGTCACGGACTTCAAGTTCGGGGACGAGATCGGACGCGCCTTCCGGGGAAGCAACCTGCTCAAGTGGCTCAAGACATTCGGTGAGTCACGACCTCTTCAACGTGATTAGCGCAATACTAAAGGATTTGGTATGGTATGGTATTTGGAGGAGGCGACCGACAGCTGAGGTCATTTGCGCCATGAGGTAAGGGTATGAAAGTAAGGATGGAGAGAAACCCGGCGTCGGCATCAGCCTATTGTTAACGGAAGCCACCAAGAGGACCACGGCTTAACGTCCCATCCGATGGACGGAGTGTTGCGCTTGAAATGTCCTCCACACGACACTCAAGCAGGGATCGGGCAATCTCTGAAAATTCTCTGCCACCGACGGGATTTGAATCCGAGCCCGCCGAGTGGGAAGCCAACACTCGAGCCACCACACCAATCCAATCCCCTTAAAGAATTTATTTCCTTTACTTTTACGCGATACATTTGGGAAAATGTAACTTTAGCGTGTACGAAATAACGGGAATTTTAGTTTTTTTGAAAAGTTTTTATTTATTCGTCTAATATATTAATGTTGCCGCCTTCAAAATAGTCCCCATTAAATATTATGCATTTGTGTCATCAGTGGCGTAACAAGGAAAATGCTTTTGGGGGGGATGGAGAGGCGTGGGAGGCGACCCACCCCATCATGCAAAAAAACCATGGGGGTCTGGGAAATTTTTTGAAAGATGACATGCATGGAAGTACATTTACATCATTTTGGCTCCTAAAATTTAACTTGAAGCAGATGCAACTATTATAAGTAAAAAATAGATAATATTTTTAATATTTTTTATTTCTCTGAGGCTTTGGGGGGACTTATCCCCTCACCCCCCCCCCCCCCCAATAGTTACGCCACTGTGTGTTAGCGCTTCTCACAATCCTCGAAACACTTCTCGAACTCGAATTTTGGCGTAGCCATTAGCTGTGTCAGCGATTTCTTTTTAATGTCATCTATGATTGTAAAAACGACGTTTCCTTTAAACATCCCTTTATTTTTTGGATCTGGGAAAAAGTCACACGGAGCCATGTCTGGCAAATCGCTACCTTGGTTTGACAAGGTTCTAACTGACCATCGGCTGGTTTTGAGAAAAACCTTGTCAAAGTTTTAAACTGCTCTATTTCTATTATTAATAGGAATTTATTTTTGATTTTTGGCACATACACTAGTGATCCACTAGATACACTAGTAATTATTACTTTAAGAAAATATGTTATTTATTTTATTTTATACATGTTTATGTGAGTAATAAAATAAGTGAAATGCAGTTAGAACCTTGTCACACCAAATATTAGTTTTTTCTCCTTGCAGTTGGAACTTTGTCACTGTTCTAAATCTGTTATTATTTTACATAGAGGAATAAAAACCGTTGCAACACATAGAGAAACATTAACTTAGTTATCTTGAGTGAAAACACCAAATTTTGCAAAAATGTCAGTTAGAACCTTGTCAAACCAAGGTAGCGAAATATGGAGGGTGGGCATCGTCAAAGAATTTTTTATGGTCAAAATATCACGAGCAAGCAATGAAGTGTGAGCTGAAATTCGCCGAGCTTATGAAATCACGTATAACCTAAGCGGCTTTCACAGACAAAGTAAACAATTATGGAGCTAGAACTTTTGTAGCATTTCAAAATTTTATTATATACATATTTATATAAAATACAAATTGACAATATGACTCAACCAACTTGCGAGAAATTTTAACATTTAGTTTCCGTTATTTTCTGAACAAACCTCTTAATCTACTCATTGCATTCTGACAATAATCGTTACATGCTCGAAGCTCAAAGAGTCCGCACTGTGTGAACTAGTGTGTACCCATCGCACAAAACTTTGCCATGTTACAATGATGAGCGCTGTTATCGAAGTTCAAGCGATAAGAATAAATAAGAAACTGATACTGTCATGTAATCTCATGGGTCGGTCAGTCTTGCGAATGTAGAGTAATAATATTTCAACTCCGTCCTCCCGCATAGAAAGATAATACAAGATTTTAAATTTTATTTGGATGAAAATCATCTGATAGTGGTGCTATGTGTGTCACTTCAATTTTTTCGGAAAACAAACGTTAACTTTATTTTTAAATAAACGTAACTGTAGTCAATGCTTTTTAAAATTGTTATTGGAACTTGTAACTTGAAATATTTAATCTTGGTATCCGCCCCTCCAAACCAGATGACAGGATTTGCCAACATATGGCAATGCACCACAAGTTGTGCTGAAAGTGTGTTGTGTCTGATGTATCTATTTATTTCGTCAGGTGCTTCGTGGGGTCTCGTGCCGAGTGAGGACTCCGTGGTGTTCGTGGACAATCACGACAATCAGCGGGGTCACGGTGGAGGAGGGTCCAACATCCTCACGCACAAGGATCCCAGGCTGTACAAGGTATGCACGACCGCATGTAAATAGGTGGGTGTAAGGAAATACGTCGCTGATGACGCCTTCTTCACCAGAATATTAGCAATTGTTAAGTATTCTCTGTTTCCCCGGTGTAAATTGTCTTTTAAGGCTACTCGGGTTATCCATCGAGTCAATAAAATAAAATAAAATTGACAATATGACTGTACCAACTATGAGAAAAACCCAACAACTCGCGAGAAATTGTAAAATTTGGTTTCCGTTATTTTCTGAAAAAAACCTCTTCATCTACTCATTGCATTCTGAAAGTAATCATTGCATGCTCAAAGAGTCCGCGCTGTGTGAACGACTGTATTACCCATCGCACAGAACTTTGCCACGTAATTGAATAGACCTTTGACTTTTTGACAATGACGGTTTTCAGGGCTGATGTTGGGATCAGTGGCGGATACATATGGGGGTCGTGCGCCCCCCCTTATGGGACTGACCGCATTTCCGAACATTGCAGAACCAAAATTGTAACTTTTTATATCGTAAAATACCATCGTCTTGTCATCATCATCATTAGTCAACAATCCTAAGATTGGTTTGACGCAGCTCTTCATTTCTCTCTCCTATCCGCTAATCTTTTCATAGCTACATATTTCCTCTCTTTTACCCCATTATCTCTATATGGCATACTTGAAACAGAAGACATCCTCATTCTTTACCTTGATAACTGAGTGAGTGAGTTTAATTTTAGCAGGCAGGTCAATGAAAGATGACCCTCTTAGTGGGGTGTATCTATTAATCCGTAATAGGGTAGTTTCCTTCATCAAAGAAACCGAAAGGCATTGATTGCGATTTGTTACCCACCATTACTGTATTCATAATATACAAATTATTTCGTTTTAGAAATACCGGTTTAGATGAATGGCCATGGTCCATTTTTATCCTCATTTGAAAAGGGCCAGATTGGCGCCCATGCGATGCCACTCCACGTGACGTCACAGGGACCTAGTTTCTATACGAGTAGATAGGAGTTATACATCGTCTGAGATTACCAATGCATGCATGAGGCGCAGAGCTCAGGGAAACATGTCTTAATAATCACCTATTAAAACTGGCTAAGGTCGGAAAGTTTTCTTCGTTTGATAAGGTATTAATAAACCTTTTTTAAGCCAAGCGCTACCAGCCAGCAAGGTACTCAGCTACCCTCTAGCATCCTGCGTCCTATCAGCGCTCAGAGCCTCGATCAAGGTCACCTCACAAGACGGGAGGGGGAACCAGAAATACGTCACACGGAGAGATTTCCTTACCCGTCGCGTTTTCACGCGCTAGAAAATTTTCACTTTTCATTTAATCGCGAAAAATAGATATCGTCATTTAAAAATCTAAAAGCGTGAAATACGTACTCCAGGAGTAATAATCTTCCGATATAGGCAATAAAAAAATAATAGGAAACCACCCTATTCGAGACCGATTATTTCACTAAGTGACCAGCCTGATCCTTCAGCTGAGCTTTCTGATTTTTCTTTCAGAAATTTCGCAAAAGCGTTTCTAAAATTTCATTCACATCATCTGCTTCAAAAACTCTTATATTTTTTGTTTTAAACCACCTATCCTGTGTCTCCACTCTTTCTTCATGCTTATCATTATGAAATTTAGCTTTCACCAGTATGTTTATTTTTAATGCCGTATCTTTGAGATAACTTTTAACTTTCTCTAAAAGAAAATCCTTTTTGCTGTTTAAAAAAATTACCAGGTCTGTATGCTCTCCACCTGCACTCACCCAAAAGGTTTTAAGTCGTCCTTTTACCGCTAATTCAATCTCTACAATTGAAGAAGAAGCGCCAGCGCCTCCTCCAACTTGTCTAATTGCCTGACGACGATGAACCTCCGATATCTCATGACCGGCTTGGGTGGTAATAGACGTAGCAAACCGGGTATAACACCATCTCTTCCATTTTTGTCTGGTTGGTATTTGCATTGGAAATGAAATTCTTGATATGAGAATTAGGCTTTATACATAAGAAACCTAACTCATTTTAGGGTTATTTAAATGAAACAAGATTATTTTCTATGATCATTTAAAAAAGAAACAGATGTATTTTGTGAATAATTTTTTACATTGATATAATACTGTTATATTTTCTTGCAATTTTAAGGGCTATCCATCAGGCATTCGCATTGAACGCTTCAATTTCATCTAAACTAAGTACAAAGTGCTTAGGAAGAAATACTTCCTCTTTGTGTTATCATACATAATTTCAGCAATTATGTTGCTCCCATATTTTGTAATTGTGGGTGACAATTTCTCCACCTCGTATGCTTGCCCCTCCTTCAGCTCCTCCTTCTTGAGGTAGTTAGCCTCCTCCTGTTGTGTCAGGAGCCTGATCTTCAGGGCGTCCATCTGAAGTAGATAGAATAAAAGAGCATTTTAGCAAATTTTCTTGCTAAATCCTTAAAGGACTTGTATTTAAATATACTTTAAAACTAATTATATGTATTATACTCACGTTATCGTTGAGGATCATAATAAGAAATACTTGTGGTGAGAACTGCTGGAATTTCTTCCTCGTTGAGGATAGTAAGAAGCACTTGTGGTGAGAACTGCTGGAATTTCTTCCTTCTCTTTGCGTTGTTTCTGCGGATGCTGTTGCTGCTGCTACTGCTGCTGGTACTGCCGTATGGCGTTCTTGCTGTGAGTATGGCTATGAGAGCCCTGCTATGCCTTTGTATACAGAATTTCCCCCGTCCCACAACACATTCATCCATCCTTCTTGCTCGAAGATCGAGGTGGATGGTGTGAGTCTTTTAATTTCGAGTTTATTTACGTCAATCACACAGCCGGGCGTTAATATTTTATGAGAGTCGCTCGCTAACCTTAATTGAAGGTCTCAGACTTTGCCTTCGTGCGTCAATACTCCATCCGGTCGTACGAGGGTCGCTCGTTAATCTTTATTGTCAGTCTGACCCCGCTTGCTTACGTCAACGTCCTGTTGGTCGCATGATGCTCGTTTGATAAATTTAAATGACTAGCATCAGAACTTGAAGTGATGGGGGAACCGACCTCAAAGTTCACGCCTCCTCAGACCATTGGTTCTGCGAGGTCATTGGGTTGAGGGTTCCTCCAATAGCTTTATCCTTCATAATCGAATAATATCACGTGAGACTGGCTTATATATAGGCTGTGTAGGAAAGCACGTTATTCATTCGCCATGGAGTCTTTCCATTGTATCCGGAACACCATCTACCACGCATTAGATACGCGGTCAACACCAAGGGCCACAGTGTCCATGTGCAGATGGTGTCGTGTTCAACTCCAATATCTCGAACTTGCTGGCGTGGTAACAAGGCACACGATGTATTCATCGCGCGCTCATATTCCACGACTAGTCTGCGAACTCTGCGATGGACCCTTAATAACTGTGGATCAGCCGGCGCATGAGTGCTCTACGGGCAGGCCGATTGCTGAGGTGTGGAATGGGCCCCGAAGCGAGTTCAACTTCAATTTAGCCCCATCCCACTGGGGGTATGCGCAGGATGATTCAAGGAATCACCTGTCCATCGATGACCTCGTTTCGGTGTAGCTTAGCGAAGTGGAGGCGCTTGATTTGACGCAGAGATCACCATCTTATTCACCGCCACCACCGCTTATTCCCGTTTCGCAGATGAGGCAGCCTTACGACGAGCAGCCAACAATTCGACCGTCTACGGCACCAACAATACCACGGCTTTCGGCACCACCGCAGCCCGTATCTCATCCAACCAGACCATCCACACCTCATTCATCTCAACGCGCATCACTACCTCAGCCGGTATTTCCATCACCTACATCACCACCACAGCCTGCAACTCAGCCGTCGGCATCACCATCCCTGCTTGCAGCACAACCCCCCACATCACCAACACCAGAAACTCAACCTCTTGCAACAACACCGCAGCTTGCAGCTGAGTCGCCCTCATCGCCACCGCCTGAAACTGAAGGCCTTTGTTCAACGTCACCTCCATCATCACCAGAGCCTGCAACTCCACCACCAAGATCTCCTTCCATAATTCTCATCCAGTCACCGAGATCATCGCAGGAAGAGGTACAGTGGATCCCATCTTCATCCACATATTCGCCTGCGTCCTCGGTGCCACAAGTGTTTCATATGCCTGGTATTCGAAGTGATGGAGCCCCCTCGATTAGTACATCAGTCATAAAATCGGCTATGAAAAGACTCACGATTGATGATGTTGAGGCTCCGGGAAAAAAAGGTGTGTAGGGATCCTTGGGTGAAGAAAGTGAAAGCAAAAAAAAATTATAATATCTTTTTGTGGGGTTTCAAATGTTTTTTTGGGGGAGTAGTTTTTCTTAGTTAACATTTTGTTTTTTTTTCAATTTTTAATATCATGTTAAACTTGTTTTTAATGTCTATAATTTTTATATTTTTTCTTGAATTCGATAAAATGTGATTTTTTCCTAAAACTGCTAGTTTTTGTTTCAATTTTAAAAAGGGTTCTTTTTTGTGGGACTTGTGATTATTTTTTTCATTTTGTTTGATTTTCCTTCGATTTAGTTTAGTTTCGATGTTCACAATCTTACTGCTTTTCATTTTTTTTCATTTTTTCTTGAAAATTTATAGTGAATTCAATCGTTTTTTCAACTTTTATTTCTTCATATTCCTACTCATACTCCTCTCTTTCCACTGTTTATTTCAGAAATTGAACACATTTGTGAATGAGACGTCCACATTGTGCAGGCCAGCTATGGTGAAGTTTACCCCACTCAGTTTGCAGTTGCTTTCGGTCAACTCTCTTGTACGACGCATTCATGAAGTTCACCAAGAAGAAGATTCATTACCGAGGATACAGAACCTTTTCTGAACCCTCCCCATCCCCTTCCGATTTGTTGATGACAAGTTTTCCCAAATACTCATAAATCTGCATACTCAAGAAGATCCTCCACAAATATGTGTACAATACTGTTGTCTTCCAATGAGTTTCTCATGTTATCACCGCTTGTGGGAAAACTATTTCATTTATACTTTTCCCATGAATAATTATTCCCAGACCGGTCAAGACGTATATCCCCATTACGAATACCTCCACTGTTATACATTCTCTAGGACTCAACGAATCTTGCATGAATATACAACTCCAAAATGTACCACCATGGCCGATGCCGCAAGAAGTTTTGTGGGAAAATAAAATTATTAAGGATGTAAGAGATGTCACAACACAAACTGAAGAATTGTATTGATGTTATGAAAATAAATAATTATTGTTATCCATACTTTGAATTGATCAATTGACCGATCCACCCTCAGACCCTCCTCGCTCCACCACGAGACGTCATCTTCGATTTTCGATATTCATTTGTTTTACCAGATGGTAGCACCATCGGCAAAAAATTCAAGATGGCGACTGTCCCAGTACCTTCATTTTTCATATTACGAGGTTACATATTTGAGATTACATATTTTCATATGGTACGAGGGTCAACTTCAAAGTGAGGTCTCAATTTTTTTATCATTGAATATGACATTTGTTTACATTGTTATATACATCGATGGAAAGATCATGGCTTCAGCTATTTTTCGATGTAGTCACCGTGGCGCTCGATTACTTTCCTCATCCGCACTTTTGAATCCCGTCGTCATACCAGCTTCCGCCCGCGTTGCTATGACGGGCGTTGATCTCCTCTTACACCTCGTCGTCCGTAGCAAACTTCATTCCTCCAAGGTGTTCCTTGAGGGCGAGAAACATGTGGAAATCACTGGGCAATAGAGTCCAAAAGAAACCAACCCCTTCCTCTTCAAAATGTCGCACAATTTCTTCCGCACATTCCACGCGCTGCCTCTAGTGGTCTTCGGTGATCTGTTTGGGGACCCTCCTGGCAGTGGAAGTTTGCGCTGCTGAAAAGGAACTCGTGGCACCACTCACGAGCGTTTTCAACATCCATATATTTTTCACCGTAAACTTCAACAAAATTGGCGATAAATGCCGATAGGTACCACCTTTTTTCCGGTCAAAAATCGTATGACAGACCGGATTTCAAACCTGGATGCAGACGTGAGGGGAAGATCCATTGAGACGGCTGCTGTGCCAAAGATGAGCAGTCAACAATGCTTCGCGGTGGTCGAGTGTGGTAGTGGAGGAGCCAAGGAACACGGTGGTGATGGCGGATTGCGCCTAGCGCTTCATGCGGCGACGCAACGACTTATGAGAGCTTACTTTAAAGTTTACCCTCGCATGCATGCAATCCACAACGCCTCCCTAAAGCGTCTGCCTACCAGAGTGGTATAAGGTCTTTTTTAGAGTAATATTGCAAATTACCGTTGATGATGTTTTTTTCGGGTGTGCCCCGCGTACTTATTCGGTTTGCTGCCCGACGTTTCGTAGCCGTTGCTGGAGACGTTTTCTTAGGGAATAACGATTGTTTTTCCGTGGAAGGAATTTACAATTGTTCTTGGAGGGAAGGAGGTTGAAAGGTGGGAGGGTGATGTAGTTGTAATTTTATTTTTGCATGCTTTCAGAGCAGGATCCCATCGTTTGGCTGATTTGGCTGATGGGCCATTTCATCTCAAATCAGGCAGATAGTGCAAAATCATGTCAGGTGACCATCACCGATTTCTCTGAAATTTATATATGTGAAAGCAGTATCCTTATGATGAATAATGATGCCTTTATCTCAGCTCAGAACCGAACCGTCATAAAGTTACCGTCCTTTGAACATTGCAGTGTCAGGCCTCGGAGTAAAAAATGAAAAATCACATAAATGGTGATTACTAAGGAACCATGGCCTGTAATGCAGTGGTTATTGTTTCATTTTGAAGATAATTCATTTATGCACATTATGGCATAACTTGCAAGTCATTTGAAGCAATAATAAACAAAAAGGACTTGTTTAAACAATAAAAATTAGTCATTATTTAACAATTTATTACTAAAAAAGGCCACCTTTTATTTTCTTTAAAATTTCTCAGGAGGTAGTTTAAATGTTCTACTTTCAATAAAAAAAATAAAAAAAGGTAGTATTTTTATACTTTTTGTTTTAAGGCATGTCAAAGTTAGGCATGTTTTCGACCCTTTTACACCAAGATTGCATACCTTCAAGGGATAAAAATGAAGTTTCATTCTACTTAGCATTCATAACAGTGAAAAGTTCATATCTGAATGATTGGTTACATCTATTGAGTGAAAGCAAGTTCAATCTTGTTTACTTCCATGGCATCCAATGTGTGCAAACACCCACTGCTACTGGCTGGAAGCTGTGAATGAGTCGCAATTTGCACAGAGTATTTTTCAATGGCACTTTACATAAGTCATTTGGGCCATGTGGAACAATTCGATGGACCTTGTGGATGTATAAACAAGACACTAATGTCATGCTCTTCTAAACACACTGCAGTGATTTTAGAAATTCACCAGGTTTTTCGGAAGCACACGATGAAGTCATTCATAGTGAGATTTTGAGTATTGTATGTCTTTATATCTGATTTTGTTAGTGTCACAGCCTGTTTGATTGTGTGGATTACAGAGAGAGCTATAGTTGTCCCGTGTCTGTTAACTACCAAGACATGAAACTTTTGATGTCATGTACAGGTGCTCCTTTCACTTAATTATTTTTTGTCTAAATTGAGCTAATTAGCATATGTAAAATTCAAGTTTCATAGTAGGCAAGAATTTATTTACTTAAAGGAAGTGATAAATGCCAAACATGTACTTCATGGGAAAATGTCTCAGCAGCTTTTGAAGAAGCGAGAGTGAAATGTCGATGAGTGACCTTGTTCAAATTTTATCATTCTTTTCCACAAGATAATCTAAACAACTTAAATGGCTGCTTTTCCAGTTTCAACCAAACATACAATTGACATATCATGCAGAGCTAAAAAACAACTAGGACTATGGCAATGCTGATGTATACTGTTGGCATCCTCTTCCTCATAGTGCTCAATCAACGTGTTTGTGCTCTCATTTTACTTGGATGATGATAAAGATTGTTCTTGTGTAACTCCTAATCAGCAAGATGTGTTTCACTGCCATTGAGAATCATTCAGACAAATTCATGACTGAAGTTTAGGATTAAACCAAGAAAGGTGTGCATCACCACTATATCCGGAAAATAGAAAGGGAAGCTATTCTAAAAGAGAAGTTGGTAACATTAATTGGTGTGGCATTGATGCTTCATTTTGACTTTTCCTAAAATTAGAGTGAGATTCTTCCAGATTAAGTACAACCCTATCACTGGCAAAAAGTACAGATATCAGTATTTACCTGCATGGAATATAATAACTAAGGTATGCAGGCACTTTAGATGATTTCTCACATGACACTGTACATGCTTTTCTTTAGATGAATCATATAGAAGAACAATAGTGTAAAAAGATATCATATGGAGAAATAAATCATATATATTTTATAAAAGTCAGCTGCTAATTAAAAAAAAAAAATTCAGATATTTGACTTGGGGAAAGGTCTTAAACAGGAAGAAAGTCATAGATGGTTGTTCAGTGCAACTGGTCATGAGTAGGGGCCATCTGATGGAGTTGTAAGAATTGGTCAAAAATTATGCCACAAACTAAAACCTGAGATATTTCAACTGTGGCAAGTAAATTCAAAAAAGTCCTTTGTAGAACATGTGAGTATTTCTTTGTCTAATATCAAACTTTTGATTGTGATTCGTTACCCACCTTCAGTGCAATCATAATATGTTTACAATTTATTTCATTTTTAGAAATCCCTGTTTAGACGAATGTCAATGGTCAATTTTAACCTCATTTGAAAAAAGCCGGATTGGTGGCAATGCGATGCCACTCCATGTGACGTCACAGGGACCTAGATGCTATACGAGTATATAGGAGTTTTATATCATCTGAGATTACCAATGTATACATGAGGCACAGAGCTCCTGGAAATATCCCTTAACAATCACCTATTAAAATTGTCTTTGGTCAGAGAGTTTGATAGGGTATTAATAATCCTTATTTAAACCAAGCACTACCTGCTAGAAGGGAACTCTACGCTATCGCCATGCTCGGCAGCAAGCAGCCAGAGGTAACACGGGCTTTTTGCAGCATTCATACTTAGGCGTCGCGTTTTCGTATGCTTGAAAATTTTCACTTTTCATTTAATCGCAAAAACAGGTACAATCATTTAAAAATCTAAAAGCATGAAATATGCACTCCAGGACTAATAATCTTTCGATTTAGGCAATAAACAATAATAGGAAACCACCCTATGCAGACAAAAAAATTATTGTGTGAAAGGAGCACCTGTACATGAGCAATTCAAATGACTTGCAAGTTATGCCATAATGTGCATAAATGAATTATCTTCAAAATGAAACAATAACCACTGCATTACAGGCCATGGTTCCTTAGTAATCACCATTTATGTGATTTTTCATTTTTTACTCCGAGGCCTGACACTGCAATGTTCAAAGGACGGTAACTTTATGACGGTTCGGTTCTGAGCTGAGATAAAGGCATCATTATTCATCATAAGGATACTGCTTTCACATATATAAATTTCAGAGAAATCGGTGATGGTCACCTGACATGATTTTGCACTATCTGCCTGATTTGAGATGAAATCACCCTGATCCCATTGTTTGAAGCCAAAGTTCTTATTGAAGTTCTGGTCGCATTCCTTAATATCCAACACCACGGGGATTTCATCTACATCTACATACTACCCTGCGAGCTACCTCTAGGGTGTTTGGCAGGGGGTGATCAATCACCAGGACGCAGCATGCAATTGGACTCCCACATGCACACCACACAGTCCAAAAAACGTCACGCATGCTAACAAATTATACTACCATATGCTTTATTAATAATAATAAAATTAAGAAACATGCATTATGTTTTACATAGGTTTGTAGGCTACACTACAAGTCATGTAATCTATTAATGAGTTATATCGCTGCCGTTATAATCTCTTGTTGATCGTGGAAAAAAGACATTCTGAATATGTCTGTTATACAGTCTATCTCTCGTATTTTATTTATATGACCTGATCTTCCGTAATATGTTGACGTCCGTAAGGTATGGCTAACTTCGTTAGAAAAGACACTGCTCCTGAATTTATCTAAAAGGTTTAGGCTATTTTTCAATCGACCGTCTGACAGGGATTCCCATCCGAGTTTATCTAGGAGGTCAGTAACACTAACAAGACTATCGTAACGACCTTTCACATACCTGGCAGCCCTTCTTTGCACGCGTTCTAACTCTGTTATTAAGCCTTTTTTATGAGGGTCCCAAACACTGGCAGCGTATACTAAATGGGGTCTAACGAGGGAAAAGTAGCTAATTTTTCTCACTTTGTCGTCGCACTTTCCTAATATTCTTTTAACGAAACCCATTTTACGATTAGCTTGACCGGTTATTTCTCTAATATGTTTATTCCACGATAGATCATTATTGAGCCTAACTCTTAGATATTTCACGCATTCAACATAATTTACCGGGCTTTGAAGTTTTTCGCCACGGCGATTACTTTGAAAATAGCTGAAATAATAAAATTCCTAGGCATTATAATGACTCAAATATTTTACGTTGTTACTCTTATTTCTGCGACACACGATTAATTGCAATTGCTTCATCTCTCTTTCCCGTCGGCAGATGGCGGTGGCGTTCATGCTGGGTTGGCCTCACGCCGAAGTGGCCCGCATCATGTCCAGCTTTTCGTTCGTGCAAATGGATGATGGACCCCCCATGGCGAACTCCCGAACCGGGGACATAGCTTCCGTGGAGGTTCGAGACGATCTCTCCTGCGCTGGTGGTTGGGTCTGCGAGCACCGGTGGAGACAGATATACAACATGGTCGCCTTCCGCAATGTCGTCCACGGTAAGTGCCACAACGATACATTATGAAAGTGGCCGAATTAACCACATTGGCACAGGCAAAACTATTAAAAATGAAAAAAACCTATAAAAACATCAAAACTTCGCATTAGTAATTTATTCTATTGTTTCCTGAATTATGTTAAAAGTTATTAGTTTTGAGTTTCTCCTTTACAAATACATCACATTACACTGGCAAACATTTGCGCCAATTTAAATGTCTTTTGTAAATTGGTTGTTTAGGGTGAGTCTTGTACTCACCGGAACACCATATGGGAAACGCGCCTTAGGCGCGGTCATTGACGTGAGAACATAACAATGAATATTCACAACCCGCTTACATACAAATACGTACTAATTAGTATTCATTCGCAACTCAATTACTGGTTATTAAAAATGTAAAAGCAGCATTTCTGAATCAATATTCGGCGAAAGTGGGAAATGAAATGCAAATTTGTTTTGGATCACTCAGCCGGATCTGAATTAAAGACCTGCAAGCGATCGCGAAAACGAATTCTCAGTGGCTACCTATGTGTAAGTGTGTGAGAAATATAGAGAATAACCCGGATGCGCTCCCTTCTGTATTTTACAAGTTTTTCCGAAGGTCTCCGACAGGCACGACTGTCTCAGAAACTGAATGCAGGCGGCCAGGGGCGCACTGAGGCGGCTAGCTGTATGACCGGCAAACAATCCATAGGCTGAGTGGTATTCTCACAATAGAAAACCCCTTCCCGTGCCTTGTACACGCTAGCACCCCGACGTTTCTTTTCTAAGGGATTGTTTTAGGCAGAAAGATCTGAGGTCTTGATGACGACGAAGCATCAACCCCTGATGACGATGGACGACACGGCCATCGAAACGTCGGAAGAGATGGAGGGCCTCACCTGGTGGGAAGCCCGAAACAATGTCAACATTGTTTTAGGCAGTTTAGGTAGAGAGTCGAACACCGGCTGAGCGAACGATCACCTTCAGGCCAGCCTCTGAACACGAACTCGGACATCAACTCGGACTCACACTGGTCCATAAACACATTTGAAATGCAATTCCCAACATCGGTGCTGCTGCGCACAGATATTAAAGACGAAGAGGTGTATCGCACCGAAATGGCTGAAGATATTTTCCGGACCGCAAGGTCCCGCGGTGATGTGTCGTGTCACACGAATTCAGACTGCCGAAGGGCCCGAACGGGTTCTGCGTTCGTTTGCAGACCTCTAATCGGACCAACCATAATATTGATTTCCGAACTCTCATGCATTATTTTGCGGGTGATCATGCCATTTACCTAGAAACCTGATGAAGTTATCCTTATTAACGTGAAATCGTTCACTAATTCCCATTTTATATATAATAGAGTGATTTCCTATGTAACGTCGGATGTATCCAACTACTCCTTTCTCTCACAACTTTTTTCCAAATCCACTGCTCCCATCTCTTTACATTTTTGTGCCCGCCTGATATGCCGTATGACTTGAATAATTGAGTTTCTTCCCTTAAGGAACCGGCGTGGACGAATGGTGGGACAATGGAAGCAATCAGATCGCGTTTTGCCGAGGTCGGATGGGCTTCATGGCCTTCAACGGCCAGTATGGCGTGCACCTCAAGAAGCGCCTAAAGGTGAGTAACGGCGGTCACAGGCGCCGGTACACTCATTCCATTCCAAAGTTCATATAAATTAAAGCCAGGCTTTACTTTGTGGTAATTCTGAATATCCATACTGAAAGAAAGAAATATCCATGCATAAGAAAGCTGGTAAAATTCCACACTAAATGTTTATTAAACATCGACGATGGCTTCGTTATCAAGGTATTAGGAGCTTGACCAAGGAAAGATATCTTGAAATGAAAATAATAGGGTAGAATATGGCGTTGAGGACAGAACAAAGGAAAAGGCACAAATGCAGCTAAGACACCACACAATTTCAGTGCATTTGTGCGGCAGTTTGCGTTTATTTCTTCAGATGAACGATAAATGGCGACCAGAATGAGTATTTTTTTTTCAAATGCAAATCCCAGAGCTATTGAGATAATTTTTCATGAAGTGCTCAATTTAACAATTCACTACTTTTTCTCTAAACAAATTTGTCAAAGTTCTTTAGTTCTTACTACTGGATGCGGAATAATTTTTCATGAATGCTTAATTTAACAATTCACTACTTTTTCTCTAAACGGACCTTTAGTTCTTACAACTGGATGCGGACGAATTACGAAATTTTAATGAATGTATTCTACGTCAATTTCTCTCGCATATTTCAGACGTGCTTGCCGCCGGGAGTGTACTGTGACGTCATATCCGGCGAGAAGAAGAACGGTCGCTGCTCGGGCAAGTCCGTGATTGTGGAAGATAGGGAGGGTTGGGCCGAAGTGAGCATCGCCGCCGACGAAATGGACGGCGTCCTGGCGCTGCACGAAATGGTGAGCAGCAGAATTATTATTAAGAAATGGAAAGCAAAAGTTAAAATAACAGATAATGTGAATTAAATAAAAAAGCAAAAGTGTTGTCACCCTCCGTACACTTAAATGGGTATATGAAAGCCGCCACTCTGACGGCAAGTCGATCAGATTTTCACGGATAAATACTGTTAATTCTCAATTATCCGGTAACTATCCGGATAATGGATATTCCGGGTTATTTTTCTTCTCCCTTATCATACATTTTCGTAGGATATTCTGGGCGCAGCAATGATGAAACTTAAATTAGGTTCGATATCTCAATTTTTTATTTATGTATCCTAAATATTTTCCACATTATGGAGTACAATTTCCATATTACAGCCCAATTCATTATATTCTCGATGATCAGTCATTTCCAATTAACCGGGCCTCGCCTTAAATCCATTTGCACGGATAATCGATATTTCACAATAATTAGTAATATTTATTACTATTATTATCTCTGTATAAATAAAAAAATCACTAACTCATTATTAACTTTGTGGTATTCCATTATAAGTTATCTTTGATATTACACAATTACTTATACCACTGCTTTTTTACATAACGCGACCCGGGTTTCGATGAGTTATCATCATCTTCAGGCGTAAATTATGATTTATTAATCTTATGATTGTTACACGGAGGAAGAGTTGAATTTTAAAACGGACGCCAGAATAGGGGAAAAGGGTGGGTAAAGATATTCGTTGATCAGAGTGCTGTCCTGAATTTCAATAATTTGATAATCTGATGTCCACCCCCTCGTCTCTTCTTCCTTCGATTCTTTAATTATCAATTTATTCGATTTATTAATGGGTCGCGTTATGTAAAAAAGCAGTGGTATAAGTAATGGTGTAATATCAAAGAAAACTTAAATCTATATAAGTAAGGCTGGCTCTCGTGGGGACCGCACATAAATCTCCTCCCCATTGACGGTTGCTTCATTCATCCGCTAAACCGGTGTGAGAGTTTTATTTTTGCCCATTCTGATTGCCTTCCAGGGTATTCTATTCTTTGGGAATATATTCACTCGTAGCAAATAAGAGGCCGTACTTAAAGAGGACGCAACACCTTCTTCTCAGCCAATCTTTTTTTAGTAACGTTTAAATAAGTCTGAGAAAATAATTAAAATATAAACGATAAATTTTACAACTTTAATCCTCCTACTGCCACGGGCCGAAATATCGGCTTTTGCTGCACCGGCAAAAACTGCCAAGAACCGATGTATTGGCTCGAGCGTAGACCGGATTTAAATTCATAATAAGTTGATAAATTTCGTTTATTCCTGTATTAATTCCGTTTATTTCAATGTATTAGTGTATCAAAACCAACAAATAAATCCTTTTCAGTTAAACTAAAATAAAAACATTAATACCTGAAATATTAGCTACATATTGTGTTGTTTTATGAAGTGCTACAAAATTCTATAATTTGCGTTGGCACTTTTCGATAATACCACCAAATTTCAGACGTACTGAGAGAGTTAAGTTACAGTACAATGTTCATCACGCTATCCTTCATTCACCCTGGGCATTTCAAGATTTTGGGATAAGTTATAAGCAAGTAAACCGTCAACAAAAAGTAGTGGTTGAGCAGGAGATATGCATCCTCTAAATTAAACTTATTTCTGTGGTGGCCTTGCTTTTCAGGCACGACTCTGAGCTATCCTCGATTTGTAAGGACGAAGGAGTTACCGGGAATCGAAGAATCGGAGGAAGAAGAGACGAGGGGGTGGACATCAGAAGACCCCCGCTCACTGCCCAGCAACACAAAAAAGCCTGTATCCAACGGTGCTCGGCGAGATTGTGGAACATATTGCAATGATAATTGAAAATGAAACACTTTGTGCATGTCCGCAGTATTTATTATCGCACGACGCGATTCAGCAAATCACGTTCGCCAGCATCACCTGTGCCTGATGATGGCGAAGGTGAATCGCTGAAACACGTCGTACGATAATAAATACTGTGGAAATACACAAAATTTTTCATTTTCAATTATCGTAAAAAAAAGCCTTCCAAAAGACGCAAAAATAAATTTATTTTGAAAATTTTTAGAATTAAAGACACTTTTTTTGTCTTCATTTTCTTACATATGACTCGGAGTTACTCCAAATCTGATATTAAACTCCACTCTATATCTTTCCATTGCTTCCGTTTTACTACCCTTATCCAAGCTGATGGCAAAGGTTAATGCTCATTCTACAAACTACCGCTGTAAAAAAACAAAATATACCGCTGAAATAAATTTTTCGTCTTTGCGTTTTTCCTGTCTTTCAGATTCCTCTCTTTTTTGTTCAAGTATGTAATTGTTCAATTAATAACATTTTAACTTTTAATTCTATTGGCAAAATTTATAATTATATAAAAGAAAAAAATCAAAATTAGATAACAAACCTCTAAAAAACAATATCAAAAATTGATTAAAAAAGAAATATGTAAATACCTAATCTATTTATTGTCATTTGATTCACCTGTTGAATATGTTTAGATTTAATTTTATTCTTTCACGCAAAAAATGCACTTATGGAAAGACAAAGGAGACTAATGGGGAATTTTTAAAAAATTCATTTGTCAATAGACTCATTAGAGTGAGCTTTGGACTCATTGGAACAGCAGTATATCGCGCCTTCGGCGTGTTTACTATGAATGTGTTTAAAAAAGAAACAAACGTGTTGGAGTTGTTCACTCTGACTCGAAGTTACAATTCATTAAAATAATGCGGATGATGCACAAGGGAAACATAAGGTAAAATGGCACAAAATATTTCCCACTCAGCCATTGTGTCGTAAAATCGATACATGAAAACACGAAACTTCTCCCCACTTTTCATGGGTTGGTTAAGTCAGCACAGTTGTGGTTCTTCAAAATTATCTCCTTCAGGAAGAACCGCTCATTGAGAGAATGAATCGTTCCAAAGAGTCTAATCAACTTCGAAACACCCATGCCCAAGGCCGAGAAGTAGCTGAAAAGTGGTGACCAGTTTGACATAATATCGTGACGCCATGCTTTTATCTGCTAAATGGCTGTGTCCTTTGATACATGCATAGATATTACGAGATAATCGTATTACGATATTACGAGATCGTATTTGCGCTGCAGTCCCTGACCCGGTTGGAAACCCGAGAAGATTTCATCCATGCTATTCACCGGGAAAAGCTCAGATTCTTCATAATAATATCTATCTCTACGACGGTCTGCATCATCTATGTAGCATTAAACTCTCTTCACTCAATCACTTCACAACAAAGATCGCTTTAGAAAGACCGTTACCAAAAATGCACGGGAAAGTTAACCATGAATGTATAGACACTCGCACAAATAAGACATTCATGTTTGTGTAGTGGCTATATTGGTATTGGTAATCCCTTGAACACACCGTCAATAACACACTACTCAATTAAAATTACACCGCTCCAACACACGATATCTCTGGCAACAACAATAATAACTGAATCTGAGTTTTGTCTTCCCACGAGTATTTACTTCATGCAAAATAAGATTTCACGTGAAACGAAATGATTAAAAACAACATTTTTCATTTAGCTTCTCCAAATAATGAAATAAACAAGTTAGCACGATCGATGGTTCACTCCGAAACATATATTGTTGGTCATGAAATTTATAACTCATTCCCAACACTTCGTTAAGAATACAATAATTGAAGGCGTCAAATAATTTACGCAGCATTCGCTATCTCATTAAAGATTCAATTCATCATCAATGAAATAATTACGGAAGAACAACAAAATTAATCAAAAATCTTCTTGCTTTCAAGCCATTGCAAGCCCTGCCACGTAAAATAATAACGGGGTAGAACAAAAAACTAGCGACATGCGCCGCTTGGTTCATGGCGGTCGACGGTTGTTCGCAGTAATTCCCTAAGTATTTTGATGGTAGCTAGCTGAAGCGCGGGCATCCGAGGCCACGTTTCGCGAAGCTACCGCGTGGTACCTAGTTTGAAGCTAATGAAGTAGCTTCCAAACGCATATATAATACGGGTTGGAGCCACATAAGCTACCGGTAGCTTCTGCCAGCTCTTTCGCCAGAGCTTCCATGATAGAGAATGCAAGTGGGAGCTAGTAGTTTAATTAAGCATCTTTTCGCCAGAAAGCTACCGCGCTTCCAGTGCCAGAGGAGACCCCAATATAGCATGCAAACTTGTGACCAACTTGTCATAGGGTTGTAATTGGCTTGTCTCGACAAACCTTGTCGTGGTAAGTATGCAGCAAAGTTCCTGTGACAAACTAATGTAAGCTTGAAAGCTATCTGCAAGCTTGAATAAAGCTTACAAGTTATGTTCACATACCAGTTGTAGACTTGTACATCACACCTGTATAAGACATGCATTATCGCACTTATAGCAGATTAGTCATATCATAACTTCTGCTAACTTGTCATATCATACCTTGCAGCG
This sequence comes from Ischnura elegans, assembly GCF_921293095.1. Lineage (NCBI taxonomy): Eukaryota > Metazoa > Arthropoda > Insecta > Odonata > Coenagrionidae > Ischnura > Ischnura elegans. Next base: position 114,679,381 of record NC_060247.1, read on the forward strand.
GACTTCTCGTATCATACCTGCTGCAAACAGCAAGCTACATGTACACATACAAATAAAAGTGGAAACACTCGTCATCTGTGTACATACCTGTCTCCCAATTTTGACTAATACATCTTCATGTCTGACTCTGTCACTCGATTTTATGTGTCTATTTTGCTATGCGGGCGTTGTAGGTCGTGGCCGTTGTATGTACAACGTGGGAAGTTCTTGTTTCGGGTATGCTTTTAGCGCTCTTACTTTGCTCCCCATGAACTGTAATATCGGACTCTGATGATAAATCGTGATAAATTATGATTACTGTATTTACGTCACGTAATAGTAAATAAATTAAAAAAAGTAAAAGTTACTTAAGCTATGTTACGGTGGAAAAGTAGCGAATTATTTATTTCTTGCCATTAATTAGTTTTAAAAGGTCGTTTCTCTCACTTAAAAGATTCGGGTTAACTGCTTAATTGTGTGAAGTTCTACATAATTCTCAACATGTTAAGTAAACCAGTGAATCAGTTATTGTTAGGGAGTGCCAGCACTCAACACGATTTATATTTTGCTGCGAATGTTTGCTCATATTAAAGCATAAAAAAGGCATAACGCTTAAGCAGTCTAAATTTAAGACACGAAGCGATTGCGAGCGAGTAAGGATTAAAGCCACTCTAAACGTGGACGTGGCCTCGCGGAAATAATGATCGAGCCGAGACATTCCAACGTCGCGAAGTGAATTTTAATGAGATTAATGGCCGTTCAACAGCCCCGTTGACGCATGTGCGCGCATATTCAAAGTTCAATCCAAACATTCAGTGTGTAATCCCTCTCCCTTTTAAAATTTCAAGAGCAAAGAAGCTGAGCAAGGCCGCAGTGAGTGGGACAGTCTACTACCAAAGCAATGAAGAAAATAGCTGTGGGTCACATTCGTCCGATACGTTTAGGAGATCTACATCTACATAATACCCTGCGAGCCACCTCTAGGGTGTTTGGCAGGGGGTGATCAATCACCAGCATGCAGCATGCATTTGGACTCCCACATGCACACCACACCGTCTAAAAAAAACGTCCCGTATACTAACAAACTATACTACTATATGCTGTTAGAAATAATAATTGAATTAAGAAACATGCCTTAATTTTTACATATGTTAGTAGGCTACACTACAAGTCATGCAATCTACTTACGAGTTCTATTGCTGCCGTTATAATCTCTTATTGATCGTGGAAAAAATGACATTCGGAATCTGTCTGTTCTACAATCTATCTCTCTTGTTTTATTCATATGATCTGGTGCGTCCTTTAGCTTACCTACGCGGTGAACCCCACCCCAACAATTTAACCCCCTCTTCGAATTTTTACTCGTGATCCCCTAAAAATATGAGGCAAAATACAAAATTAGGTATCCACAAGCTGCGATGCAGAGGAATAATACAGCCATTTGGGCCGCGCATTATAGGAAAACTTACTAAGCAGGATGGTAGCAGAAAGGAAGGGAATAACTGGGATGAAAATGAAAAGTTTATGAATCACCATACTGTAAAACCCACTTCCGACCATTGACTGATTCAAGGGGGACTGACCAATCCATACATATGTTTGGCGTGAACGAGACGAAATACGACAAAAAGTCAAAGAATCGACCACCTCTAAAATCGTCTGAAACCCTGGGAAATATGGGGGGTGGGGGGTGAATGAGGGGGTAGATCACCCCCCCAAAGCCTCAGAGAAATTTTAAAAAATATTTAAAACTATTGTCTAGTTTTCATATATAATTACTGCATCTGCTTAAAGTTAAAGATCATTTATTAATATCATAGCAGTGAGTCATTTGAGACATTGAGATGAGTCATTTTTCAAAAAATTTTCCAGGCCCCCGTTGCCTGGGGGAGGGGGGTCACCCCCCAGGCCCCTCCATCCCACCAAATCATATTCCTAGTTACGCCACGGCTGGAAAATATTGTCAAAACGCTAAATTTTCTATCTTTGTCAGAGTTGCGAACTGCTTCAATACCTCTAATTATTGGGGGTCAAAAAATCGATGGTGATGAGAAATTTGAACGTCAGTCACATGCAGTCACATAACCCACACGTCCCGGTCCCGACCCAGAAGACCGGCGTTTACGCTAAAGAATGACCAGTTTGAGTGTTTTAAATCTCAGTGGCATTATCATCTCCGTCTTTTTCTCAAGTTAATATCTCTTCGAATGTATAAGAGTATAGATACGTCCCGCAAAAAACTTTACCTTTGAGGTAGCAGGTCTCAACATCCATTCGGATCACCGACGTCAAGCTGTTTATATTTTCACCTGAAGAGCCGGTCCATGGCGTGTTTTTTAGATAGAAATTTCGAGTTGCACATTCGCATTGCGACTCGTGAGGCGTGTGACTTTATCGGTTTAAAGCAAGCTCCTCATGAAAAAGTTTAAATGTTGGGACCAATATTCTTCCCTAGCAACGTATCCAGTGTTTATACGATCGAAGAATAACCTTTTCTAACAGCCTACAAGTATCTGCCCAGCTAGAGGCTGTTTTACATGAAGCATGTAATTGTACAATTCTGAACTGCATTTTTTTCTCAACTTGGCGTGCAATGGCGCGAATGAATGAACGAAATCAGAACAGGGGCTATTTACCATCCATTTTTCTACCTTCGCGCATGCGCTGTAGCAGTTAACCACTTAACAAGAAGCAATTTGAAATGCGCTCTCACACGTACTTTAGATTGTGCAAATACATGATCCATGTAAAACCGGCTAAAGAGGTTCGATCAAAGCATCGCTGTCAATTGAGAAGAATGCGTTTTCGCATGCGAAAGAGAAATTACAACGCTGAGAAGGAAGAAATCGTGATATGCACTTATCCTGGGCACCTGCACTATAGGGTTCCCTCTAAATGTGAACGCACATGTTCTAATTTCATTTAGATGTTCAGCGATTGGTCGTGAAATGCCACTTTCCTAATAGTGCCTCCATTTATGTACACAATACGCATACCACGCATAAGTTGTACACTTCGGGTGGCGCTGACTCTCGTAAAATAGCAATGAATCACAAGGTGCGCGCTGGTCAGGGACGCAAGATAACTTATGCCTTTTAATATAATAATACATTACGGTGGGCCGAAAAATGACTTTTTTCAGGATCAAATTTGCTATTTGCGGGAAAGTGGCCAACTTACAACAGGGTCTCAGATTCGAAATTTTTAATCGGATATTATTAACCACAGCTTCCCAAGCCCTAAAGTTCAAGATTTAGCGTAAATTCAAGCTGAATTTGGAGAAAAATACTCATGGAGAATAACCCCTTTTTATTTAAGCACCTGATCTTTCTTCATAACTGAAAATGTCGTCGATTACACATGGCTTTATTCGACGCAACCTCTACCGGTTTCAACATTTACGTGTCATTATCAAGAGATTGTACAACTTTTCTCTCATGGTGAGACTCTAATCTACGTATTTTTTAGCTAGTGATAATGTGGAGAGGAAAAAAAGAAGGTTGCGGAGGAAGAGAATCAATACTGCATGAAGATCAAAAGGTTGGGGGTAGACGTGACCAAATATTTTCTTACAATACGGACGGGGACTTGGTGGAGAGGCGAATGATATATGTAAGTAATGGTATCGAGTCATTTTACTAAAAAATTCTAGCTTTTCCTCGTCATTAACCCTTTCACGCCCAGAAACCTTTCTGCCAGCATTTCTTTGGTGTTTCGCTCCTACTGTCGTCAAGTTATCCCTTTGAATATTTTGATGATGAATTTATTAAATAGTTTTTTCTGGAATGATCCGAGCTCATTTGCCTACACTGGGCGCAAAAGTGTCAAAATTTATAGTGATTCATTTTCTACCAGCGTAAAACCAGTTAAATCTTCAGGGAATTCATATTTTCGTATGAAAGAAAGTTGAAATATTCAAAGTCATTGTATTTTTTACTTCCATTACACTTCATCATATTTACATACGGTAGACGTTCACATTCGCATTGTGATTGGCACCCCTCTTTTTCAGGAAGAGGGATTATTTCTACATGATTCAAAATTATACTAAGAGACGGATTAGGGTTACAAAACAATAAGCTGGGGGATCGGGTTGGTGTGGTGGCTTGAGTGTTGGCTTGCAACCCAGTCGACCCGGGTTCATATCCCGGAGGCCTCAGAGATTCTTCAGAGACTGCCGCATCCATTCTTGAGTGCTATGTGGAGGGAACTTCAAGTGCAGCACTCCGTCCGTCGGATGGGACGTTAAGCCGTGGTCCCCTTGACGCCTCTCGTTAAGAGCAGCCTAATGCCGACGCCCGGTTTCTCTCCGTCCTTCCTTACATACTATTCCCTTTTGGCGCAAATGGCCTTAGCTGTAGGTCGCCTATTCTAAATATGTACTAAGATATTTTAATCAATTGGAAAACAAAATAGCGCGCTCTTTTATCCAGAGCCTCATTTTCCCAGCGACGGTAAGGTGTTGCCACATGGCTACGGTGGGCGGAAATGAGTTTACCTGATTTTCTATTGCCCTGATTTCATGCCCCTCTTTCGTCGTTGCGACCTTCCTGGCTTTTTAGGATACTGTGAGGTGGATGCGGGAGAATATTGGAATCCAGCGCTCAAAAAACCACCCCACCTGATTTATCCGACCTCTAAGGTGAGAAGATGCCGGGCAGCTCACTCCCCAAGAAAAAATGGTCTGGAGGGAATACAGCCAAGAATGGCTGGAAGGGGTGTTCCGCCCCCCTCCCTTTTCGCCCATTGCATCGTATCTATGGGGTAAAAGCGTCAAAATGGGCGGGGAAGGACCACCTCGCCCAGGCGTCTGCTGAGGTGTCCCTAGGCAGGGAGGGAGGGGAGGGTCTGCTTCTCAGAGGGCTAGATGAAAAGGAGAGTGTTTTTTTTTGTCGCTGGCAAGGTGGATTTTGGGTCTAGGGGAGAGGAAGAGGTTGGAAGCTAAGTGGAGAGGAAGGTTTCTGAAATTCCAGAAACCCAAACGCGCGTCGGAGACTAGGCCTCTCTAGGTTCTTCGGTGCACGAGCGCCTTTTGTGAGTGATGTTTATTGCTGTCATTAGTATTCTACTGCTGCAGGTGATGATGTAACAAACTCTGTCCTTTGCCTTATTTATCTTTATAGGTATTAAGACTTCTATGTTTTTCCTGCTATACATGGCTGTTCACGAGTAATCTCAGATGCATTTGGAAATTATATAAAAACTCTCAATATTTGTTAATTTTAATTATAATAACTAATCCGACTTCTCTACGTAAAAATTAGATGCGTGTTTTTCTTTCTTGAAATTATTAGGTATATTCCAATTTTTTTAACGAAATGAGAATTTTGAAATTATAAGGCGGAGGATTTTAATGGCGAGAGACACGGTTTCATTAGCTATTAGAATGATGGAAATATTTGTTCATTTTTTCATAATTAATCGTATTTTAAATACGTCAAAAAATAAACCAGATGAGTTCCAATACTCTGTTGATGGTGCAATAAATGCTCGAAATTGCCTCAACTACCAGATCGTGAATATTTAACATCAATCGTGTATCACCAGGAGTACTTAGATTTGTGGCCTGTTACCAAGACACACCCTGTAGCAAATAGAAGTGGGGGAGGAGAGGTTTGTCAAATATTTTGAGGATGAGACCAACAGCTCAGGTAAGTTATGCCACAGGGAAGGAAGAGTAGAGAGAAACACGGTGTCAACATTAGCCTGCGCTAAGCAAAAGGCGCCAAGGGGATCACGACTTAACGTCCCATCTGGTGTACTGTACTTGAAGTGCCCTCCATGCAGCACTCAAGTATGTATCGAAGAATCTCGACCATATTTCACCGCCAGGATATTATCCCCGGCTTCAGGAATGGGAAACCAATACTCTAGCCACCACACCAACCCGTTCCCTAACAAACTCGTACCTGAAACGTTGGCGTCCTTAATTCCAACGCTTTCGTCTGTCTAATGCCGTGTTTCCACATCTAATGTGCATACACTGGCCATAGTTACTTTTCGAAGTGGATATGGCAGTAGGCCATGGCTGGAATTAATAGAAATCATGGTCAGTTGATAAGGTTTAAAATTCATGGTGAAGAGACGGTCAAGTGACTTCGGGGGATGATCGCTTATGCTTCCTCCAGTCTATTCAAAAACTCTCTTTTAATATTTCCGAAATCTTCGATATTTATACTCATCCCAACCACTACTCTAACAAAGCCGGTCACGGGGGTTATTTTTTTTATCGCTAAGGGCCCTGGTCGGGTTCCTCATCATCGTCTAACTCAAAATAAATACTATACTTTTTCGGCGATTAGTTTTACGGAATTATTTTAGGGTTTCCTACTGGGTTTGTCTTCATGATGGTACTGATGTTCTTACCGCGGCCTTTAAAAGTTCCGTTTAAGTTAAGAATGTCTCACAAAAATTCCCTGAACACGCAGAAATCGACCCATTAGAATACCTGAGAAGTAATAGCCAGGTCCTCCTACCAACACTGAGGTTCTATGATGTGAAAAATTTATTGGATGAATATGGTGCATTTTGTGTAAATATAAACAGTGAATGTTGGGGTGTCTACAGAGCCTGCTTATTCGCACGTTCATCTCTCCGGCGGCACCACGGGGAGTTGAACGCGCGCAACCACTCCATCGTTGGAAGGGCGCAAAAAATACCTCCACACTCCCCTCTATTAGTCCCGCCGTTGGTGTTTCAGTTGTGTTCCCGCCGCTCGCCGGAAGGGAACGCTCTCCTGTACGACCGCTGCTGGGACCGGCAAACGAGGACCCTGGACGTGTTGAGGCAGACGGGGCAGGAGAGGGACTTCTAAGGGTTCTACGGCGCAAGAATCGCTCGATTACGCCGCTGTGTGTCAAGTGCCTTTCGCTGAGAATGGTACGATGAACTACGTGACTCGTGTGCTTGCCTAAGTTGTTACTTCCTCGGTAGACAGGTATGTTCTCATGTGAAAATCTCTAAGTTTCTAATTCATTTGCCAATCCGAACATTTTGCATCCGTGGGGTGCAGCTATTAATTCATAATTTGGACTAACTTCGTTCTACGTGGACATAAAAATACCCATATCCATCAATTATCTATACTTTGTCTTTTCATTAGGCGATAATTATTTGTCACTTTCCCATCTCTCATTTTTCATGACATTAGGATGAAATTCCTCTATGAGGGCAGAGATATGCCTCCTTCGATTTTTAAATCAAGATATTTACACGAAGTGTTGCCTCATTGATCCAACCCTAAAATTGATTCATTTAAAGGATAGAGTTCACCCATACTAAGCTGCAGGTATGTAACTTCATACAGTTGATGTAGTAGGGGCAAGTTTATTTCCCTCAACTATCATAAATTGCGAGAATTAATGATATTTTTCCGAAGGATTCTCGCGGATATGAATCCAGAACCCTCCATATATTCTGCAGCCATGCGCTTTACTCTCACACTCAGATTATTGTCACTTAGACACAACGTTACCCTTCACAAACGTTTTAATTATGAGAGCAATATATTTAATGACGAGAGTCGAATACGCAGGTAGTCGCCGCAGGCGGAAAAATTTCGGTGGGGGAGAACTGAAGACCCCAAAGTCACCTCCCTGGTTCGTGCCTCGTGCGGAGACTAGATTATTTTCGATGAGTTTTGGGTCACAAATCGTTTGCGTATATTTCAATTCCGTGCAAGCCCACAACGGAGGGCGTTTGCCTTCGGAGGACATAGGATCGGCTTCGAGACAATCTGCCCGACTGTGGATAACAGCGTCCAGCGATGCCGTCGAAGGGGTTGTTCATTTGAGGGTTCATGCGTGAATTATGGATCGCATTGATGGTGAACATCCTCCTCACAAGAAGGGATTACTGTACGAGAAAGACTACCGGACCACCTCGATGCTCACAGATAAGGCTAAATTCTAATAAGACCGATTCGCACCACTCCACGATACCAAAAACTTCCTTTACGACTCGATATTCTTAAAGGTGAGATTATCGAAACACAATTTGGGAAGGACTTCGGAAAATTTTATCGCACCAATCTCCCTTGAACAACAAAAGAGCACATATATTTTCTACTTTTTTATTGAAAGTGTTTTTTCGAAAGGTAGAGCGGCAGTGTCGTCGATATTTTCCCCCTTCTATACTAAGTAATGAGCCTGTTTAAGGAAAAATGTCGTCTAAATGAATGCCCGTGGTGGCAAAATGTATTCGGCTTTCTTGTTACGACAAGTTTACGTAGGAAATGCAATTGTATTTATTGAGACTTGGCGTCCATAAGACGGAAATATTGTCCCAAAGAAACAGGTTCGATAAAGGGTATCCACGCGATAACATTCGGACTGAGAATGTAAGCATGCAATCATAACATCTTTGAGTAAATGCAATCAAGAGCGTTAAAGGCAATTGTGCATTAGCAATCAAAACCAGATATGAGCAATGTAACGCCCGATTTCAATATTATTACGAGAAATTTAGCCAATGAAATACTTTCTGGTGTATTTTTTAAATCGTAATATTAATTTTTCGCATGTGCAGAATCCGAAAATAGCCCTTGTTAACGTTTAATGTGAGTAGAACACCTGCACCTACATTCAAGGATGAATGATAAATAGTGATAGACTGTGGATATGGAGGGAATCTGAGGTTGTAGGTATCGGAGTAACATATCGGAGTACATGCGGAAACTCTCGATCAGCCAATGTATTCTTGTAGGTATACATTTGCTTATATGCAGACCTATGAAAGAAGTGATATCAATACAAATAAACTACAAATGAGGTGTTAAAAAAATAACCGGAATTTTAGTTTTTTGGAAAAATTATTTATTTATTCGTCTACATTAATGCTTCCACCTTCAAAATAGTCCTCATATTATAGATATTATGCAGTTGTGAAAGTACTTCCTCCAACCCTCGAACCACTTCTTAAACTCAGTCTTGGGGATAGCCTCTAGCTTTATCAGCGATTTCTTTGAATTTCAGCTATGCTTGTAGAACGACGGCTCTTTAAGTTTCTCTTTATTTTTGGAAGTACAAAAAAGTCGCACAGAGCTATGTCTGGCGAATATGGAGGTTGGGTTATCGCAACCGTATTATTTTTGTCCAAAAATTTTCGATCAAGCAATGAAGTGTGAGCCAAAAATTACCGGTCTCGTAGAAACACATCACACCTTAGCGGCTGCGACAGACAAAGTAAACAATGAATGCAGCTGAAAATTTCATCATAATTCTGGGCCATGTATATAAAAATTACGAAAATTTTTGAAAATCTGACTCACCAAACTTGGGAGAAATTTTAAAATTTAGTTCCTGTTATTTTCGAAACATGCCTCGTATCACTATTTATGAAATATTTTGGAGAATGGTGCGTGTATATATATCATGTACCGTCCTTGGACACACTTCTAGAGTTTTGCACTGAAATATCGAGGAAAATACCCTCAAGCTTCAATTGCGGAACCTCTTAATTACTATATCCAAGAAATCGTGAAGTTTTTCGTCGCATCTTATGGTTTTAGAATCATTACTTGGCAAGCGTATAGTAAGAGCTTACACGTTGGGAAGAAAATGTGTGGGGGCTAAGAAAATAAAACTTGAGGGTATTTTGAGGGTCTGACGCAAAAAATATAAAGCTAATATGGTTATAATAAGTGAAGGGAAGATGATGTGGACATAGATATGCATGGGCATAGTAGACTTTTGCGTTAACAGAAGAATTCCGTTTTGCAGGGACTAGCCAGCGACGAGGAGGGAAGCAATAATTGTCAGGACATTGCAGGGCAATTTATTTGAAAAAAAACAACGTATTGAAATATTTTGGCGCCTATCAAATTTTATTCAAAAATAAAAGCTTGAGTGTGGACGATACGACGAATAACAAATAAGAAGAGTGATAGAATGCCGAATTTGCATATTATACCTAAAACACGGGAGAAAAGATAGAATATGCCTTGCGTTACGACACAAGGGCTTAATTATAAACGTGATCGTCGTAGGAATGGTGAAAACCTAATAAAAAGTAACGGATGAAGTCTTATAAGCGGTGAAAAGGATGTGAAAAGTCAATATAATTGTAGGTAAAGAGGTGAGATGAAAGAACAATAGAGTAAAAATGAGTATGAAGTCAACCTAATGGGTTGAATGCCTGCGACAATGATGATGATATGCGTGGCCTTTTTTTCGTTAACAATACGGACATTATTCTCTGAAACAAAAACGATGATGAATGCGTCTCACATATTTGCCTTTGTCCTTCAATAAGAAGCTACATCACTCAATTCATTCAATGCGCCTGCATTCGACTTTTTTGTTTTTCTTGCGTTACTGCTTAGTGTATTTTCCGAATTAAATCCATCTGTACCAAGAGAAAAATGCTTTTGCCTTTTTATTGTAACTTGCGCAACGTATTCCATAAAGAACGCAGGTTGAGCTCTGGGGAAAGGGAGAAACGGAGAGCTGCACTGTAGCAATCTTGGGATTACTATACTATTAATGAACTCTTTTAAAAAAAATTGAAGACATGGATTTGCTTTGAAGAGTGCTGCCACGGCGGAAACTCTGCAAGTCGAATCCTGCGCGTGACTCCTTGAGTAAGACTTGGATACTGTACTTCAAGAGAGCATGAAGAAGACCAGAGGTGGAGAATCATGTCCGGTGAGACGGAAAGTGAGAAAAGGCTGTTTTTTTTCCACGGTAGCAGTGGGTACTTGTCATCAGAGATATCCTTGGAGTTCATCTTTTTGTTAGATATTTCACTGTGAATTACTGCGACGTCGGCGGTTAACGTCTTGTGCCATTGCAATGTGACCAAGGTTCGTTGAGGAGCAATAAATCTTCCTTCCTTCGATCCCCCTTTAAATGTACGAATGCCATCCGCTAGCGCCTTCCGCAAACAATAAGTGTCGCGTACGTCGTCTAGCCGCATGAGTTGGGAGAGAGCCAATTCACTGTCATGGAGCACATGTACAATGCAAGCAAGGCGCATGCTAAGGGAACGGGCGCCAGTCACGCTTATAAGCGTGCGTTGCTCAATGTGTCGCAGTCCATGTGAAGGCGTTCTCCTGGGTGCCACCACCGCCGTCCGTCGAAGCTGCAATTAAATTCCGTGCAGGAAAAATCTATTAGGCTGATATCTAGACTTATCTCAGACCCGATCCGAAGATGTGGCCAGCATAGGCCACACGGGCGTACCCAGCGGGGGGCAGAGAGGTTCAGAGGGGGGGGTTGGGGGCAATTGCCCCACCCTAAAATTGGGGCAACTGCCCCCACCCCAAGAAGCGAAAATAAATTTAGTTGAAATTAAAATTGCTACTTTTGAATAAAAATGATATTTGTATAAGATATGGAACTAAAATAAAAGTCATTATTTCTTCAAGCAAATAATAAACTAATAAATTTCTGCCATAATTTTCTTAAAATTTTGGTTTCATTAACCTTTTCTGTGCAAAAAAGTTACAACTTGAACGATCACAGCTAGCTTTCCCCCTCTAGTTTTGATTCTGGGCACGCCCATGATAGACCATGAAACGTCATCTGAAAAACAACTTGACGCAGCTAACCCGGAAACCGTGGAGAAAACTGCAATCCTGCGCCGCGAGAACCTCGAGCAGAAATTATCCGTTGATTTTTTTCAAAATGAATACTATTCATTGCAATGATTACCTTTCGTTTTATTAAACTTATTAATACCGTTTCCTTCGGGAATGAAGTGGAGCGAGGTAGCCTATGCAGCGGCCCCACATTAAATACATACTGCAAGTGATGAAGAACGTACATACAAGAGGAGACTTGAGGAAGTGTTAAAGTCTTCCCCTATCCTTCTTCCTTTCCACCTTCAACGATTGCTTATAGCATATATTCGCATCAAATCTGTACTACCAATACGAACTTTTAAAATTTGCTTGTTATCATTATCAAATTTTAAAAAATCCAAATGAAAAATGCAGGCCACAGGATAAAAACTGACCGCACCGAATAGGGTGTACAATGGACTGAATCTAGCTGGTCCTCATGTCCCTTGACAAATTCACGGAACAGCAACTCCGTTGATCGTCGTTTCCTTCGTTGTTCGTTTGTTACATCCTCCCTTGGCATTCAACTAAGCGCACGCCGCACAGTGGGCGGAAATCGAAAAAAGCTGGCCAAAACCCCAATTTTTCACTATTTTTTTTAATCAAAAAATTGCGTAGTATTGTTCTAGAATGTCTAGACATCTAAATACGTTAACTTTTTAAAATTTATTTATGCTCTTTATATGTGTAATATCCTTCGAAAAGTGATAAAAAATCGCAATTTTCCAAATTTACGTTTTATTAAAAAAAATCTCTGTTTGTTGCCCTAGTGTGCGAACAAAACATAAATATTGTCCTATTGGCGAATACACAACGATACTGCATATCTTTTAGATACTATTACGCTATTCATCGTGGAAAACAACACTTTCCGAATGACCACTGTATATTAATCAAAAATTAACTGTTTTTCGTTTAAATTTTAATTAAATCAGAGATAAACTTGCTTATCTCCGCAAGGATATTTTTATCAACAGTCAGAATGATGTTCATTTTATATAACGGAACGATAAAATCCTGCGCATAATTTCAAATTTTCCTCTTTCGTTGAATAATGTAAAATAACGCACGGCGCGTAGCGGAGCGGCGTCGCAGCGCTCGGGACAGAGGGTGTTTTGTTAGTCCAATTCTTTGGAAAACTAGTATTGTAATCACACTTGCTGTTCACTTTGTATTTTCCACATATTCCCTTAACTCCTTTTGGAGCAGATTATGTAGACCAATAAGAATTCAATGCCCCGAGTATCGAGAGAGGTTTCCGTGGAAGAAGAAAGGTATATTAGTGAGCTGATAAAGAATCTTTGACCAATTCAGATTGACAGTATTTAGGTGAATTTCAAATTATTGCTTACGGCGATTGAGGGAAAGATATGGCATATAAAGCAAATATTAATGACCAGTTTTTATCAAGTATTTACTCTTCAATTTATATCTATATTCTTGCATTGCTTGGTTTTGTAGGAATGCGATGCGTTGGCAGAAACGAGCAGCATGCCATGCTATCTGTTAGGTGCAAATAAATGAGGCTGTATTTACAAAATATTGTTGTTCCACGGCTAAAATTTATGCCAAAATTTATTCGTGGTTCTATATGCCGCCTGCTGTGCATTAAGTTTTGATTCACGGTTCGGCAATTGTTAAGGACGCAAGTTTTCGCATTGGCCAGCTTTCCAAGGAAGCCTTGGAAGCAAGGAATAAAGATATTCGAAGATTTAGAGCATCACTCACGAAAAATATCCAGACTAGCCTATAATCACGACCTTTTGCACTGATTACTTCATAAGGCAGACCCATATATTTCATCTACTCCAAAAGTTGGTAAAAATACAAAGAAGAAGATACCTAACCAAGTCAGAAAACTTCTTTTGACGGAAGAAGTTGATTCAGGTGCTAAAGAGGAAGATTCTGGATCAGAACTAGATTTTGACTTTTCATATACCTACTTGATGTTTTTATTGCTAATATTATATTTATTTCATGCATAAAAATAACAAATCAAATATGATAATGCGTTAAATAACTTTAATCTCCCTATTCTCTGTAAATAGAAATAAGCTCATCCTCGAATCTTTAAGAGTTGACTGAATTGTTTGCATAAGAAAGTTATCATCATCACTGGTCAACAATCCTAGGATTGGTTTGACGCAGCTCTCCACTCAGTTCTCCTATCAGCTAATCTTGTCACACCTACGTATTTCTTCTCTTTTACATCTCTCTTTACTTGTTCCATATATTTTGTTCGAGGTCTTCCTTTTCCATTCTTGCCTTCCACTTGTCCTTCGACGATTGTCTTCATCAGGCCATCATGTCTCAAGATGTGGCCCATAAGGTTGTTCCGTCTTCTTATTAAGGTTTTCATGAGGCTTCTCTTCTCTCCTACCCTTCTTAGGACTTCCTCGTTACTAACTCAAAACTGCTAATTCGTATTGCAAATAGAAGACTTATGAAGTAAATATCAAAATATTACACTGATGGAAAAATATTTGGGGTAAATTTCTAGAAATTTTACAAACCCATCGGGTGACGCAAAAACGGCTCCTCCGCCATTTTGTTTTTAGAGCGTCTTCTTGTAGAGATAGAGTCCTAAAAACACTAAAATTGGATTTTCCAGATCAAAAACATCTACAGTCACAACAAATTAGCCATAAATTAGCCAAAAATTCTTCCACAGAGGTTTTGGCCAGCTTTTTTTCGATATCCGCCCACTGTGCGCCGGTACATGCAATGACACCCCGAGTTTGCCGAAATCTGAGCGGAGGGAGTCAATCGGGGGTGCACTGCTGGACGATAAGTCATCGGAGTTCAAGGTCTGCAACAATGTGTTTTGCAACATCAGCACCTGTGTTGCATAGCAAAATTAAATTTATCCCTTCCCAGATAATTTTTAAACAAAATGATACATGTTCATGGTTTTTTATTCACACAGTTATAGTTAGTTACAGTTTATTATACAGTTTTTAAATCAAATTTCCATAGTTTGCGTAAATTTCTCAATAAAAAGGACTATTCGCCAATGGAATGTGATAACTTCCATTTAAATACCATCGAGATCGACAGAAACAGGGAGTGAAGCACATATATAATAGTTTTACTCCAGACTAAGTTTTTCATTGCCTGATGTCTACCTCCCAAGAATAGCAAAAATCAGCATTCATTAAAAAAATTAAAAAAAGGACTAAACAACGTTAGAACGAAGGTTTCCGCGGCGATAGTTTGTGGTCCACGAGTCAACTGACGCGGAAGAAAACTCGAGAAAAATATAGGCATCAGGCGTAAACAACTTTTACTCGCCCTGTTCGACATTATGACTTTGAACAAAACACTGGCAACTGCCGCTACCAAAACTGGCTGTGGAGGGGGGAAGGGTGTATTTTCCAACACTCCGTCCGACAACAAATTCACGGCCGGAATGCAAGCTTAATTTGGTCGGCATTTTGAGCCGTTCAGTGAGCCGCTTGGGGAATCAGAGGCGGAGAATTTCCGATAAACTGCGACTACATATCGACCGTTCCTAGCCGCGAAGTAGGACATATCTCAAAAAATCATTACATTTAAGCTTATCTCAAATTTCTTGTACAGAAAATCGTGTGTAAAATTTTAGCCATATGAAATCACCTGAAATTTCGTCCATAAAATCGAATACCTGTCCACAAAGCTGTATCACGAGAAATCACTCCACATAGCCGTGTCTCGACCAATTATTTAATTTTCGTTTTGGGATCTCGATTAGCATTAATTTTTTATTATAAATATTTGCTGGAAGAGAAAAGTCCTTCATAATTATCCATGTTAAACCATTTATGGAATAAGCACAATTTTCGCAGAACAACCAATAAAAGAGACTAAGGTATACTTTGTGAGGAGAAAATTTTCCTCCTATTATTTATTTATACAAATTATTGTCCGAGATGCGGCTTCGTGAACTGATATTCTGACAGACGAATTTATGAACGAAATTTTAGACACGATTGCATGGCTCACATTGTGCCCATACGATTTTCTTGACTAGAACTTCAAGATACGCCTCAATGGAATGATTTTTTTGAGACATGTACTACTTTGCGGCTTGGAGCGGTCGACATGTGGAAACGTCGAAAATTTGACGACGAAATTCTCCCTTGTCGGAATTCCCGAATAACCCCCATGTTCTCTCTCTACACTCCAGGGTCATCGACGATGGCGGCCACTCCTCCCCTAATGATGCTGCTACTCGTGTTTCTGCTTGCCTTGGCTCACTCCGGATGCGGCGCGCTCAATGTGTTGGTGCTGCACCCGCTTCACGGCGCCAGCCACGAGGCGCAGCTACGCACCCTCGCGGCCGAACTGCTGCGCAGAGGACATCACGTGACCACAGTGCGCTTTGAGCCGGCAAGGAGACCAGGATCTAAGGTTTGAACAATACACTGATTTTTTCCATTTTCCAAAACAATACTGAAATTGAGGGTGCCATTGTTGGTATCAGCGTTTGTTAATAGGGTGGTTTCCTATTTTTTTAATTGCCCAAAACGCAAGATTATTACTCCTGAAGTACGAATTTCACGCTTTTAGATTTTTAAATGACGATATCTATTTTTCGCGATTACGTAAATGAAAAGTAAAATTTTCAAGAGCGCAAAAACGCGACGGCTAAGTATGAATGCTGGAAAAAGCCCGTGAGACGTCATTATGGTTCCGGCTTCTGCTGTGTGAGGCCACTTCGGTGCGAGATTATGAGCGCCGCTACGATTCAGGCTGCTAGCAGGTAGCTGAGTACCCTGCTAGCAGGTAGCGCTTGGCTTAAATAAGGATTATTAATACCCTATTAAACGAAGGAAACTTTCCAATCTTAAGCCATTTTAATAGGTGATTATTAAGAGATGTTTCCATGAGCTCTGTGCCTCATACAAGCATTGGTAATCTCAGGCGATGTAAAACTCCTGACTACTCGTATAGCATCTGGGTCCCTGTGACGTCACGTGGAGTGACATCGTATGGGCGCCAATCTGGCCTTTTTAAAATGAGGTTAAAATTGACCTGGAATTTATAAAACAAAATAATCTATATATTATGAATACACTAATGGTGGGTAACAAATCGCTATCAATGCCTTCCAATTTCTTTGATGAAGGAAACTACCCTATTGTGCAACCACCTTGAGCGCTCATTTGTTTACACTTACTCTAAGGGTACTCCCAGGTTCTTCTTCTGTAATGTATAGTCACCGAGCTTGTTTTGCAATCGCCCAAGGGCCAAGGCAAGCCTTGAAAGGGGTTCGCCTTCGCACCAGTGCCCAAATGACCGGGGCAAATACCAACATTCCCACTGACACACACCCAAAGGAAGTCGGAACGACATAAACACACAAAATGAGTAAATACACACTTAAAGCGACACGGCAAACGGAACTACACATCTAGGCGCACGATGGAAATCCTCCTTCTGCCTTACACATTTGACAGGCCGCTTCTTCTTACGAGCACCTCGGCCGTTGGCACTACCGTTTGTACTCTTCCGGCGATTACTCCCCATCTGTTTTGTAGTGTAACCCCCACCAAACTACTAAATTATTTTTTTGTGAGAGAACATAAGGGTTACCACCAGATAGCATTTTTTCTCCACGGTATAATGGAAAATTAAATTTAAAGTGAATAAATAACCCTGTTCGAGCGTTCAATGGGCCTAGAATTTCAATATATTATCAATAGAAAGTACTAGTCACACTCCTAGAATTATGCATCATAAATATCTCACAAAACGATAATGAACTCTTTTAGCCTCTTCAAAATCTATCATGTATCCCATAGTTCTCCGCGAGCCTCATTTGTGTAATTCTATGAATCGTCGAATACGATTGGTCGATGCGTCCAGACTCGCGTGCGGGTATCACCTTCCTACCGACAATAGCATGTCATCACGCCGCAGCTGACTACCTGAGTCGTGTCTTTGTTAGCTATCCTCTTTGATCCTCTTGCAATCCTGCTTTGGATATGTCCAGATATGTCTGCATCGACACACGAGCGCCGGTCCCACGTGCGAGATGTGTAGATTGTTTTGCTATGTTTTTTGAGTTGCGGAGTGTCGATGTCAGAAGTTTTTGGGCGCGCTAGTAAAATCTGTTCCGCACTAACTCAGGGTAGATAAGCCTAGGTTTTTTTTGGTGGATTCTAGAGCATAGCATAGCATAGCGATTCGAACTGAAGCCTTGAGATGGTGGATACAGAGCCACTCTCGGCTTGCAGTAGCCGCAGCAGAGTCCACCGTAGGGAACGTCATCAAACGACTGACGTCATCCGTTACTGCACCGTACTGCCAGTTGATTTCGGAACGGTTTGGCAGCACTGGCAGTACTGCCAGTGAATTTCGGAACGCGCCCTATATACTTCGGCTCGATAAAAAGAGATAAAATATCAGTCCAATCATAAGACTGAAAATAAGTATAAGCATAGAGTATGGTATAAGGCTTAGGCCTCTGATCAGATTTAATTTTCTGTAGTTAGCCAATAGATGCTGTTTTTAATATCACCATTAAGTTACATGAAAATTGCACCACCATCATCTCAAGAGCCTGGGAAAAGAGCTGAATGAAAAGTATAAAAATCAAAGAATCCAAATTCTGTGTGCCCTAATGGCAACACAGCCCCTCCGCGCCCTTCCTCTCGCCTGGAAACAGAGAAAGAGTCTCAATAAATTGACGTTTATCGATCTATTGTCGTTTTATTTTGTTCTTTTTATGATGGGTTGCATAAATATAGATGTTTCAATGGTCTTTTATATCGCTAACATCTGGAACACTAAGGAATTTTGGACGCTTGAGCAAAGACATTTTTATCTTTTAACATTTCATTTTATATCGCACGGCGAAGTTTGAACGCGAATTCGTGGTGACATTAGGATACCTTCCCAGGTTAAGACCGTTCTCGTTACATCAACTCGATGTTATTCGGATGAAATTCACATTTTCTCAATCCATTCCTCGTTACATCAACTCGATGTAGGCTGTATTTCATAGGAAAACATTTCATACAATAACAAGGGGCGAAAATAGTTTGTTTAAAATCTCGTAAACTTCCGTTTTTAAGGCCGTATACGGAGGATGCTTGACGCAACGGAACAGCTTACTCTCCCATCCGCTCGTCGAAGAATTTTGTAATTTGGTTACACAAATTATTGCGAGAAATTCCACAACAAAGCCTTTCAAAAAAAGAAAATCGCTCTTATCCTCATTTCCTTGCGAAACGGTCAAGGTGACAAGGCGGCTCGATCTTTGACAGGAAATGGAGAATTAGCAGCTCGTTTATATTCGAAAGGAGCGAGTATTAATTGCGCACACCAGATGGTGTCGCTATCGAGTCTTATCGGGCCACGTGAGGCGTGAAGGGGCCAATGGGATATTAAATTAAATGGGATTATCCCATTGAGGTGTCTTGCTTGGACTCATTACGGCTTGGATGCATGTAAGCATCAGCCGAAATAAGCACAGCCTTGGAGATGAGCCCATTGTTTTATGTTCGCAAATAAATGCCATGTTGACTTATCGATACCCCCACTGCACAAACGCTCAACAATCGCCCACCGAATAAAAATCCACTCATCTAGGAGCCCTAGTAGTCCTAGATGAGCGGATTTGATTTGGCTGGCGATTGTTGATAGTTTGTTCAGTGGAGGTCTCGTAATGGCGGCTTTGTACGATCATATTTCGAGCAATCAAATTATTAGCAATTTGGAAGCAACCCATTGTTGTCCCGTGAGCGCTCTAGGAAATAGTAGCGATGACTCAGTAGCGGGGATACAGAAAAACTTAACGGGGGGGGGGAGTGCAAAATATATCTTGAGTAGTCTTTACTTTTATCGTAATAAAAAATGATCGAGTCACAGGCAGGGTGTAGGAAAATTTAATTTAAAGCGATTATACACAATTAAAAGACAATGCCATCTTATGATATAAAAATGTTACAATTGTGGTTTTGCAATGTTCGGTAACACGGGCGAACCTGTAAGGGAGGACGCGCGCCCCCTGCGCCCCCATCTGTATCTGCCACTGCGTTTACTGCTAGTCATCTCCTTTTCGTTAGTTCGTTAATCCTCATATGAGATCAGTGGCGTAGCTAGCCTCAGAGAAATAAAAGTAATATTCAAAACTATTGTCTAGTTTTGACATATGGTCAATTTTAACGTAACCTTTTAATGAAACCCAAATTTTAAGTGTCAAAGTTATGTAAAATGTAATTCGCAGGCATGTCATTTTTCAAAAATTTTCCCAAATCATCCCCCCCCCCCCCCCACCAAAGCATATTCCTAGTTACGCCACTGTATGAGATTGTTACCCTTCGTCATCAAGTGAGCACAAAATAAAAGTAAAATTATTATTTTCGCTTTCGAAAACGCCCATAGTTGACAGTTCTGTTCTCATCCCACGAATGTTTTCTCCCCTGGCTACAGGCGCCGGTGCACCCGGAACAGGGAGCAGGATGGAGCAACTTGACTCTCATCTCCCTCACGGTGCCCAACGAGGACGGATCCGTCCCATTCGTGACTCGCGGGCGACGCGGCAAGTTCCAGCTGCCCCTGGAGCGACTCTGGCGGAGCGGACTCTGCCCCTTCCAGGTAGACAGCACCCTCAGCAGAAAAAGGATTGAAACACTCAACGCCAATCTGTTTTTCATTTATCATCTTTAATTATAATTTTGGCCACTGAGTTCTGTTGAAATATTTATTTTTATAATTTCCAACTGGAAGTAATTCGTAGGGAATAAATAAAATTGTAATCATAATTATTTAATTACTTCTTTAAATGAATTGCGATTTCGGATCTGAGCGAAATATGCCACAGTCCAGATTTTTTGCACCCTTGAATGCCTTTATTCAGAGATTTCCACTGCACTCCAATCTTTATTTGATTGACGATTAATCCTTTGCAGGTGCCTCTCTCGGCGTTCCGCACCAACGACGCCCTCTGCTCCGTGCTGCTCCCGGAGCGCGGTCGCCTAAGGCGCAGACTGCACCCTCGACGCTTCGACGTGGCCGTAGTGGACGCGATGGCTAACGAGTGCGGCTTCGCCCTGGCCCACGCCCTTGGGGCCCCCGCCGTGGCCTACTGGGCCCTTCCGATGAGCGGAGGCGAGGCCGACTACCTGGCGGGCCTCTGGAGGCCTCCGCCCCTCGCCCACACCCCCTCCATCCTCACGGGCCTCACCGACCATATGGGATACCTGCAGAGGATCCAGAACGCCTTCTTCCGGACATTGGCACACGTAGTCATGCTGGTAACACCGTCCATTCGCTCATTACAATCCATCCACGCGATACATTCACAGATGCGAGCGGGGCCGCTTGCTCGCATCGGAAAAAATATCGGTCAAAATCGACTTTCCGATCCATCGAATTTTAATCGAAATGAAAAGCTCGACTTTTCAACAAAAATCGAAATTTGAACCGAAAGATCGATTAACACAAAAAATCAACTGTTCTTTTTACCCCCTTACTGTTCTTTTTACTCCCATTGCCCTTTTCCTACCTCTCCCCCACCACTAGAATACAATACATCCGTAAGCTATTTTATCTGAGATGCTGAAATTACACACCGTATGCTTGCTATTGAGAAGTTTTATTCATATTATTTAGAGGTTCATAAATTTAATTATTGTTAAAAATTGAATATTTTTTAAGTAAACTTTTCAAATTTTTCCCTCCTGAAATTTGCCGTCCGGGGCAAGTGCCCCCTCTACTCCGCCCCAGTTCCGGGCCTGCCCTTTCCAATTTTGTTATGTAAAATAAAACACGAGCGTCAGGGCGTCCTAGCGTGACAGCTCTTAAAACATCTAGGATCAAAATAAAGTTGCCCAAATTTAGCACGTTAGTCGTCTAGCATGTCTACATGGGTTTTGGCCAGTTTTTCAGGCGGTTTTGTTCCAAATGCAGGTGCAGTTCTGGTCCACGCACGCAGCCATCCAGCGCCACCTGCCGGGGTCGCCGCACCCGAGGGCCCTGCTAGCGGACGTGGCCGGGGTCCTCGAGAACTCTGACGTGGCCCTCGACTACCCCAGGGCCCTGCCCCCAAATGTCATCAACGTGGGCTGTATGCAGTGCCGGACCCCAAAGCCTCTACCCCCGGTACGGCATCTATTACGCATGTTCATTAAATCACTCCAATATTTTAAGAAGAGAACCATGTCCTAGCCAAATAGAATTGATGGTAACTTCAAGATCAAAGATTTTCCTTATAAAAACTATGGATACAATGCCAACAGATAATAGAATTCATTCTATGACCCATTTTTCTACATCTTTTTCTACGAGAAAGATAGTGATGGTGGGCTTCACTTATCACCAGAAAACCACTTCTCTATTAAACTACTCTTACAATCACCACTTCATTAATCCTATTATTCAGTAATTGGTTTATTTCTTCCGAACATTTAGCTGTTTTTAATTTTTTGTGTAATGATGACAGGTAGTTGTCCAAGGTAAACGTTTGGGTTAATTGTCATCGCAGGACTGAATTCGCACAGTGTGTTTCCACCATAACCGTATACAAATATTGTGAACGACTGGAGTAAAAAATTCCTCACTTAGTCAACCATAAAATCTGAATTCCTTCCTTCAATATTTTCCTATATCAACGAACGACGAGATTTCGATGTCTGCTCTTGGCGCTTAATATTTACTGAAAATAAAATAGCATATATAAATTCTAATATTATTTTTTTCTTATTATCTCTCTTTTTTCCAACGCCATCCGCTGTCACAACTGCAAACAAATGAATCGCGGCGTCCCAAAGGACTTGGAGGATTTCGTGGAGGGTTCTGGAAGCGCCGGAGTGGTAGTATTCTCAATGGGTGCCACGATAGACGCCGCGGTGGCGCCAAGGGTCTTCCTGAGGCGCCTCCTGGGTGCCTTCGGCAGACTGCCGCAGCGAGTGCTCGTGAAGTTCGACGGTCCGCTGGGAGATGGTGTGGAAGTGCCGCCCAACGTGAAGATCATGGCGTGGATGCCGCAGCAGGACCTGATAGGTAAGCACTATAGAATCAAAGGCAATGTCTCCTCAGTTCTCTGTTTCTATCTGAATCCAGAAATGTAAAGGAGTTGAGAGGGTTACCATACGTAACAGTGGCGTAATTGTGGGGGGATGAGGGGATAGATCCTTTTCTCAGAGAAATTAAAAAAAATATTTTAAAATATTGTCTAGTTTTGATACATCATAACTGCATCTGCTTAAAGTTAAATTTTAGTGCCAAAATCATGCAAATATATTTCCAGGCATGTCATTTTTCTAAAATTTTTACGGAATTCTTCCCCGTTGACCGGGGGGGGGGGCGCCTCTTCAGACCACCCCCCAAAGCATATTTCTAGTTACGCCACTGATACTTGATGATTCTAGGTTACAGTAAGAGGAAGCGGAATAAAGGTTTTTATTTTTGGGTCTGAAGGTGTCATTACTGAAGTGAACACCTGGGGTATGTACAATACCCATCGACGGGTAGGGGATTAGGAAGGCCTTTGGCAAAGTAATAGGCATGGGATTTAGAAACGAAACGTGAAAGCATTTTTTTTACGTTAAACGGGTGAGAAAAATATTGGTGTTGGAAAGACTAGAAGATGACTGATATTTCTATGTTATAAAGAATTACCCTGAAGAGACAGCTGGAACGAGACTCCTAGGGCGGGCTCGCGAGGATACACTCCCGGGGGCAGGGTCTGTAAGCGCGAGCTTTTCACCTCTGCACCCAGAAGGGGGAGGAAAGGAAGGAGAAAGGAAGGAGGCGCCGCCGCGATAGGAGCACACGACGACGCCTCCTGGAACGGGATAGGGAAGGAGGAAAAGGAACGAGGGAGGTCCTACCATCAGCGAAACCAGGCATCAGCCATTGCTATTCTAACAATTTTGGAGGATTATCCTACGAGGAAGAATGATCCAACGATCAAATCGTTAGATATCCTGAAGAGACAGTGGATTCGGGGGTCCCAGGGCGGGCCCCGCAAAGGATACGCTCTCGAGGACCGGGAACCAAGTCTGAGACTTACACGCCCGTGCCACTCGAGAGGGGGAAGACAGAGGAAGGAAAAAGGAATGGAGGCATCGCCGCGATGAGAGCCCGACGACACCTCCAGGGGAAGGATAGGAAAGGAAGGGAGGGGACGAGGAATCCCGCACCGTCACAAAGGCGGGCGGGCTCTACTATTAGCGAAACCAAGCAAAAGCAATTAATATTCTACCAATCCTAGTGGATTTTCCTATGAGGAAGAAAAATCCATCGATCGAATCGGTAGATATCCTGAAGAGACAGTTGTCTAACCTCGCTTAATCCGTAACTATGGAGGCACGAGGTCCAATCAATTATCGCTGTTTTTCGTACCCATATCCTTGCTCTGATTGCGAAGACATTCCATTCATACGCGTCTCTTAACAGATCGGATTAAGGCCATTGTTTTTCATTATATGGTCCGCGGCGGCGCCTAGAAGGTATGCAATACCTCTAAACGGCATTGCGTTCAAGTTCTGAAATACATAGACAAGTAGCTTTCAGATATTCACAGGGGTGCCGACTTTAAAAAAAAATATTGGGGGCTCATTATGGGGGTCTTGCCCCGGGAAATTTTGTAAAAAATGAGTTTTAAAGTTTTCTTTAGCATTTTAGAAGAGTCATAAGATCAACATTAGAACCCTGAAAACTCGACTGGACATTTCGGGGAAAATCGAAAAGCCTGACACATATTTTTCTTCCCTCTCAAAAAGACCGTTTGAAGGGGCTCGGGCCCCCTCAGGCCCCATGGAGTCGGCGCCAATGGATATTCATCAGTATTTTTAAACGCTATTAGTTGAGCTGGTTGTGGTGGAGCTTTTAGTTTGAAGCGCCACCACCAAGGACAACCACCAGGCTGAGGTCGTTGCCCTACGACCCCGAGGGCCCTGTCGATGCCACCAGGGTACGCGGAGCCTTGCGCCAATAAGGCGCCGCGAGAGGGATTCAAACAAAACAGCGCCCAAAAAAGATCGGTAGTGCATACATTGATATGACTAATATCAGTATCGCTTGGCATTCAATTAACTTGGTCGTATTTACTTTCGTTTATTACATTGAAGCTACATTATGTACCGAGTATTATCCAACCCCTTCACTGGTGAAATAAAAGCTTTCATAGGAGATGTAAATTAAAGATTACACCATCTTTTAAATTATTTCTCCAGGAATTACGGGTCGGACGCCAGCACTTTCATTAGCATGGTAGCGTGATCGTGTCCTTAGCACTCTTCTATTCTGGCCTGACTGCGTGTAGTTGTCCTGAATGCTTAGCCGGAGTCCGGCGAACGAGCGCGTTTCTGAATAAGGCTAGGAGTGGTGCTGCTTGCTTGGTGTGGAAACACCCCATGCCACACACCCTGGCTGTGGCTTACACGGTACCTCGTAGATGTCGATGAATCCTGTCCACTGTCTTTCAAGCGCTCTTTTTTTCTTTTCTCCCATGCAGGTCACCGGAGGACTCGGGCCTTCTTCTCTCACTGCGGCCTTCACGGGGCCCTCGAGGCCGTGTACCACGGCGTGCCGGTGGTGGCCATGCCCGTATATGGAGACCAAGGAGACGTGGCCGCCATGTTACAGCACCGCGGCATGGCCGTCACGCTAGCCAAGGCGGCCTCCGAGCAAGACATCTACAGCGCGCTCGCAGAGGTCATCGGGGACCCCAGGTGAGCCATTTGCATCTCAGCACATGCAACACTTGCATTAAAATCACGTTTGCAAGATCTAATTCCCGAAAGGTCACTAACACAACAACCCTCCATCTGACCATGACGAGCCGCAGACCTAAAACAACGGAATGCTGATACCTGTTTACCAAGTGAAGAAAAGAAGTTTCACATTGGATGAAAAAATTAAAATTTGTTTTTCCACAGAATATTTTTATTACCTGACCTGAGTATGACGCGGAGCGTCGAAACCTTGGTAGTGTACTAAAGAAATATTCTGTGGAAAACTGAAGTTTAATTTTTTTCATCCAAAATGAGTAAATTCTATTGCCAAAAACCACCAACTCTATATCCATCTTCGGCATATCCTCCAGGATATCTTTCCATTTGAATGTTAGGGAATAACACAGCTTTGAAAAGTGCTTGTCTCAGCTCATATAGTATGGATATAAATGTTATTAGGATTATAAAATATGAGTCCCCTAAATAACAGTCGCAAAATAAGAAAAGTGCAGGCAAAAATGCACAATCCCCTCATTCGGAATTGTCAATGTTTTTCCTCTGGCGCTTACGAAAGACCTCGAATATTGCAACCCATTTGAATAAATGTAAATTCACGTAAATTTTATTTTTTCTCATTTCACACAGAACGGATTAGATTACAACTTGGAAAATAAACTTCAGGGATCACATTTGGGAGGATCAAATTGAAGCACCTAAAATTCATTATCGAATATTCGAATTTTGCGAATATTTCCGTGTAAAATATATATTATTCGGCATATATGTTGGGAAGTGTAAGGAGCAGGGAGGAGATCGAAACCGATTAGTCAATCATATCGATGTTTCACTGAATTAACAAAAATGGGTTCATGGTCACTGTGCGCCACACATGGAATCAGTTTAGCCAGGACAGTGCCTCCTAACGTGGTCGACTGTCACGAATATCAAAGAAGGATCATGTGCAAAATTAAAATGTGTGGATAACGCTTTGAATATTGCATTATTTTTTTTTCTCTTACAAGTCACGCAAATTTTTCTGCATTAACACGTGCTGTGACAAAATTTTCCATGATTTAATCAGGCGTCATCAGCGCATCAAGTCTTAAAAGTAATGCATCACTCATAGCTGCTTAGACCATCAGCAAATTCCAAATAATGATTAGCAATTACTCAAATGTAGCCAAATTCATTAATGCAAGAAAATTATCGAAAATGATTTGATTCACGTTAAGAATTAAAATCCTTAAAAATTCGCACGTCATCACATTTGCAATTTTATAGTGTTCCCGCCTCACAAAAAAATACTAATAAGAGCGCTCAAGATGCCACCAAACAAAACCAAATGCCGGGGCCACCATTGAAACCCAACATTCGCATCATTTTGGGAAATATGGCAACAATTAGCAAAGTAAATAAATTTTGGAAAATAAAAAGGAATGAATTCACATAGTCAAGCCTGAAGTTATCAGTTATAAATAAATTTAATTCATCTAATTTTCTTTGTCCGAGAGAGAAAAATTTATTGGAGATAAAGTTTCCAATTGAACTGAACACCACGAAAACAAACGCTATCGTTGTAAAGAGCCACTCAGATCCATGGCTTCATATGGTTTTTTACAGTTTCACTTATGGCCCCATGTGATGAGATGGATGGAAGTTATCATTTTCATTCCCTCTACGGTAACTGTAAATGAATGACTGACACTTTGATGCTTTGACCGCAGGTACAAGCGGAGCGCGCAGCGTCAGCAGGCCATCCTACGCGACGCAGCGCAGACGCCTATGGAGCGCGCCGTGTGGCTGGTTGAGTACGTGGCCCGCCACGAGGGTGCGTCGCACCTCCGTCTCGCTAACAGACACTTCTCCGCTCTGCAACTGCTCGGCTTGGACATCGCCCTACCACCCCTGCTCCTCTTCATCGTGCTGATTGTGATTAAGAGGCGGAGAGGGATGCAGGTCTCAAGGGCGGCCGCGCCTCCATCCGCCGCCGGCCCTGCCATTCCGCTGGTGTCCACGGCCCTGGCACACGCACGAAAGGCGATAAAGGGGGCAATCCTGGCCGCCACCTGCCCCTACTCCGCACCCAAACGAGAACAAGAAGCCAACGGAAGGGCGGGCGAAACGTCAGACGGTGCCGAAGAGGAACGCCTTCCGGACGAAAATCGAACGGAAATCCCCATTTGTCGCCGCCGCGACGCCGTGAAGCAACGGGCGTCCAGTTGAAAAGAGACCGGAGCCCCCCAAAAATATGTCTAGTGGCCATGAGCCGTTTTCTCAATAGTCAGAACAATGAGATGGTGGTGGCCCCATAACTTCGCTCATCCGCAAT
The DNA here is from genome assembly GCF_921293095.1 of Ischnura elegans. NCBI lineage: Eukaryota > Metazoa > Arthropoda > Insecta > Odonata > Coenagrionidae > Ischnura > Ischnura elegans. Next base: position 114,706,916 of record NC_060247.1, read on the forward strand.
GCTGGCTAGCCCAACCCCAGGTCACAAACATATCACAGTGGAAGTTCACGGTTAGAACTGTGTCCTAGTTCAGCTGACACAGTACCTTGGATTAAAAGTCGTGGTGAAAATCTTGTTTTGGGAAAGCAGCTAATCACGTGACTTTATGTGCTTTCTCTCATTAATCCAAGAACTTCATATCAATGTTTTTATTAATTACAGTCAAAATCCTTGAAAAGATGGTCTGGTTATGCAGGTCCATTATGTATCACTTAGGATGCTAGTCAGGTTACCCATCATACTCAAACTGCTGTACAGCTAGGAATAATTACGATGAGCTACTAATTGGCTCAAGTGAATATGTACGAAAGGAAGAAAACCAAATGCCAATTTAAGGTGGGAAATATAATTATCTAAGAAACCAGTTTTCAAATGACTTAGGCAATCATCCACGGGGAGAACTGGTGTTAACCTGCTGAGAGCTAGGCTATGTTTGGAGATACCAACTTTATCATTCCCAAATTTAATTGGCATTTGGTTCTCCTGTCATCAGACATATTCACTGCAGAACTTGCCCAGAGGAAACAAGACATGAATGCAGCAGCCCGAGGGTCTAATTTACCCCTTTTTCTCCTTGAGATCTCCAACCAAAATAATGAGTGCTGATCTGGCACTGTAAAAACATCCATTTTGAAGCACCATTCTAGCTGTGATGCTAAGCACCATGCATAAAAGAGGGAACTTAACATGAATCAAAGTTTCCGGCTATTAGTGGGCAATGCAAGAAATACAGGTAAAGGATTTTGTTGCAGTTAAGCTGATTAAAAGTCCAAAAATGACAACGGAAGGTTGAGTTGTTACAAACTTAAAAGAGTGCAAAATGCTTTTTAGAACCACCAATGAGCCTATAAAATGTCGTCACCTCAGAGTAAATACAAAGAAGATCATTTAAGGTGGCTGAGCAAATACATAACATTACAAGAAGATCATTTATAATACATAACATACTTAGATCCTAGTTTTGGGGGAGCCCTTGCCCCATTCCTTATATTCCCCACACGGGGGACTACCATTACCAACTCTAAATATTGGTTTGGCCACAATGGTATGGGTTCTTTTCGGCATTAGCTCCAATTCCTACTCCAACCAGTGGAACTGTGAACAGAACTGAACTGATCCAATCCTAATAAAAATAACAGTGACCCCTCACTAAACCATGTTCAAAATATGAAACTTAATTTGCACACATACGAGAGGGACAGAGATCAAAGAACTGAGTAACAAGCACAGAGCTCAGCAGGTTGTCTCATCATCCCATCAGGGTTCAGTAAATGAAAAGCAACAGGTAAAAATGTCATTCCTTTATAGGGTTATATATTTTAGCAGAAGCACAAAGACTTCTGAAACAACTTTGTAAACAGTATTTACAGTTGTGTTTTTTTGCTAAATTTTCCTAATAAAATGACAAAAATTAAGTTATATTAAGTTTCAACATTGAAGGCAAAGAAACTAAAATAAGTATAAAATATTTCGACAGCAATTAGTAAATAAATATATTTTTCAAACAGTCGTGAGTTCATTCATTCAAGGAAACATCAACTGCAACATCTCTTTAACATCAGATAAGTAAAAAATTTAAAACAAGATATTTCCCATTAGCACTGATAACCCAGCATTACCATTTGCACATACACCACTGCACTAAAATCAATTCAGGAATGAAAAAAATTTCTAGCTAAAACAATACTGAAAGTCCCCAACAGAACACAAAATAATTAATTACCTTAGCTGAAATATTGCATCGCCTCAATATAATGAAACGTGACTTCCAGTGCAAAAATAAAATTGATTAAAAATATGATCCAACAACATAGATGAGCCATTCGTCCAACTAATAAATAAAACCAAAGCCAAGAAAGACAGCATATCAAGATTCCAATTAATTTGACTGAATATTTAAAATACCACAGAAACTTACAATATGTTTTAAAACCTGTGGGTAGTTCTCCCCAACTACAATTACAACTATAACCCTCACAAGCCTTAACAAAATATATAGTATGGCTGTCTTCCTCAAAAACATACCTCATGCCAAAAAGGTTATAACTCACATAAACATAAATGAAATTGTCACCGATCACGGCAAGGGGCTCAGCATAAGTAGGATCAAGTATTCACTCGAAAAGGACAAAAATTATGTCAAAAATGAAATCCATTAGGCGTAAGACAGTTATAGGACAACAATGTAACAAATTCGATATATGTGCAGTGAATCAAACACATCGCTAAAGAATATTTAAAACAAATCCTTTTAACGAAACATATTGAGACTTCTATCTCTTTCAACAGCTCATAACAACCACGAGTCTCATTTAGGTACTTTTAATCCTCACATGGCTTCATATCTTTATATTTAAGATTTTTGGCAAAACTTGAGTGAACTGCAAAATACAGTACGTAGAAATAAAAGATCACTAGTGGAGAATCCAAAAAAATGACCAGTGGAACCATTCATAAAAACAAGATGACATTCCAACAACCATAAAACACACCAAAAAAAGATGAAAGTAATCCTCAACGCACAGATGGTGGCATAAAAACAATTTTAACCTTATACTCAAGACTTTAATCACAGCCCTAACGTCTGTTATTCAAGAAATATTGTGAGAACATAAAATGACCATTGTATGTACACACACGATGCAGCTTGGGCATGTCGCCCCTCTAAATATATGTAATAGCAGATTCCTCGGGAATAGGCTTCACTTCACACAGCCATTAATTTCACAATCAAATGACCTTCATCAGGGGAATTAAATCTTACAGAGCTCTTTCTTTCAGTCTGATAATTAAGGCATCCTGTGAAATCATTTTCAAAACTGTACAATCAGTAAAAAAGCTAAGTTCACCCCAATGATTTACCCTTTCATTCAAAATTGGAGCAGTAACAATCCATTTTTTCATTTAGTAATAAATAATAAATATCTATGGATTCTCTAAGATATCTCCCTGGATTCACATTACATCTCATACTTACAAAACGTCAATAAGCATATTCACATTTCATAAAACATTTACGTGTAAAAATGTTAAGTTACAAGCCTCTAATCTTTCCCAAAGTAAATGTTTTTTTCATCAACCACCACACACATGCACAACAACAAACACTCATTCACCAATTAAAAATGTCAACAAGCAATTAATTTCTTACATTCATCAGAAAGGATAACACACAAAAGAGAATGAAATAATTCTCTCGTTTCCTCCAAAACATTTTATAAAAAAGCATAATTAGAGTATTTTTTGGTGTGGAATGGGAACCCCTTGCTCAGGATTATGTGCATGTGCATGCTCATAGGAGCACACGCACAGCCCCTCCATCTACGCGCTCACATGTAATTAATTTCACGTCTACTAAACGTGGGACTATTGAGACTCATTCGACCATCACTCAATCACACTGGCTCCCTTGAACAACTAACTCTACCCCTAAATATATAAACTGTGTCCCATTAATATAATGTGCACATTATCACACGGATGACCGACCACGCTCAGCACAGTATGCTCTATGAATATGACAAGAGACACAATCGTCGCACCTCCATCATCACTGAGGGTGGACGTGAGTGAGCGGCAACGAAGGATATCAGTTCGAGGAGCAAGTTGAAATACTATACATGACCAGATTTCTTCATAAGCACCATTCACTTTTATGCTTAAAGTAACTTAAAATTAACAGCACTTGAGGAATGAAAGAGAAACTGACTTGCAAAGGACAAATTTCCCATGACTATAAAAAAATATCTGACATTCTGAGCTCTACCTACAAACCTTTGGACATGGATTTAAAAATGAACCTATTAGACAAGTTCATTCATGACATAGGATCACACTAAGAGTCATATTCACCTGCGTTCATGCAGAACTAACCATCTGGGTAACAAAGTGCGGCACACAAATGCCACACAGGATAACGAAGACTGGCATGATTTGATGAGGGAATGGTAAGGTGAGATCCTTTTACAGGAAAAAGAACACTGCTGGCAGGAATTGTCTCCTACACCTCAGCGCCCAAGTCTTGCACACCACTCTCTGCAATGGGCACGTACTTGTCGTCCACTTTCACTAACAATATAATTCTATCGACGTGGGATCGTTTGCTAGGATCCCTGTGGCACGGCACCCAACGATGAACAACCTGGAAAATTGACATAACATTCACATCTGCAAGACTGTAGCCACTCCATTGCCACAAAAGCCATTCATTGAAGTTGAAGCATTTTGGTTGATGTGACAAAACATTTTCACCATCTCATTATCAGGTAAACAGCAATTTTTCACATACACATTTAACTTCTAATGGAAATTCTCTACTCTCTTCTTATATAGCTCTACTGTTTGCAGGCAGCTGCTGCCAAGACTTGACAAGGGGCAACTCTGTTGCACTCCCAGTGCATTTGAAATGATTGGCCTCACCATTGCTCTACAATGTAAGATTTTTGATAGGGTTCCCACTCTAACTACATTATAAAATTCACGGTTTTTTCCAGGTTTTCACGGTCTAAATGTCATCAACTTCACGGTTTGTAGATCAGGCATTTTATGGCAGAAATATTGATCACGTAACAATAATCGGCCTGACATTAGCTAATAATGTAACAAACGCAAAAGATGCCTTGAATGCAAACGCAGCAATGAAATGCTATCTCTTATGACGTCACCTATAGTCAGCAAAATTCAGGTCCGGCTAAAGGGTGAGAGTGGCAACATGGAGAGAGCAGGGTGGAAGGGAAGTGAAGAAGTGCCTGATTTTTTTCCAGGGTTAATGTCTTCCAATCACACTTCAAATACACATGTGCAGATAAATGCGTGGACAGTATCTGCACGTGACTCGGCCATTAAACATGATTGAAACATCGATTTTTCTTTTAATCTGTCTATCGTATTTTCAAAATCAAGTTTGAGAGATTTCTAAGGTTTTATGACGAAATTCACGGCTATTTCCCGGTTTTTTCACGGTAGACGAAATTCACGGTTTTAAGGTTTTCACGGTTGAGTGGGAACCCTGTTTGAGTCATTATATTTCTTACATTCATTTAGACTCAGCCCACTGGGCATGATGGATGCCTTTGATTATGGAATGAAAACTTGGAGTAACAACACACTCATGGAATATCAGTGTGAAAGGACTGAATCGGTGATCAACTGATCAGCAGATATCAAAAATGGAAATATAATCATGAAACTGGCATTCATTTAATTTTTTTCATGAAATAGGGCTAATAGCATTGAATTGAATTCCTCTTCTTATGCAACTATGCCCAACCCTTCTAAAGACCAATTTTAGTGTTACATGCCCACATCAGCAAACAGCCTGAAGAATGATTTAGTTACTAAATTTCATTAGCAGATGATGACAATACATGATTCTCTTCTTAATTAGACCTTTCAATTTTCCTTATATTCAGGTCTCCTTGGATTTCACTATTGTAATTTTTAACGATTAATGAACGAATACATTATTGGTGGTGTACCAATAGTGAATTTTGCCTCTTTTGATGGATAATTTTAGGATGAAGCTATGTGGTAGGGTTGAAAATACAGTGTTTTAATCCATGGTTTGAACCTTGGTACATAGTGGAATTAGTAAAAAGATGCTTATTTGAGGTTTGATATTAAAAAGTAGCAAGACAATTGAAAAAACAGAAAATCATAAGCTTCCTCAAATATTTATGATCAGTATGAAGTTTGCCACTATTTTTCAGATTTGGGAAAGTTATATACAAAAGAATGACTATTCATTGAAAAGAAATTTTTTCACCAGCTCCGATTTACCTGTCCTTCCATTCCTTTCTCGGGGAGCCAATCCCGCCAATGGGATCGACCTCCTCGGGCCCTCATCCTCTCATCTGGCCACGCCACGTCAATCCTACGACCAAGGTTGATGGCGTCATACACCTGATTTACATCCACAATCTGCAATGCAAGAGAGAAAGAATTAAAGAACCTCTCAAATAGTGCACCAGTAATTTCAAAATGACATGCAACCCATCCTGGATGACACCTGCACGCATCATTTTGCTCTGTTTAGTGACTTTATTGGAGTTTAGGAGGTGCTTTCCATGGCTTTAGCCCTCATTAGAGGCCAATTTGCAATGGGCACTCAGAACTGAATGGAGGCGGAGAGTGAGGTGAAAGAGAGGTCACTGTTTAGTAGTAGTTGAGAGAAAGGCCACAAGGTGTCGGCCTACGAAAGAACTCCCATTATTGAGGTAATGATTACGAATGTAGGACTGATGCTGGCTCACAATGATGGGGGGGTTAGTATTGTCATATCATCAGAGTAGCATGGTGTGTGACCAACAGAATGGGCTCTGAGCGAAACTATTGGGGGAGAGGAGAGCATGCACAATTCGACAAAAATTAAGAACAACTGAGTGTTCTCTCTCTCCGACAATTTTAGAATATGGTCCATTACATCTGCTTTCTTTCGGGGTAAATTATTAATTTTCATTTGAGAAAATATATTGCCTATATGGTCACTCACCCTCACTCTTTGGTAGACAGGCTCCTTTTCAGCCACCGGCTCCGAGGCAGGGGGCAAGGGGGGAGGGGCAAGGTTCTCCCTCTCCTTGCATACGCTCGATTCCTTGGCGGAGACGGCCGCCGCTGCCCCCTCTGCCAGGAATCCCGCCAGGCTCGCCAGTGTGGAACTCGAAGGCTTGCCGAGGGAGGCACTGGCGTTGGACGCCACACTCCCCCTGTTGGCAGTCAGTGAGCCGCCGCCCCCTCGCCCAAGACTGCCCCCCCTCCCCACACTTCCACCCCCACCCACCTGGCCAATGTCCATCGACTGGCTGCCCATGGTGCCGTGGCCCATCACACCCGGGTGGTGGCCATAGCCTACAAATGAATACACACACACAAAATCAGGACGGCACTCCTCTCGTTCTTGTACAGGAAAAAAGCACTTTCAAGAAAATTGAGGAATAAATTTTCTCATTATGTAACATTTTCGTGAAAATTCAATCCTGTTCTGGAAGCATGCTATAATTATTGATATGTTAACATTTCACTGAAAATGCTTATATATACAGATCTTGCATTCATAGACTCAAAAGTCAATATAGAACAAAATGAATGAAATATCTGGATAACAACTTCTACACTGAATTCACATTCAATAATCTCATAAACACTTAGCATGCTCAGAATCTAATTAATTTTTGTATTAGAAATAGGCATTCTCTAATTATAAAATAAGAGATGCATAGAGAACATTTATAAAATCATAACCATTGCATAAAAGAACGGTAAAAGGAAAAAATATCACTACCACAGAAACTACAAGCAAGTTGAGAGATGAAACAATAATAAAGATATGTAATTGGTAGGTTATTTTTTTGTGGCAAATGACAATTCAACTGAGTGTAAAAGAAACATACTCCAAACATATTTTGACATAACACCTCCAACTCATAAAATTACCCTGCAAAACTCTATAAGCTTTTATCCCCATTTTTCTCCACAAAGAAGTGCAGTCCACTACATCCAGAGACTATTCAAGTATGTACAATTCCGGGTTACTGATCAGTATAATAATCACAACCACCAGAAGAAAAAAGATAATACACCTTGACTACTAGAAGAAGTGGTAATGTGTGTCATGGAGAGTTTGTATGGCAGATTATGTTTGCTCGCTAGATCTCCCTCAACAAGTCTCAATCCAATTACTGCACTAATAACACATGAACAGCATTACCAGCACAATAGTAACAGCATAAAGATGAAGAATAAATACACCCACAAGACTGAGGAGCAAAGATAGAAAAGTAACGATATCAGGCTTCAATCGAATCACAGGTGGATCAAATTAAATTCACCCAAATGGATGTTGCCCAACGTGTTTGGCGAGGTTGTGGCCATAGGGTACATGCCCTCGTGACCAAACCCACCGTCATCCTGCGGCACTGAGCCTCCGCTGGAGCACCCTTCGCCACATCGCCTTCGGATCCTGCAAAAACAATTGAAAACATCTCAATTTTAGAGCGAGCCATTTTCATTAAATGTATTCTCCAGCAAGAACTCATAATTGAAATTTTAGATGAATGCATCCACATATTTTTTCTGCTTACCTGTGCCACTGCCTGATGACAACTTCCTTCATAGCAGTGAGGCTCACCGGCCCACCAAGAATGCTCTTCAACTGCTCATTTGTCTCAGCGTATGAAGTGGTCAAAGGTGAAACATATATGGGATAGCCAATGGGTTGGTCACAAGATGAATTGATTATGTTTCTGAGAGCCTGAGGAAAGGATTAGGAGCTTAATTTATTTCATAACCAGTGCAATCATGCATGTAATTTAATTCTATGAAAATTAAACAAGTAAAATTTGAAACTTAACAACGTGGAACCGATCCATTTTAGAAATATTTAATTGACCATTACTGAGGGTGATTTTTATTTCTGATGAAAAGAATGAAGCTTTAAACAAAAAATTAATGCGAAAAAACAACGAGATAAATCTCAATTCCATTAGATGGGTGATTGGCCAAGAGCAGCCTTCATCTAAAAGAGAATAGAGCAGACTTTTTTTAACATTTCACATTGTAACTTCAACTACCTACTCTCACTTAATGGCTTAGTGAAAACATCTGACAAGGCAGTTCAAACTGTGTGTGAGCAAAAGAAACTAAAGAGTGAAATGAATCTGATACATTTCTAAATCATAATTTCCAGTATTTTCTCAGTTAAACAAATTACAACTCTATTGAAAGGTTAAAATATAAAATATCTGTCCATTAAATGTTTTAGAAATTTATTTTCCACTCATGTCAGCACTCAGTAAAAATTTCATGATTGTCTTGCGCAGAAATACTTAATCACGAACCATATTTACTGCACTAGTGATCAGGGCGATTGCTTTTCAGGGCTTCAAGAATGATAGCTCAAGCTACTTCTTCACCATGCACAGCTTTTCATTCGATTTTAATTGAAAATTTTACCATTTTCTTAGTTTTAAATCCTTACGTAGATGACAAGATTACTTACAAGAAATCCTTGCATTACAAGAAACTGCCTAAAATCAGCCAGTCATGGTAACAATATAATTTCAAGCTTCTTATCATTAGATACGATTAAAAAAAAGGAAATAAAAAAGCTTCTTAAGCCATAAGAGCAAAAGTTTGGAATGATTGTCTACTATTACATTGTTTTAAATTGGATGAGATGTGCGGCTTAAGGTCTTTTTTGCATGATGTCACGTTTGTGAGGAATGGTAAATTACAAAAAATGAATAAATTCAACTCTCACGCTGGAAACATGACCATCAGAGAGACATAAAATCATCACACAAGTTACCTTAACACACACTGGAGGATATTTCCAACAGACTGACAACAGAAGCTCGAATGAATATGAAAAGAGATGAAATGAAAGAATATCCACTCCTTCTGAGAATCGCAACTAATTCACTCTGGGAATGGATATTTCTTTCAAGCATTTCATTTATTGGTATCATCCAGACAATGCCATACCTGCTTAGCATTTTGTATGCTGCCTCGTTCAGGATTACGGTTCCTCAGGTAGACAAGTTCTTGCTGCTGTCCAGCCCACAATCCACGGACACACTCGCGGTTCACTTTGATAACACGGAAGTTCAAAAAGCGTTTGTTGAGCATAATTATTTTGTACTCATCTGAGCCATCGTCAAGGACATGCCTATCAAAGAAAATTAATAACTTATATTATGATTAGCCATAGATGGAGAGAAGATCTGGAATGGGCATTGAATATAATAGTTAAACAATACAACAAAAAATGATAGTAACACAAATTTTTCCAATGCTATATTAATAGAGGATTATTCACATTATTCCTGATGGAAACCATCTCAATACCTTACACCATCATTGAAATTATGATAATTAATAGAATGTAGAATACGGGAGATCAATCAAACTTTTTTTTGCATATCGGAGAGCTTCGGGTCAGAGAAGTTGTCTTCAAAGCCTTGTATAAGGCGGGAATTTTTCTAGAATTTTAGTCAAAAGCCTAGAGTATTTGCCAAGAGGAAAAAATTAAACAATCCAAGATTGCTCGGGAAAAAAATTAAATGGGCAAAATGGTGGGCTCTGCCACATTTTTTCATAAGAAACTCTTGCATATCGTCAGGAAATAAGTGGCAAGGGCCAGTGAATCATTATATCACAGTACAGCCACTTCAAGCCTGAAAAAAATGTTAGCAAATTGATGAAAGACAATCAATCAAACATATGCTTCCGGAGTCATCCATTTGATGTGTTCAAAGCTCGAGTATTTTGCATAATGCTTCAAGAATCCATTAATTGCCACATGTGCCCCGCCATGAAGAACTCATTTAATGCATGTGGCTTACATTCACAAATTATGGTACACTTAAAACTAAAGAGTCAAGATTCTCACACTAAAATACAATATCTGTAACATCATCTTCTCTTTCTAGTTTTACTCTGGACATTATCCACCCACATGAAAAAATGTGAATCTTCAACACATACAATTTACCAGCATTCTCTTAAAGCCTAGACTTTTTTTCATAGGGCACAGATTTTCATTCTTAAATTAACTAGGATATATATCTAGAGAAAATATTAAATTAATCAGTGTCACACAAATTTTCAGGCAGTATGACATTTTGCAAGAGATAAGGGGGAAAAAATTGGCAACTACCTCATGCATTAGCAGGGAAAAGGAAATTATCAGAAATACATTGCATTAATTTTCCCCAGCAAATGAATACACAAACAACAAACATGAGGGTCACTTCTCTTTGCCCTCAAAATGGCAAATTTGTATCACCTGAGAGCAAGAAGGGAAGGTGTTCCCGAGAGCACAGCATTGCGCCACACTGGGTCACCCTCGTGCGATATGACGAGCGAGCGATCGTGGGCCGAGATGGCAGCATGCAAGGCGGCTGGGTCCTCGTACTCCTCTGGTGCCATGAAGTGGTCCTGGTGCAGCTTCAGCGACATGCGAACTCCAGGGGCAACAACCCTGCGCAACAGTTCCATGTCCGAGAAGACCCACTCGTCCCGAGCCGACGTGATGCGGAAGTCTCCCTTGAAGAGGGCGTGCAGGCCGTAGAGGAAGAACTCCACACTACCGCAGAGTGGATAGGAAATACCCAGCTATAACTCACAGATAGTCACCAAGTATACTCAATAAGAGCACAGTTTAATAAAACGATGAGAGAACTACCAACCCCTTAATCCCAATTCAGATAACCTATCAGGATATAGGGAACAATCAGAGCAAAAACAATAATTGCTCCAGGGTTTATACTAACTTTCCACACCCAATTTCCAGTTTTCACGAACTTCAATTTTTTTTTAAATTCCAGAGAATTCAAAAGATTTTTTTCAGAGAATTTTTTAAAAAATTACATGACTTCATATGAGTGGCAAAGCAGTCATATGTAGGAATTTCATAGAAAAATTCAGTAAGGCATAGTAGATCCTGGAGAAGAATTTTTCCCTTCAACGAAGTTTGATTTTCACGTCCCTAATTATAGCCCACAATTTATACTCTAATTTTTCCCAGATAATAAGTGTCTACTTGCAAGGAGTGTAAAATTCATTAATTCAAATTCATTTAAATTTTTCAACGCAACCATCATCAAAATTTAGTTTCGAAGGTGGCAGATGGTGCATCATGACAAGATGAACAATCTAGCCTTGTGTACTTGTTTCCCTACAATCATGGGAAGGTCAAAAAATAGAACACACATTGGACACTACACTGAATACTCTAATAACATGTAAGATAAAGAATAAACCATGGAGGTGATATATCTTAAAAATAACTGATGATTTCTTGAATATCACTCAATGAGGATTGATTTAAAATTCTCAGCTCACCAAAGTTTAGCCACAACAACACCATCACTGAGATTATCAATTCTGTATTGTTTCACCTAATTGAAATTATTATTAGGCAGATTTGTGAAATTTTCTGACAATGCAAAATTGCAAATATTTTCCAAATACAGTATGCACAATAAATTTAAAATAAAAGGAATTCAAAATAATATTTCATCTAGGAATAGCTTTGATCAAATATCATCAAGAGTAAAATTTTTGGTGCCAAAAAAATCCTAAATTAAGCGACTTCCATTTGATGCTTAGGTTTCTCTCAAATATGGTAAAGAATATAAATTTTCCCTGTTGAATTGATTAATTGCTATAGAAAATAGTGTGTTAGCAAATTACCTGGAAACAGTGTTATGAGATGCAGCTCCAAGAGTCCTTCGACCCAAGAGGCTCAATGCAAAGCAGAGGGACACCAAAACAGAATCCCTCCCGCATTCGATGGACTGCAAAGCAACAGAAATTATTCCTGTTAGCACAGATGCCCCCAAGTGGCCAAGTAGATGACATACATTCAAAATTTGATCTTACCCTCTAACGACTAAGGAAAATTTAAATGAACCCTCGGTCCACATATCCACAATTTAGAATCATTCACGACTCATGCTTGATAATCAAATAATGTGCAAGTATATGCCATGAAATATATTATAAATGCATGGAAAATTGATTGAGTGACAGACTGACAATAATTTTTCAGCTAAAAATGTATTGCAATACCATTAATGATGAATAAGTTCTCACTTTTATTCCGGTAACAGAATTATCATAAAATTTTTAATGCTGTAAGGTTTATAAATCTAATAATCATTTAATGAGATGCAACCAACTATTAAATTTTTCCGAATGTGCCAAAAACTAACCTTTTCTCGCTTATCAGCACAAAACTGAATCCAGTCCAGATACACATTGCAAAAGCTAGCTCTAGTAACCCCTGATGCTCGAAAATCATAATCCTCATCAATGTTCATGTTGAACACAGGGTCTAAATCCACAAACCCACGGTCCAGGGTTGGCCTTAATGCCTCCAGAATAGTTGCAGAATTCAGCCACTCATCCAGTCTTGAAGATCTCACTGCATAAAAAATTATACTCTGCAAAAGAAAGAAAACATTGTTTTTTAGGTAGTTGAAAATTGTAGTCACCTTTCAAATTTTGATTTTCCAATGCGTGTTAAGGTGAAATTTAGAAATCCAATATATTAGTGAGAAAGTACACACATCAGCTGATATAAACATATTACACAAACAGAAATGAAAATAGAAAGAGTTAGAATGATAAAAAATAACAAACCTTCACGTAGTATGTGATGAGGACTTTACGGAAGTCAAACACTTGAAGCATGGACACTGCAGAATTATCCGATATGCTGTAACCCTCCAAAATGTAATTGGCAGCAGTAACTTCCCATGCCAGCCAACGCTGGCTGAACGCAGCGTTCATACTTAACATGTGAGGAAAATGTCCCAACTCACAGCAACAAAACCCTGCAAAATTAAAAATGTATTAGCAGTATTAATAAAAGAAAAGAAAAAAAATGTGGCAAACTGGTAAAAACAATCCGTCGACGCAAGGCACCCAAAATGAAATTCTTTACTGATTATAATATAAAGCATTCATTCACTTAAGCACCAATTAGTTGATGTTCAATGGACCATTCTTTGTATTATCTACCTTTCATTACCTACACTCCACCACCCTAGTCTCCCTTTTCATGCACCCAAATCTTTCCTTTCCATTAACGTGCCTTTTCTCTCTATTTATGTTCAAGTCTACAACATTACTACATTCAGCCAGTTTATAAGATTTTGCCACAGTAGGCCACAAATGATTATATGCGTTTTCATGAATATTAAGAATCACACTCACTATTTGCTGGCCCACGCAAATACTTCCTATTGTTTCTGCAGCCATTTTATATGTGATTAATGTCCACAGGAAAAAAGTGAATACATGAGTTGGGGATAAGTAGTGGAAATGAAATAGGGGTGGAGACTGTCGACTAACGATTGGATGAACACCCATTTTGCAACAACTTTAATGCTTGGGACTGGAGACTGATGTCCAATTCAACAAGGACTTGTAGTGGAAAAACAATAAGAACAATTCATTTTGACGACTTGAAAATTTTGGTTTGAAGTCTCATTGAATAGGATACAGGGAATTTAAAAATGCAAATGATACCAATTTCGTCAATCAGAATACACTACATATAGCTATTGCAAAAAGCCTTTTTCAAAAATGTTAAGGCTATTAAATATCTATCCGATCAAAATAACTGGCATTTTAAATTTCAGTGGCCTGCCTCCCTTACAGCAGGTTGCTTGATGAATGATTGCTGTTGATATTGCTTCATTGAAATTAATGTAGTCCACAGGACCAGAGTAGGTGCACCAGAGAGAGGGATGCACGCTTGTTAGTATGTAATAGCTTTTTGGTATTCTACTACATTTTTCTGAACTGATGGCGGCTGACCTTGAGCGTGCTCGAAACCCACCCACTCTTCTAGCCAATCACAGGAGAGCGATAGTAGAAAGTGTGTAGGAGCCCGCAGTATCTTTCCGAACTCCGTGCAGTGCAGATTGCTCTCCAGCTAGCAGTGTTGCCAAATCGAATAGCTCAGCATTCGTCCGAGAATCTTCCGCCGCCCCCGAAAGTACCGTTATTTTCAAGGCTGGCAACGCCGGTCGGCCGGATGGAGGGGAGCGGAGCGGAAAAGGGAAGGGGATGGAGGGGAAGGGAGAGGTGGAAGGGGCAGCGCTTCTGATTGGCTACTAGCTATTTTCCACCCAGCCGCCATCAGTTCAGAAAAATGGTATGACAAACAGGCATTCATGATCTCTCCCAGTCTCACTCAAGAGTTTTTTTTGAAAAAAGGTCTGATTACCATATGCAGCACTGCCAATTTTTTTTTTAATTTAAAAGTGCCTATGTGAAATATCATTGTAAAACTGACAAACCGCAAGAAATATGGCAACATCTCGATTACATTCATTCCTGGCAAAATCCACAAATTTTGTTGTTCACATGAGCACATATGTGCAAGCACTATATGAGAATTCACATGAATAACCAAGTTAACTTGAATTACACCACCATAGATTCAAAACTAAAACCTCCTTCATGAAATTTCAATATTCCCAATTCTGCAGTCCCTTCTGAGGCCAACTCTGACACCTTTCTGCCAATACTCAATTACAGGAAAATCAGACATCTTCAATACAGTAAAACCTCTTTATATTGTAATGTAGGGGACCAAAATTTGGGCAATTTGATGTATGGAGGTTCACTATAGAGAGGTTTTAGTGATAGGCACCATTTTTTCCTTAGTAGTTCCTTCATATCCTTCGGAAATGAAGGAACTACGGTCTTTTAAACCATTATATTTATGCGTTTAAACAAAGATGCATGCATTGGTAAACATATATTTATTATTTAATAATTACAGAAAGCCAGCACTATCGCATGATTTTGCCGTGATTTGAGAGGAAACGATGTGATCTCTCTTAATTCAACAATCACTTAAAATGATTAGGATAGTTGGATATATTTTTTCTTATTTACTAAAATGGCCATATCTAATGGTTAACGTGAAAATTAAGCCATGATAAAGGTGTATAAGAAAAAAAATACAGGTGAAACATTTATCCCTGAAAATGTCATTCCATGAACGTAATCGCAGCAGCATTAATGGTCTCTAATTGTCTTGGTATCATTTGCGGTGGTAGTTAGGCCGTCTCAGGGGTGTCTCCTTGGTATGATAAGTGGAGGTTTTGCGAGATAAAGAGGTTCACTACAAAGAGGTTTGCCTCTAACTTTACATGTAAATCTGATGGGACCATAGGGGTGGTATGAAGAATGGAGGTTTATGATGTAAACAGGTTCACTACATTTTAGAGGTACAGAGGTTTTACTGTATCAACGAGCTATCATGATTCACAATATTATAAGCTTAAAGAAATTCAAAAGCTTCTCTGCTCCACGGGGCAGAAAATGCATGAAATTGCTGATTCATGATTTTGAACCATACAGCATAAATCATTTAATAAGTTATATGGGGAGCCTTGGATTAATATTCCAACCCCATAACATACCATCATTCTCCTCAACTCCTTCAGATATTGCTTCGACTTCCCTCTGCTGGCAGTATGTCCCATGGAATTCCAAACCCCTCATTTGAAAGGTCACCAAACCATTGCCCAATTCAATTATGTGCACCAAACAATTGAGGTAATCCGATGCCAAGACAAAGCAGTCGCCCTGAGACACAGGTCCCCATCGCCCTGAAATGTCAGAGAAAAAATTACATGAGTTATCCACCCACAAACACTTCACAAATACCAGAACCAGCAAAGAGGCAAGGGTGATCATTTTATCTCCTTCACATGGCTAAAATTATCACTACAGTCCAAAATATTGAATATGCACATACCTAATTCCAATTTGAACTTTAGATTTACAAAAGAGACTCAACTTTCATATTCCATTAATATTTCCTCAGAAAATGCAAACATTTAGGTTTTTTAAACCCATGATTGGCTGTAAAATGGCAATGTCACCCATTTTTTATTACATTGTGTCTTAAGTAAAGCCATGGAGAGCCAACCACACATTTTAAGTCATATTACAGAATACAAAAGTGATCATAAGTTGAATCTTTTGCCAACCGTCAACACCTACATTTGAATTCATAAATTTCAGCAAAAAGTGACAAAAATTAACTAATTTCAATTATAAATGTCCAATATTATGGCTCAGACCCTTCTTCTCATGTTATCCATACACCTAGACTACATCTGGATGATGTGCTTCAGCACAGAACACTCACCCATGATTAGGTCTCCACAGAGTGATTGCTGCAGAGAGCGAGTCAAGTGCTCATAAAATATTGAGTTTAGGTTATTATCGTCAGCACCCAGGTTCCGTTCAAGGTGAGAGGAGAGGCGAGTGTTGGAGTGATCCACGCGGCGAGTATTGTAGTCCCGTTCCCAGAATTTGATGGGTCGAACGTAGGAGGTGAGGAATATGGCAGATCCAAGGAATGGATTGAGGGGCGTCGACAGAAGAGCCGAGAGAGCAGCTTGAACAAACAACATGGCCGAGTGCGGCACACTGAAGGGCTGAGCAAAAGCATGGAAGGCTGAACCCCAAGTTATCTGCCATGGAGCTATGTAGGTGACCACAAACTGAACCTGAAAAGGAATGCCATAAGTAGCAGAAAAATTTATGATGCAGGGTAGCCAAAATCATTAAAAATTTTCTAATGCTACAGGTCAATGGATTCTAATTAAAATGAAATAAGTCACATAACTAAGACTGCAATCCACTGACACTAAAATTGGTCATCAGCAGCGATTGGTCAATTAAAAAAGTTCATTGACATATCATTCATCCCAAAATCACTTCCTATCAAAATCATTTTGACCTGCTCTACAATTTAAAAGCCAGTTTTTTAAGTAAAGCATCTCAGCAATTGTCTTCACTCTTGCAAAACAAATTATTATCCAGAGGACAAGACAAGTTTCATTATAGTGGAAGCTTGATACAGCAACAGCTCTTAGGAACTGAGAAATCATGCCCTTTTTGCATTGTTGTTACTGTGTAAGGTAGTTAAACAACCACAAAAAATCACTAAACAAACATAACTATGGCTATTTTTGCAAATAATCTAAAATTGTCATTATTACAGAAAAATTGAAATCAAGTTCATAACCTTTCAGATCATGAATTCATTTCAATATGATCATCCTACAGCTTTAAAAACATGATAGAAATGGTACAGAAGAATTTTAATATGCTAAAATCAACATTACACACATCAAATACGACTGATCAAGCAACTTAAAAGCCTTTAATGCCATTTAAGCCTGAACAACAATCCAGGAACACTAGCAAGTAATCTATTTTCAACAAGGGCAACTTTTGTTTTTGTAATAGTGATTTGAAACAAATAACGAAATCTAGTCATAAGTCTAAAAAAATGCTCTATAGTGAATCAATTTAGAAGTTATAGCATTGAGATAGAAAACCAAGCAATCTAAAGAAATTTGAAAAGCATAACTCACAGTTTGTTAAATGAAACAAATACCTGGTACACAAGTCTAAATTCTTAAATTAAAATTGAATCTTTCCCCACATTTTAATATGAATTTAATTTTTTTAACCCACTGGTCCCAGAACACAATAAAATAAAATACTTACTAATAAATTTTGATACTACCATACCACAGAAAATTAAATGCCTTAAAACTTTTACCAATTAAAGGCAAAAGAAGAGCTTACTTTCAGCAAGAGTTCCTGAGCTTTAGAGAAGGCAATCCCAGTGATGAAGTAGTCAACAAGAAAAGTTTCTGAAGTGGGGCCTTGAGGGCTGGAGGCAAAGTCCACGCGGAAAAGCAGCGCTGTGAAGGCCAGCACAAGGTGTTGTGGTGCAGGGTCAGAAAAGGCACGCCTGAAGCACTTGAGGCCACAGATAGTGATGATGAGAGGACCACCCAGAGGCCCCCACTTGGTCACCAACGGGAAGGCATCTTCGGTTAGCGCCGCCAGGAACAGCACCGGGTACAGCAGATTCTTCTCGAGGAAGCATAGCAGAACATATGCACGCTCAAACCACATGACTCTCGCAGCACCCTGGGCCTCAAACCGATTCTTTTCGGCAGATCGACAGATGGGATGAGCGATGCATAGCCAGGGCAGCTGCTTGCGTAGCTGCGGGGTAATGTAGTGCAAGGCCAACCCCAGGGCACAAGCCGCAGCCCAGAGGACAGGCCCCAACTCGGGGGAGAGGGCAGAGAAAACAGTGCTGGCATGCACGCTAGTGACTACAATGGCCGTAAGAGCACAAACAACGAGGTCAGATCGTAGTCTAGTGTGAACCGTGGCTCTGAGTCTTGCCGGCAAGGGATCAACTGGATCCTCATCCTCCTGAGTAGGAGGGGTAGGGCTACTTGAGGTCGGAGGCAAGGAAGCAGGCGGGGCATCGCCCATGGAGCGGTCAATGATCGCCTCCTTTGTCTTGTCCTCTTCCTTTGGTGCCCTTTCTCCACCGGTGCCACTGTACTTCTGAGGCCTCTCTTCATCAGGTACACCCTCTGATCCACTCTCAGAGTCATCTTCTTCGGGCCACAGCAAATTCTTGACTATGCTCCAGACGACCGATGGGTCCGAAGCACTTCGGCTGAGGTGATATGCCGTAGCCACGAGCAGTCCACAAAATATGGAAAACAAAAGATGCTGGGAACCCTTTTGCTCCGAGAGTGCCCCAAATGCAAAGCCATACAGGAAGGCTACGGCGAGAGTAGACCTCAAAATGCAATGAAAGGCAGCCAAGAGGCTGGAGGCTGCATTGCCCCCGAACACATGCATCTCGATTTGCTCAAATAAGTACATACAGAAAGTGTCAGTCTGTGGGAGCAAACCCAAACTAAAGGTGATTGGAAAGCACAAAAGGAAGACGACGAAACCATCACGAAAGACCCGCATGAGCTCAGCCCCCGTGAAAGTGAAACCATAAAACGAGGGCAACGGGTTAGGGTTATTATCCGACATTTCCAGTCCTACATCTAACAACAGAGCAATACTCGCACAAAGGCAGAAGTATACGGGTCGACTGAAAGCCACAATTCGATTGTGACCATGGGTGGGCGAGGCGGCATCAGGCTGAACACTCTTCAGGAGGGAATACTGACACCCGGCCATCACAAAACAAAATAGGAAGACTAGCAGGTCCGCAAAGAGACCCCTTGCCAGCAGGGCAGAACCCAGTGCCGCAACTCCAACGGCTAGGATTGCCGAAAGAGCTGCCTCAGTTCTTGTCTTATTGCGGTCCAGGAGAGCCAGGAGAGCCAAACGGTCAAAATGAACTTTGAAGGTGGCATTTCGAACACAGGGTAGGAATCGCATGCGATAGAAGTGTTTTGGACGACGATGCATACCAGAGGAGAGGGCAGATGAGGCAGCCAGGGCCTCAAACCTCAAATGGTTCCTCGACATGGTTATGTCTGTGTCTGTATCAGCCTGAGAGCTCAAAGATCGACCGCCATTTACCACACCGACTGCCGATGAGCCCACACCAATGCTGTCGTTCCCATGAACAGTCACTGCCTGCCGCAGAGTCTCAGCAAACACATTCATGGGGTTACGTGAGGGCCTCAGCACCCCACCCACTGACGAAGACCGAAGAGGAGGGCCCGACTCGAATATGTACATGCAGCCGACAGGACGGTTGATTGGTCCGTTGCTTCCTGACATGCCAGGGGCCAGGGATGGGGAGTGAACGCTGGGGGTAGGAACAACTTTTGCCACCGGCACACCTCGACCCATTGCACGAGCGGCCGGGCTGTCAAGCACAACTGTTAGACTGGAGTTGAGGGAAACAGATGAGTTACTACGCGAATCCACCATTGCCGTGGCAGACGTTGTAGCAGACACTGATTGGGATGACTTGGCATTCCTGCCTGGCCCATTAGATTCACTAAAATGGGCTTCGAACCAAGATGGATCGTTCATGAAGTGTAGCAAACGTCCTTCAATGAAGGCTGACACAGTCGAGGCTGTGCCAGTGCCTCGCTCATCAAAAGTGTATGTCCGCCAATTCCCAAACTCATCTTGGAACGTGTGCATGGCACCTTCTGTCGTGTCATCATGCGAGGTTGCTATGTGGGCCTTTGGGTTCATAGGGACTGCAGCAGCCAGTGTGGACAGAGAGGGGCCAATGATTGATACGTCCTCCCTTCCCCCTCGGCTACTCACACTCCCCCTTGACGTTATTGAGCCCGCCCTGAGTGCACCTCCATGTGCCGATCGTTTCAAACGCCTGTGGCGTGAACGGGTGTTGCGCAGATCACCACTACTTCTCCTCTCAGTACTGCTTTGGCGAACCAGTTCAGTTGATCCTTCAGCTGCAGACTGAGTCCCCAGGGAAACTGGCAGTAAGGTACTCAGTTCATTGTTGGAACCCGAAGAAGAAGCTTCGTTGTTGTTGTTGTTGGTGGTGGTGGTGCTGTTGTTGGTGTTGTTGGCAGTGCTATTGATGGTGTTACTGTTCTGGCTGCTCAGAGGGATGACAACGGTTTTGACAGCAGAGATACCAGTAGGGTGAGAAAGGTAATAGTTGGGGGGATGGTGGTGGTTCTGGCAGCTACTCGACGGGTGGCCACCAGAAGAGTTTTGTCGTCTCCTCTGCATCGTCACGACGGCTCGCTGATGGGGAAGAGAAGTGGTGGTGGTCACCAAGCACTCAAGACCCTCCATTGGAACGCCTTTGGCCAGCTTCAGGTACTCTTTAGCCCCAGCATTTGCATCCTCTAAGCTCTCTTGGAGTTGGCCTGCTAAAAAGATTCACCATTAGTAGATTTTGATGAAGCAACAGATGAAATTGACAAATCATGAGCAAAAGTTTAGATACGCCAGGCTCATTAATTCACACATTTGGAATCCGTCATGGACCAAAACTGAACGATATGATAAAGTGATAATACTCAATGCAAATACAATATTTATTTTTGCAGAAGGGAAGTGAGGTGATTGATTATGGTATTTTAAATATAAAAAACAAAATAAAGAGATAAATTGTTCAAAGGGGAGGAAGATGCTTTGGTTACTTTATTAGTCAGAACAGCCAGCACATGGGATGGGATCCTGGTTTGAATCCAGATTGAGGTCAATGATCTTTTCTCAATAGAATTTTTTTTGCATGTAATTTAAATAGTCTTGAAAACAGCTTTCAGGGGATTAGGATGCATAAAAGCGTAAAAGGAGGATTTCTACAGCACCTGGGATAGAAGTTGTGCCTCTCCTCTTTGGTATTGCACCTTGATTCCGCTTTGAGTCTCCATCTGTGGCATCAGCACCCTTGGCAACGCCTCCATCTGGCAACAGCTTCATCACCTCGTTCTCAATACTCAATGTGGTGGAGCTCCCAGAGTCTGTCTCTTTGGCCCCACGTCCACCTATTGACGGAGAAAATTCCAGATTGTTAATACTGCCTTCTCAAGAGAGGGCTTGAAATCTCATGCACCAGCAAAATGTACATACATGCCAGTGGAGGCAAAAAATTGGCGGAGTCATTATTTTCTCGGGATTATTGTTTTACAAATAATTATGGAAAACGTAGAGACTATAAGGAATAATATAATTTGTATACTCATAGGTCAAAATATAAAAATTCAAATTATTTGTATTACTTCTGTGAGGGAAAATTTAATTTGTATAACCTTAAATAGTTTTTGCACGTATTTTCAAGCCAGCAAAATATTCGTGACTAATTATCAATCTTGAATCTTAGAAAAAGATTGGCATTTTTCCTAGGCCATGAGAAGGATTGATTTACCTTAAGATTTCCACCACATGACTAGTTAAGCCATTAGAAAATGTCAATACCTGACAACACCTAAGTCTTCAGAGAGCTGATAGTTGACAATAAACAGCATAAGGGGTAGGAAACCTGGGTACAGCAAGTGGAGATTTCAAGCAGCCCTCACAACTACACGTTAGCAATTAGGGATGTGCGAGTAGTACTTTTTGACCTTGAGTCGAGTTGAAAACTACACGCACATATCGAGTCGAGTAGAGTATGGTCATTTTTGAACTAGGCAATACAGCAATGCATGTTCCAACATATGTATTCTCATTTTTTTCAATCCCCTTGCAAATTTTCTATTTTGAATGCTTAACTTGATGTAAAAAGGGAAAGATAACAAGGAACGTTGATGGTAATTGAGTTACAATTAGGAGATGAATGGAAATTAATGTATCTTAAACAGTTCCATAAGCACAATTGAAATTAATTAACCTCTAGTAATATGTCCTCAATGTACGTGTCAAAACTGCTCAGATGAACCCTGACTACAGATATTTGTACAATTGTAATTAAGATTGTATACGTAAATGCAATATTTCAGCCTTTCAAATTCTCATGCAGAAAAACCAATCGTTCTACATGCTTAGGTGGTAGGTTTTGACGTCTCCACGTTACAGTATTACTGCCTGCAGAAAAATGTCTACAGCAACACACTTGTGTAGCTGGATAAGTACTTTCCTTCCAAAGTTGCAAGGTTTGGGAACCTTGGAAAGTTTTATTAAAAGTTATATCAAAGATTTATATGGTTCTTAAATATTCATGGATTTTTAGTGGATGAAGCAAATGAACTATAGAACGTAGCTTTGTGGAACAAAAAAAAAGTTTTCTATATTTCTTACTTCGTTTAATCAACCATAGACTTTATTTTCTGTTAGTTCAAGAGGGAAACTAAACACAACAAAGGAATACCAAAATTAACATTGGACATACTTAGTGCTCAAAAAGGCTAAAAGAAGGCAAAGGCACCACTTGTGACAGCAAACACTGGGACAAAACGGCATTACCCGCTGAAACGCCAAAGTTGCATTTTTCCATAGAAATCCTAACAATTTATTATGTCTTCCTTCGGCGTTTGAGTAAAGAAAGTATGCTATGGTACAAAAGTACCGCATAAAAAAGTGTGAGCGATGCTCTGGTCCACTCCAATTACTCTGAAAACACTGCTGGTTGCGATTGCGGTTGCGATTGCGAAAAATTGCTATTACGGTTTTAGAAAATTTTCTGCAAAATGAATTCTTAGGTAGGTGCGCAAGGTTTTACTTGACATAATGGTTTTCAGGAACCTAAAAAGTGATTTCAAGGAATTTTTCCGAGTAGAACTCAGAGTTTTTGTCGTCACTTTTTTCGCCGTGTTCACAATAATTTTGGTTCCTGTAACTGCGACGATGTTTCAGCGATGATGATGCCCAGGTGACGCTCGCCCGGGCGACCACCATAGCGAAGCCGAAAAGCAAATGCGGGAAGATACAAAAATGGAGAAGGATTTACGTCAGTGCTGCTATTGTCGTCGATGAAGACAGGAACTCGTATTTATGCCGTAGCATGGCATTCCCATCGTAAAAAATGCCCCAGATACGCTAAAATTTTTTTGCGTAGGAATTGTGAGGTCTAGGAGCTGATATTCACTTTTTACATTGTTTCTTATGGGATATTATGTTTCGATTAACGTCATTTCGTTTATCGTCACATTTTTCAGGAACGGTAAGTGACGTTAAACGAGGACTCACTATACCAACCACTCAACTGGACTCGAATTTTCGAGTACTCACACATCCCCATTAGCAATAGATTATTAAAAGGCATTAGATGATAGAAGTCCTCATGCAAAGACTGAACAGCTCAAATATTACAGTGATTGTTAATTTATGAACCATTCTGCAGTAAAATAAAAATATTTGCATCCCAAACACCAATACCACCAAGCCACTAAGAACACTAACGCATGGTAAGGTCATTGAACCCTGGTCTATGAAATCACTGACCACAATCATACATCTCTGACAATATGCCATGTTTCCTTGTTAAATGCCCACAATGTAAGTGAGCTAGATTTTACCCTGAGCCTTGGCTGAAATTATGCACTCACCAGCATAAAACATTATAATGAATGCTTTTATCGGAGTACATATTTCAGACTGTCTTGAATCAATGCCCCAGACCAGGAGGATGATACATACATATTAAAATACATATAAGAAATTCTATCCCCAGATTAATCTGCTCAAGATGACCACAGCCCAGCTTAGCAACAAGACAGAGTATATAATGAACCTTGGGTTGGGACTAATAGCACACAAGTAAGGTAGACTTCCATCGGAAGAACATTTCCTCATCTACAAGGATATGAGTCCAAGCCCGGCTTCACATGTGAACCAAAATCCTACTCCTCATTAAAAAGAAATCAGAGGTCCCTTGCATCGGACATTTTCCAAACAAGGAAAACAAATTCTGAGCAATAAAATATTAAAGGCAAAAATACTTATGTGCATGGTCCTCTTTTAACTACTCTTCCTTATATGAACCAATTGTTTTCTAAATATGTAATACCTCCAATGGAGTCTCAAACAACTTGATCAATTTTAGCATAAAAAAGAATGTGTAGTATATCCTGCAAACTGATACCAATATGCCTAGCTCCCTAAGTCAAAAGGAAAAACTAAAAATTAAAAGACCACACTTCATCATGCCTAATAAGTTGGCAACTGGATTTTACATGGAAAAAAGGTGATGTACCTATTATTACTCAAACTTAATTTTTTTTTTAAATACTATAGGGTGGAGGATTTTTAAAGGATATCATCAAACATAGAAGGAAATTTTTTCATTAAATATAATTGACTGCAAATACAGTGGAACCTCGTTAAAGCGAGTACGGGCTATAGCGAAACCCCCGCTATTACGAGAAATAGCCGATACACCGTCAATTGATCCTATAATAAGCATGTTAAAAATTTAGTTTTTACGAGGCCCTTTTGGTGTTGGCTCTCGCCATAGCGAGGGTTTCACCGCCGGAAAAACTTACACCAAGACTCCTTAATCTCTGTAATTGCTAGCGATCTGTTAGAAATGAAGTTAATGGAGTGCTCAGTCTCAAATTTATGTGGTAAACTGTCGTTCGATAAAGAAGTACAGTAGACTCTCGATTATCCGGCTGCGGTTTATCCGGGTTGCGGATTATCCGTGTATGATTTTTACTCTCGTTCAATTTTTCCGCGATTTCACAAAAAAATAAAATCGGACGCAAAATCATCGAAATTACTGCATTAGTGCTAGGATACACCGGGCAAGAATCCCCTTCGTAAAATGGAAGCGATCGCGCGCTTGCTGCATTCACGGGAGCACCGTGTTCCTGTTTTCCAAGCCTCGCAGTGCGCGACCGCGCTCCGAAAAAAAAGATCGCGAACTGGCGAAGAAAGCTCTCATTGAGCCCGGGAAGCACTCTAAAATAACAGAATAACTGCATAAATAATAATATATTGTATGTTTTAGGTAAATTATGAGCATTGCAAGACATTTAACAGAAAGTTTGGGTTATCCGTGTTTTCCGATTATTCGTGCCGTCTCTCCCCATCATTAGCCCGGATAATCGGGAGTGTACTGTAGTTAATTTTGGTGAAAATATTGTGGCATTAGCATTCGCGAATGCTTGATCTTCTTTTGTTCCTCGGGCGGCAGAAAGCAGTCGTCAGCATACCCGCACGTCCATGAGTTGCATGAATAGAAAGCATTTGATGGAACACACCATGGCCAAAATAACACCGAACACGTCTAAGCGAGAAAATAAAAATAAAGGAGTAATATGAGGTATATTGGCTATTATTTGCACCACCTCCGGTAAAGCGACAATTCGCTATAGCGAGTGTTTATTGGTGCACCGTGGGGTGTCGTTTTATCGAGGTTCCACTGTACATAGTTAGTTTCTTTATTTAAACATTGGGAAAATGTGTGAACCTCAAGTTTTCTCTGCCAAAAATTCACAACATTTATTGGCCACGAAACTGGTTACGTTGTTGCATAAGTATATTTATTATACGAAACTTGATAGGAACTCCATCCATTTTACCTGAATTTTCATAGTAACCAAACTTGATGGACCTGATATTAGGATGAAAGACCATATATGTTATACTAATGCCACCAAACACACATTTCAAATCACATAAGGTAGTCAGTGGGCTATTAGGAAAGAATCAACTGAGGTAGAGCAGTAGAATACAGGTGAGTTAATAACCTCCTTTATCTGCTAAAACTGAATGCCAATACACAGACCATTAAATGGAATAAGAGCCCAAAACATGATAATAATGTCAACCTTAAGATGTGCCAATGGTAGTGCTAGGAAGTTTAACATGTGTATGACTGTGAGAGGATAAAATGAGAGGTTGGAGAGTATGTAACTTCACTTAGCATTTCATCAATCAGAAATCACGTCCCAACATCAATGCAAACAGTAAAAACTATGCCTTGCCATTGAAGTTACAGAGGCTTATCAAACATCTTACGCCAAGAAAATCCTGGAGGTATTAACTTCATGCACAACATGTTTTACCCAGAAAGCATTCTTTCATATATGTATACCTAAATACATATGAAAATTATTTCACATTTCACCAGCTAAGTCTTTCAGGGCCCAACAATGCACGGTGATGTAAAAATTATGAAGTTTGAATTTAATTTTGGCAGCCACACAGATATAGTGGACGGTGAAAAGGGGGTAATATACCGAAATGCACCAAAAATTCAGTTTTTACGGAGATACGGAGTGTAGGGGGAGTTGCAGTTAGTGTGAGGGTGACAATTAATAGCTTCATAAAATGTATCAGTTCCACCACGACACCGCCACCAATGCAGCCTTTCACACTCAATCGCTGTGTGAGTTCTCAATTTGATGGGAGTGGTTTGGATTGGAAGAAAAAGGCTAGCGCTGTGCATTCAACCAGCAGAAAACGTATATGCCAGTGGAAATTTCTGCTCCACTTCACCAATGTCCTTCAGATATTAAGAAAGGTACCGAAAGCTGTGCAGTGCCTTTTTGTGAAGAACTAAATCATCATTATTTTGAATATGAAGGTGGTTCTACCGTGACATTCTTTCCCAGGCTTCAGCAGTAAATTGTTGATGCGACCATGTTTTCTGGGCTGCCACCACACTGTTTTTTGTCTGCTAAAGTGAGTTTTGCCAGGCTATTTTGCCAGCACCTTCAAGTCAGAAGATGAGCTGAAGATAAATTGACTGATACATCTGAATGCTATGTTAACAGGCAAAAGATAAGTTTCGTGGCAAGGCTTTATTCTCATCCTAATGCTTACTTTCATAACACCTGTTGTCATAAGGATAGCACCCTCTTATACATCATTTGTCAGTCAATGGTAAAGAGAACAAATCAAGTGTTTCACTAAATCAATAACACAAAATAGTCAAGCCTTTCAGTTTGTGACCACGATACAAGGGTTATGTGAAGAGCATTGCGTGAAAGAAAAGACCACAGATTTTCTCAAACTCATGAGACAGGTCAAAGAAAGTATCGCCAACATTCCACATGATACACAGCTCTGCACTATTAATAACCTTTGGAATCAATTATATAATTGAAAGTTTAGAGTGGAAAGGACAGTGATCGCTAAGAGTTTTTTCATTAAAAAATGATAAAAAGTAAAATTTCCAACCATACAGAAAATATTTAGAGCAATAAATATTTTAACGAAGTTGCCCTTACTTATTTTTAGCTAGTTTAAAATTTTTCTATTATTTAGTACCTCCATATATAATTTTAAATATCCTAAAAACAGTACTTAGTGATCGTTAGATAGCCCATTCATCATATTTTTTGCTGAAAAATACTCATGTAACTTACAAGAGAACTTAACACAGCAAGGGAATGTATGTACTAATTCCCAATCACCTTTTAATAAAAGGTAAATAGCTGTCTAAGTATGGGTATACATATGTATAAGGTATCACAGCTACATTTTCAATCATATTATGTTCAACCATATCTTATATTCATGATGTTATTTTGTACTTTTCACAAAAAAATTTACTCATCTCACTGTTAGTTTCGCCACACAGAGGCATCTTCCAAAAAAACTAGTGTAACTAAATGCACGATCAATAAAAACTTTTGTGGAAGAATACTAAATAAAGCCATAAATAATCCAAGATTTAAGTAAGCCCGAGAGTGACACTGGCAATAAGTAGAAAGAAAGAAAAGCATCAGAAAGCGCAGTTGAAAAGGGTGAGGTAATGGAGAATGATTCCAAGGTGACAAAACAAACGACAACTGAGTGGGTTGTGGAGTGCTACTCACAATCAGTGGCGGCACTAGGGCAGTCGGGACTGGTGTTGCTTTCGTCATCAGAATTGGTGTAATTCCAGAAGGCAGAGGCGCTTCCTCCGTCAACTGTTTTTCGTCCTGAGTCGTGCATTGAGTGAGAAGAGGGACAGAGGAAGAAGGAAGAAAGACAAGCAAGGCAACAACATTTAGACAAGTACAATGACAAAGCCCCCAAAGCAAGGGATTTGATGCAGCAAAATCATCACTCTTTGGCAAGAGGCATTTCTGTTAAAGGGCTTCCATGAAAGTCTCTTGAGGATTCTATTATTTGTAATGTGGTAATACCGTTCCCATAAACATCTTGACCTTTAACAGATCAGTAATCACGAAGTCAATCACAAAATGACAACAGATCTCAGGGAAACTACTCAAATATTAAGCTGTAATTCTAAGATTTTTCCGGACTGCTTTCACAATCAGTTAGAAAGGATCGAGTGACTGACGTAAGATTGAAAACATGAACTTGCAAATATTCGATGAATTCTATGACAAGCTCATGACCTTAGGCAGTATAGACTTAACACCAATTAAATTCTGAACTGGGCTTGAGACACAAGTCCAAAGACACTGAACTATCAGCACATTAACACAAGGACAGAAAGATTACACTGGGGCACTGAAAAAGCATATTAGTAAAGTATGATATCTCTCGAGACAATGCAGGCTTCCAAATTCAAAGCAGACATTAAAACTGTATGAAACATGAGGTTAGTTCATCTGCACTATCATGTTGGATTATTTAACCTTTGCCTAGAGGACATCTCAAAAGACTTTCTTCCTTAACATCAAAATTCAGAAAAGGAAATGCTTTTGACACCGTTAGATGTGGCATCCAAAATTTTGACAAAATAGAACATCCATTAGCACAACGGTGCAACATGAAAGACCAAAAAACAAAAATTAAGCACTTCAAAAGAGCAATGGCTGCCAATGAAGCCTCTCACAATGAGCTGAGGACTTTGCTGAACCAACTGCACAGTTTCACAGGATATGATAGCTTTACTCAACAGAGGAATGTGAATCAAGAGGAAGATAGGTAACAATTGCATGGTATATTAAACTGGTCAACAAACATTTTTCTCTAACATAAATAAAATATTCTTAGCATAAGGTATTCATTTTTCTTAATCCAAAAATGACAATAAAAAATCTATGCCATACGAAAAGACTTTCAGCAACAAAAACACTCTACACTTCGATAGCAAGGATAAATATGGACACATTGATCTGTATTAAAAGAATAAAGAGACACTTCTTTCATATTTTCAAATTTAATTCTGCATATATCTATATATTGCTAAATTTACAAGATATGTATGGCGCTCGGAGATAAGTAGGCATTCACTTGTCTTAACCTTATGATGCTTACTTGGGACGGTCGGATCGGATACATCAGATCCAAATATCCACGAGTAATGCCCTTCACCTTAATGTACTTCGGATCCAAATTCGTCGAAAAAATTGAATCTGAATCCGTAATTTTCAATCAATGCTTTCGTGAATGCAACGTGCCATAAGAGGGAGTAGAAAGAGTTCCGATCCTCTCTTCGCATATGCCGTTGCACTGCGATGCTTGTCCTACTTATGACCAACTTTTTTTAAAGCTCTCATAGGAGTATTGTGATAGCGTTTCAGCCGTGGAAAATTTTAAAGCAAAACACGACAAGCTCATAGCGTGAATCTTCCCAAGAGATTGGACAAAAATCGGGGGAATCTCAGCGCCGTAGGAAAATAACCATGGCGTAGATTTAACAAAATCACCCCCGGCCCTCCATCAGCCCATGCCTCTGACATTTTTTTCCTTTCCGAGACCCCACAGGCCATAAATCACTAGCCTCAAAAGAAAATATCAAGTTACGTGGGAACAATCAAAACTTGTTTCATCCCTACCCCGTCTCACCAACTGACCTTGTTCGATCTCCCACCTTCAATTCTCCCAGTTTCTGGAGGCTAAATGCTAGGTGAGTCATCTACTGAGCCGGAAGATATCTCAATAGCTTTCAATAATTGTATGACACACACGAGGTTCAAAACATAAAGAGATCTAATGCGATGCCTATCTGACAGAATTTAAGTTTTTAAAGCTCTAATTGATTGACACAAAGATTTATGGTTACAACAAGGCTACTAATATTCAAAATAGTCCAAACAGCACAATTTCGGAAGGAACAAGCGTAGCATGAGCGCATTCAAACAAGACAAGACGGACTGGAAACTTCAGGCAACTCAAACTGCGTATATCACATTGCTGCACCTTCGCCCCTTCGCTTTGAAGGCAACGATGTCACATGCAAGATCGGATGTGTTCTTCCCTTTCTCCTTCGCCCTCAGCCTCGTTGCATGAAAGATGTGCGCTCCTTCCCCTCTATCTCTCCTTCAGCACTCTTCACTTATAAGCATTTCCGATTTCTTCTATCTGCCATTCAGTCAAACAAATTACACACTCGATTAAATTTTTTAAACAGCAGGTTTGACACCAATATAATTTTCAATCCCAATAACCCCTATAATAGCATCTGAAGATGATTTTTGAAAAATCAGGCCCTTAGCGTAATGAAAATTACTCGGCAAGACAGATGTTGACTATTGACCAGGTACTGTCCTTCAAAATTGCGTGTTTCTCTACGTTTGATAAGCGATTACTATATGCCGCGGTATGCCCACTCGTAGCAGTAAATTTAGCACGCCCTCCAGTGCGAAATACGCCGCGCGATCTTTTCCATATTCACATCTGAGGTACCGACGTCACAGTGCAATGCTTACGAGTAAGAAACACAAACAGGAGCATTTTAAAAATAGGTCACTAAGGGAGAAACTCCCCTGCCTCCCACTTGTTTTTGACCTTGGTTTTTAGATGACTGACTCACGCAGAAAACCAAGGCCACTCAGTTCCTCTTGGGCTTGCGACCGGGGAAAGGGGACCGGGGAAGATAAGAAGTTTGTGTAAGAGGCGCACCCCCATTTTCGGCTGCAATTTCTGGGAAAAAAGGTGCACCTCTTACATGTGCTTATACGGTAGTTAGAATTTGGATCATTTTACTGCTTGAAATGGATGGCCCTAGGTTATCATGCAGCACCATTCAATAATTTTTTTATGGGTTCCTCTTTTTTTCATTAGTGATAATTATCCTTGCCTCTACATTTCCGAACTTTATGCAAAACGATAAATAAGCCTAAATAGATAAAATGATGTGGCACAATATTCTCAATTATGATACAGATATCAGAAGAGGCCGGTAAAATTTGATCAAAATTACCCCATATGACATCCTGAGAAAAACCAATCATTCTTTAAACTCTGCAGTAGACCAGTGCCACTTTTCAATTATTTAGAAGTAGACTTAAGAATCATCTGTATATTTTAAAGAATAGGTATACTCTGAGAAAAGAATTTAAAACCTTAAGTCAGTGCAGCAGATAGTTACATTGGTACCTGAAAATTGATTTGAACACCTGTTACCACTTTTTCAGATGAATGTCCGGCAGTTACTGCTACCTTCTGTAAAATTGGCTGGAACTCAATGAGGCAGCACCCAAGTGAATTAAAAAAACTGCAGCACTTGCATCAGGTCTATCAGATCAGATTTTTGCAGCAGGCATATTTTTAAAAAATGATTCCAATAACCTCGTGATCGCAATGGCCCTGGTCTCTACCCAACTAAAGTCTTAATAAAGCAATCTCAATCACAAGTTTCATCACTAACAATAACAGCATGGACATTAAATATCTCATTGTTAAGATAGATTTAAGGGTTGAAGTTATTGAAATAAACCTAGGGAATAGCAGTGATACTCCACAAGCTATAAATCTATGTTTATTTAAAATAAAATATGGTAGCACTTTTCCATAATATTGTGGAAAAGTGCTACCATCTTTTATTTAAATATGTCGAACTTCCACCATATAATGCCTGAATCTTTTTAACTTATTATAAATCTATGATTGAGATAACATAATAAGGGAGCTATTAGCATTATCTATATATATATTACTGGTCTGATAGTAATGGTCTAATAGTAACCTGAAATTAATTATTCAGGATTTATACCAGGAAAAGGGCTGAAAGTATTCATTATACATGCTCAACTATGGATGAAATGTAGGAACAATATACATTTTAAACACTCTAGCATGAAAACTTGAGAGTAAGCTTAATCATAAGTCGGCAAATTGAACTAATATAAGACTTAAAGCTAACTTTGAAACTTATGATTTTATCCCAATTCCACTCAAACTCAACTCAAGTTAAAAATTGGTGTTTACATACCTAGAGAACTATTTCCTAAATACTTTACATGGCAGAGAATTATTATATATATGTAATTCATTTTCAAGATGTCGTCTGCACTTGAAAAGTTATTTTTATTCATGTTACAAAAACTAATGTTGACCAGTGTTAATGATGGTATGCAGTAAAGAAAATACATAAATGGTAATCAGCACTTAAAGTTCAGAAATAAAATAGATTAGGTAATTAAAAGAAATAGCAAAATTGGCAAACTACAACTTCAATTTTTCTTAAAATATATCCACAATTATGATCATAAACCTAGAGAGGAAAAGTATAATTCCGTCATTTACTATACCAAACCAAACAAGGAAATGATATAATCGTATACATATGTGTCTTCAGTCAGACTGGATAAAGATGGCTCACAGAATGGGTGATATTCTACATTACAGCTTCTCCCTCAATGCACTACACTTTTCCACACCTAACCCATAAAAATTGACAAAAAATTTAGGTGGACATTTATAGGAATAACAGTAAGAGTAAGCATAACCCAGAGCTGGAAGCACTACTCATACACAACACTGAAAGCAAGAAAACAAAACAGGAGGTAATAGATTGGCTGGGAAAAGTATACGCTAGAGCACCCACCATCATTGACAACCCCTAGACTTACTCCAACTATGAACTAAGCATTCTGTTTTTACCAACCATTAGCACTGATACCAGCACAGTTGCTTGGCACAGTGACAACACAGCACTCTGAGTGAATAAATTATTTGATTTCGCAGAAGCAAGAGGCACTCTATAGCCACAAAACCACTAACAAGTGGCAACTCTACACTCACTTTCTCTCAGCTGCTTGCTAAATCAAATGACAACACTCAAGCCCCTAGTCAACCGAGACTAAATGTCCCCTACCGCTCACTCAACTCGGCAAGTCCACAGAGCATTTAAACACACTCGGCAGCAGCTTGGGTGCATGACTTGGCAAACTGGAGGGTAGTGATTCATCTTCTTAATTGGTGCTGTGAAATCACCAAGGTTTAACTTTAAGGCTGAATAGCTGAGTACTTGAACGACATTGTGAGTACTAAAATGAATACCTAGAAAAATAATCTGGAAATTACTCAGATGAAACGCTGCAAATAACTATTATAGAAAGACATGAATAAAGGAATATACCCCCAAGCATTTTAGTCCATTCAATTGAGAAGGTTCTCATTGAAGTATCTATCTGAGAGTCCTGGTATCTATTCAAAAGAAAATTATTAAATACATACAATTGGATACTCTTCGGCAGAACCAAAATTAGAATAGTATGTTCTAAAGAATAAGTGCCCAGCATGCAATGCCACCTACCTTGCTGTTTTGATGCAGGCAACTCTGACTCGCTGTCGGTGTGTTCAAAGAGCCAATCAAGGCCCATCAAGCTCTGGTTGCTCGGCGGGTCACCAGAAGGCAGTACAGCAGCCAGAGGCACATTGGACGCTGATGAAGTGGCTCCTCGATTGTGCCGCTGTTGTGCTGTTGGGCTGCCTTCCCCCCCTCCTCCACCTCTACGGCGTAGGTTCTCGAGCTTGCTCCCTCCTCCGCCACCTTCAGCCGCGGCACGTCTCTCCCGGATGGGCATCCTCCGCCGATGTCCCCCCTCTGATGCAGCCTTCCTTAAAAGGCCCCCTCGGAGAGCCACCTCCTCCCCCCCTCCCGGCCGATCCTCTGAAGCACCTGCCACAATTGCAATGAAAACGGTCAACGCCTCCCACAAAATGGAATTTCACCATCCACTGACAAGTTAAACACAAATTTAATAATAAATAGTACACATCATGGAAATAAGCAGGGCTCTTGAGTTTTTTCTCCAGTTTTGGCCACGGTTGGAGAAGAAAAATGAAATGCTACCAAAACTTGTAGTCTACCATAGCAATACCACGCAGAAGAAAAAAAAAACAAATTTTTTCAAGCTAGTGTAAAGAAGCATATTCTCAAGCAAAATATTAGATTCATTGATCCTTGGACCTTTCTAGAAATATAGGGAAGAATCCAGAGGCATGGAAAATGCAATGCTTGTATTTTAGTAGTAAGATAATGCCCTTAGAAACTTACAGAATCTATGATATTATTTTGAAATGAAAAAGATTTACACATTTCTAATATGTCTCCCAAAAGCAAGCATTAAATACAGTCCCCATTTAAAAAATTACTGGGAGCACTGGATTTTAGTTGATATGCCACCCATCGTTGAGATAAGACATTATTGGCTTGCGACTCCTAAAGTAAACATAATGGCATGCCTGAACACATTAAACCTAAAACACTTCCAGAGCTCAACAGCTACAGTTGTACATGGGCAAACGTGCATTCACAGGCATAATACAGGCAACATCATCTGGACATATACAAACCTATTTTGAAGAGAAATTTTCACATTGTGAGAAAAGAAAATATAACTCTACAATTCCATAAAAAAAAACTTTTCGATCAAATATTATCAAGATTTTGCTCCTGTATGGCACCTTCAGGTGTACAAAAGTTTATGCCTTATTAAAGGTCCATCTGGTGAAGGGAGTCACAAGTAAGGGAACAAATTCTCCATCACACCTCATCTCATCACCCTTCGTTTCCCTTCCAAGTGACTCATCCCCCCCCCAAATAGACCCTTTACTTCATAGAAGGCTGTTGTTTTAACTTTTTATGCACCAGATGAAGCTGCACCCCAACAAAAAAAGTGTGAATGAAAAAAGTTTTTACATGGAATTGCAAGGATATATTATTTCTTTTATTATCTGCGATATGTACTCAACAGGAGATTTACCTAGTGACTTCGAGAAGAACATCACCATTCCCTTACCCAAAAAGAAGAGAGCTGAGAAGTGCAAAGAATTTAGGACCATAAGCCTGACGACACATGCGTCGAAGATTCTGACAAGAATCATTTACAGGAGAATTGAACGAAGAGCAGAAGAATTCCTGGATGAGGACCAATGGGGAACTTGCATGAATTTTTTTTTATTTCACAGGCGGACAGAAAATTATTTTCTGAATACAACAAAGAAAACCGCATGTTTATCTGAGTTTTCCTTCGCGAGATATTTAATGATAAATATAACGAATTTTAAAGCGCGGGAAAAACTACCTCATCCCCCAAGCCACTGCCGACGAAGCCTTGATGACGTCAAAGGTGCCTAAACATCACGCGAAGCTATTGTTGTGATTGTTTGTAATAGTTGCCAGCGGTTGTGAGAGCTTCGTTTGTTAGACGTGTTGATTATTTTATATTTAAAGATAAATATCCGACGATAGAGGCTTGGAAGCCCTCATATTTTGCATTATTTATAATAT
Source organism: Ischnura elegans (assembly GCF_921293095.1). NCBI lineage: Eukaryota > Metazoa > Arthropoda > Insecta > Odonata > Coenagrionidae > Ischnura > Ischnura elegans. Next base: position 114,743,076 of record NC_060247.1, read on the forward strand.
TAATATCTGAGTAAGGGCATAAAATATAAAACTGGAGCAGTTAAACCATAAATTATATAATACCTAAATAACATCGTTGTAGGAGTCTGAGCCACGGCCATTAGAAGGGGGATACGTTAATTGTAAGTTGATGTTATCGATGGCATATCATTCATTTAAGTATGCAATTAGAACGATTTTGATGTTTAATGATGTCCGCTTAGCTTTTATATACAATAACTTCATCCGTTTATTCGTAGGTACCGGAGAATTCGTCGTTTAGGACTGTCTGTGCTTGTATTATGGGGTGAGTTCCAGTCAATGCAACTTTTGCTCGCTGATTGGAGACATCTAGGAATATTTTTGTGCCAAAATAGTTTTATTTTCAACGTGACATCTCCCGTTAAGCTACTGCTAAAAATCACAATGCCAGTGGTTGTAATGCACAAAGTTTGACAAGGTTGAAAAATATCGGCCAAGAGTTATCAGTGTTCCATCGTGATTGAATTGTAAAAAGTGCTACTACGCTATCGATAAATGTCTAACAGTAGTGTAAAAATTGTCATTGGCGTGCTAATCTCCATTGTTCACCGTAGATATGACATTTCACGATCACGCTATTGAAATAAAAACTGTGTGTGAAGTTTGTTATTCCATTATTTCAACGAATAGTAGTAAGAAATGTCACCTGTGTCGGCTAATTTAAGGGTTTAAATCAGTGAATAAATAGTTGTACTCATCATAACGAGTTCTGTTATTGTAAGTTGTACGTCATGAATATAAGAATGTGACAGTGACATCCAGTTTTTGATAAGAGTATTTGCCTATTTCCCGCTATATTTTTATGGTATATGCTAGTATATTTTTTATGGATTTACCTATATCATTGAAATAGGTTGTAGCTTGTGCGTGTGTTGGCAGCGGAACCGATCGCGATCTCACATGTGGATTGTGTGCAGACTGTTTTGCTGTGAATTCGTACCGTAGGACGGATAGGACTACCTTCTCCGCTAATCCGGCGTTGCCAAATTCAACAGCACAGCTTACTCTAATGTCAACAGCACAGCTTACGATCGTTATCCTCCAGTATTACAAGTTTCTTTTACAACTCGATTTGGCGCCAACGTATAGCAATAATTTGTCTTAACAAATTCCATGAGGGTCATGGCATAAATTTTTGGTGTCCTAAAAAAAGGCTGGTGTCCTAACATCCCATGCCACACGCCTTATAGGCGGCTTGCGGGGTATTATGTAGACGTAGATGAATTTCAGGTGTACTATTCGAAAAAGCGGCAACGTTATCATCTATTTTTCTGATAACTAAAACACACGAAGTGAAACGCTTGTACTTCATCATCCCGATGCCGCGTTATTAATATCCCAAGTAATAATCTAGGCACAATAGCAATAGGAAAACTTGCCCAAGAATAACAGAACAAAATAAAGTGACGGTGAGTGGCTAAATACTCCCTCAAAACAAATTTTACACCAAGCGCTCAGCGTATTTCCCTACTCCCTACGGTTGTTTAGGCACCTTTGACGTCACGCCTGGCCTCGGCAACGCTCGGGTGTCTTCGCGCAGTGGTCGGCTCAGAGAAATTTTTCTCGATTTTAAATGCAATTTTTTTATTTCTTTTGATGTTGAATGGAGAAACTGAAGGTATTTTTGCGAGCTAATGTATCCATTTGACTTATTCAAAATAGTTTTTTGAGCAATCTACGACCCATGCAAGTTCCTCATTCGGATTTAGGAAAAGCAGGGGCACAAGGGAAGCAATTTTGGCTCTTAGGATGATCATAGAGAAGAGAATGGAGAAAAACAAACCAACCTTCATAGCATTTGTCGATTAGAGAAGGCCTTTGATAACGTGGAATGGAATTCAATGCTTAGAATTTTGAAAGAAATCGGCGTACTCTACAATGATCGTAGAATTATTCATAGTTTGTATAAAAACCAAGTAGCTGTGATCAAATGTGGACCAAACGGTGCAGAAGCAAGAATAAGAAAAGGGGTGAGACAAGGTTGTGCGCTTTCCCCCTTAATTTTTAATGTTTACATAGAGAAAGCCATCAACGAAATCAAGCAGAAAGCTTCGGGTGTCAATATCCACGGAGAAAAAATTAGTATGCTGCGATTTTCTGACGATATAGCAGTCATAGCCGAGACAGAGAAGGATTTGAAGAAGACGTTGACAAACATGGAAAGGGCAATGGCTAGATATCAGCTGAAAATCAACAAAAATAAGACTAAGATATTAGTTTGTAGTAAAAGAGAGGAGGCTAAAACAAACTTCAACCTAGGAAAGCATAAGCTTGAAGAGGTGAACGAGTTCTCTTACCTGGGAAGCCGAATTAACAGCGATGGACGGAGCAAGAAAGAAATACACAGTAGAATAGCTCAGGCGAAGAGGGCTTTCTACAAAAAGAAGAATCTTCTTACAGCTGAAAATACCAGCATAGAAGTAAGGAAACAATTCATCAGATGCTACATATGGAGTATGTTTCTCTATGGAAGCGAGGCTTGGACGTTGACAGCAGCAGAGAAGTCAAGAGTGGAAGCATTCGAAATGTGGTGCTACCAAAGAATGATGAAGATAAAATGGATTGACCGTGTGAGTAACCAGGAAGTGCTAAGGAGAGTGGGAGAAAAGAGAAGCCTCCTAAAAGCATTAAGCAGAAGAAGGGACAACTTAGTTGGCCACATTTTGAGGCACGATGGTCTGATGAAGACAATCGTTGAAGGACAAGTGGAAGGGAAAAAGGGCAAGGGACAGCCCCGAATGAGTTATATAGGACAGGTTATAAAGGATGTAAAAGAGAATAAATATTTAGCTATGAAGAGATTAGCAGATAGGGGAGAGATAAATGGAGAGCTGCATCAAACCAATCTTAGGATTGTTGACTAATGATGATGATATTCTTTGTTCTCCATAATCTTGATTCACGCTCATAAATGTGGCTTAAAATGAGTTATGGGCAGTCAACAAGAGTCACCGCTGAATTAAGTCTAAAGTTATGCTCAAAACACAAATTATTAAAGATAGAAAAAAGACAAACAACACTGGTAGGGCTACTGATTTAGCAAAGCCTCGTAAAACATATTGTTTTTTAACATGGTTTTCGTAAACTCGCTGCAGAGGTGATGATGTGAAAAAGAAGAGGATGCAATAGTTCATCAACAGCACAGATACCACGTTATTTCTAGGACTCAAGTCATGAATACCCTCTTTCCAGAGACTAATTCTGAATAGAGGGCCATTCACAGAAGTGGTGTGAACTTGCTGAACAAGGTGTTATTCCAATATCATGATAAAAAGAAAAAAAAATATTATGAATAGGAATGAACCCACATAAGGTACATATTGGCCATCAAAGAACTTTGAAGGAAATTGCTTCAGAGAAGGCTGTACACATGCTAAATAGGTACTCAGTGATTCAACAGAAAGGTTGGGTGGGGTATATGAGGTTACAGCTCAACCCAGACCAAGTCAAAGGAATGTGATGGTCACACATTCAGGACATTAAGCCAGTTCTTTTCTCAAGACCACCTCACACTTTGAGAATTTTTGGTGATAATGTCCAAAGGCTTCAGCAAGAATTCGAACCAAGAACCCTTTAGTATAAGTCAAACTTCTTTATACCAAACCTCTGAGAGAATAAACACCTCTGTACAACAAAAAATTTATGGCCTGGATTTTTTTCCCTTAGCTAAACATATTTTCACTCTCTATACTGCAAATATTTTTATAACAAATATTTCTGTACAACAAACTGTGATAGGCTGACAGTGTTACTTGAGTAAAGTTATTCTCTGATTAAAATCTTTTACTACCTTAAAAGCAGTAAATTGCCATTTTTCAACATTTTACCTAGGATAGGAGTGAGCAATAAAAAACATCTAATCCCTTATCTCTCAAGCAGAATAATCACCTATTCTTTATCAGTTAACTCCTGACATCTCTGAAGTGATAGCTTAAAACTAGAGATGTGCGAATAGTATCCGCGAATACTCGAATACCTCGAATACTAGAAAGTATTCGATATTCGAGATTTCGAATAGTTATGCGAAAAGTACCGCCTCGAATACCTCGAATACTTTGAATTTCGCGTCATACACTGTCGCACGCACGTCGTTGGTAGTGACTCGGAAAAATGTAGAGAACTGTAGTCATTTAGTGCTCGCAGCGCCGTTTTACGCAAGTTGACGAATTGCATCAAATTCGTGGATTTTAGCGGTGAAAAGTGTTCGACGAGGGGAACCGAAGATAGTCGGGTGAAAAAATCCGAAAATCCCCGATTCCCCCCACCAGGAGAAACTCAGTGCCGTGGGATAGCAACCTTAGGGCATTTCCCACGATCCTCTATCCCCCTCCATTCAGCACTCGCCTCAACCACTCTGAAGCTTTCCTCTTCTCCGAAATCAAACAAAAGGTCCCAGCTCGCGCAGGGATCGCATTACGAAGACCCCTGCTTCGAAAAAAATATCGAGTTACGAGAACAATAAAAACGTGTTTCACGCCCTCCCCCCTTTTCTCACCCACTGACCTTTTTCTGGCTACCTGCTTCGAAGTTCCCCATTTCTGGAGGTCAACTGCTGTGTGAGTACCGTGGGATACTTACATTAGCGCATTTCCCAAGGTCCGGTATCCCTCTCCATTCAGCACTAGCCCCCCCTCTGAGGCTTTCCTCTTCTTCAAAATAAAAAAAAGGTCACAGCTCGCACAGGGATCATATTACGAAGACCTTAGCTTCGAAAAAATACGCGAGAACAATAGAAACGTGTTTCGGGCCTTCCCTCTCCTCCCCCACTGACCTTTTTTTTCCTACCCCATTTCTGTGGAGGTCAACCGCTGCATGAGTCATCTATTAGCACAAAGGGTGTCTAAGAATGACTTTCGTCAATTGATGTTACACCTTTATTGAATTGAAATATTAGTAATGTGCGCGTAATTTCAAAAAGAATAAGACCAAACACGACGTATTTCTGAGTTTATTTAAGAATTTTACGCAAAGAAATAAATGTCAAAACACGACGGAGACTTAGCATTCTGGCGAAACTCGATATGAGCAGCAGAGCTTCTCGGAAGTTGATGCGGTATTTTTTTCCGAAAACATATATCAAGTTACAATTTATGAGTGGTGCTATAAATCTTTATTGTTACAGTCACAGACAAAAGGATATTTTCTCAGAATATTTGGTTTCTCCCTGATAGCAATTCCAATTCATCTTCTTATCTCGTGAGAACTCCCAAAGATGGACTGAAAATAATTGAAGAAAATCCGGTGGAATAGAGCTTGTATTTTGCAAAATGCCTCAGATTGTCAGCTAGCACTTGGCAGCAGGAGTGGGGGTAAAGCGATGTTAGTTGAATTAATTATATGCCCAATTGTTTCCATAAAATTAAATTATTCATTAATCAGCTAAATTCCTGTTCGAATCATTTTAAGGAAATCAAAATTACTCCCCAAAATCTTGTGTTGCCTGCTGCATAGGCAACCGAGTCAAACATTCCAGCATTCATCATTTAGTATTCGAGGTATTCGAAATTCGAGGTATTCGAATATTCGAGCTATGATTTAATATTCGAATTCGATATTCGAATTCGAGAAATCTGCTATTCGACCCATCTCTACTTAAAACCCAAGAATGCAAATTGATTTTCTATTGTGAATCTTTATCCACAATCTATACAGTCACAAAAAGACAGGACAATTATTTTTGCTGCAAGTTGATAGTGGTACTCCAAATGGTGAGCAAGTAACTGCAATAATGTGAATCTGACCGTCTGAGACCAATGGAAATATGTAAACTCTATTTTCTGTGTTACTTGAGCATGGAATCATTTACTTGGCATCACATTGACGGTAAAGTCTCAGCTAGAAAATGCTGCATGACTGAAATGCACAGAAAGGTATTGGAACTAATAGAAATTGGTTCAAATGCGGGGATATTCAAACGAGCAGCCAATAAGGAATGGAAAATTCATACCAGCCCATTGCAACTCTCTGATATATTTAACACATTTTTCACTACATAATATGAACACAGGAAATCATGTAAAATGCAGCCTTGGTAGCAGATTTATTAACAAGCTTATCATCTACTCTATTCTTAGTTTTTGATTGATTTCAAGAAAATAATTGGAAAGTCCACCCTTCAACTAGTACATACATAGAAACAACATCATCTACAAAACAAATGCAAGTAGAGGGCATTAACTGGAAAACACATGCCTACTAGTGACCTTCAGTCGTATCCCTATGGGATGCCACTAAATCATTTAGGTTTGCACTACACATGCAAGGTATCACAGGGTAGCAAATACATTACTTAAGCACACTAATATGGTTACTAATCACAGATAGTATGCCACAGAGTATGTAAAGAAATAGGCCAACAACTCACTTCAAAAACTCATAGAGCTAACAATTAGGAAGTACTGACAAAAATAATTCAGACTCAACCCATAAATTGCCAAGGATTTATGAAGGCATGAATCTTTAAAAAATGGTTGCCTCCATTAATTGCATCTAATCACAATTTTTGACTAAAGCTTAGGGTAGCCTTAATCTATGCAAATAAATACAATTTAAATTTTACCTACCTCCTTGAAACCTCATTAGAAAATAACACCAGGTTAATAATAAGACTTAGTAGTACATAAATACAATGGTAATACATATTGATTATGATTACTGATAAATATTTTCATCAAGAGTATTAATTCTAGAAGCACTGAGCCAATGGTTATTAACCCTTGGGCTGTGAGAGTTCACGATTTTAGCCGCCAACGAGTGCAGAAGAGACCCCCTGTGCAGGAGGCAACCCCTGCCATGAAGGCTGGTCTGGTAGACTTAGGCCTGTTTGTGATCCTTATGGTGAAGGAAAGTGCCCAAATGCAAGATATCCAGGTAAAAATAAAAATTTTTGGCAAATGCTGCAGCCAGCGAGCAAAACATACAAAAACCTTACTGCACTCTAAGGGTTAAAGAGTCTAGTTTTTCAATTACACATAGAATGGCATTTAATCAGTGGATATTGCACTACATAAAATGGATGGTCTTATTAGATGTATGTAAAAGGTATTTATTTCCATTGGCAAAAAACCAGTTAAATAATTCTATCATATAGAAAAAATATCACACTAGTTGAAGTAAATTGACTACAGCATTGGGAGAGAATATGAATGCATTACAGCATTGAATTCATAGTGGATTTGAAACAATAATGAAATAAGCAGAATAATAGTAAAAGATTGCCTTGTTTAATGAAGCATTTTGCAAGCATTTAAAAAGCTACCACAATTCAGGTCAGCTTTATGGGCATTTCTGTTAGATTAAGGTTTTTCAAAACAAGGAAAAAGTCCTCACTAGTGCTTGAATGCACAAAAGATATAACTTCATATGGCAGTGAATTGCTCGGCAAAATCATACCCTGAACAACAATGAAAAATTGTTATTTTCTCTCCAACATGTTTTTCAAAACTGAAACACAGACATTTCCAACACAAAATATTCAACTATAAGAGTTACTAAAATATAGCTGTAACCTTAAAAAGCATAAATATGACTAAAAAAATTGACTGACACACACAATGAACACACAACACACTCATATTGGGCTGTTTATAACACTGCAAAGTACAGCCAAGCAGTCAAAAAAATTTCCCCACACAGATTAACAATACAAACACAAAAATTGAGAAAAGTAAAAAGGAATGGCTCTGTCATGCTGAACTCCTGAGCAATGTCAAGATAAAAAATAAATGTGCAATTCCACTATGTAAATTCACACTCAAAATTGTCCCGAGTGTAGCATCACCCGATGAAACAACAGGATTCAAATAAGAATGCAAAACCAGGTTACCCCATCCTTCTACATTACAGCGTATAAAATTTTGTTTTGAATTCTGTGGTTTGCCAGATGACATCAAACCAACATAAAACTAGATAATATGAGAATAAAATTAAAACAGAAAGTGAAAACATTCCAGTGGGCAGTGGCAATCAAGATATAAGAAACATGGTCCAATGGAAAATCTGAAGAGAAAATAACAGAAGCATTTGAGACCTGGGTGATGAAGATCAAAAAGAACCAGTGGATAGGGATTACAATTGACTCTCGAACATACGGACAACCTTATCATGAAATTCTCATTATTATGAAGCAAATAGTCGGTTCAGATGAAAAGGCCAATCCAATCTATAGGAAAAGAAACATAATTACGAAATTACAAACCTTAGTTCTGGTCCCACTGGTTACTTAAAGAACTTTATTATCTCTATTTACTTTATTATTTAAATTATTAAGTACTCCAAATAATCAATCGCATTTAGGTAGATATACACTATGTGTCTTTACATTGATTGCGCTACGTTTAAGTTCTCCTCATGCACTTTGCTCTAGAGAATCAATTATGGTTCTTTCTTCAGTAGGAGATCTTCAGTATGCACGTAACATCATATAATAAGCCTCCATCCTGTGGAATCATGGTGACCCACTCATAAATTGGACATACAGGAAGCCCTCTCCTTATGAAAATTCAATTTACAAACTTTCAGAGATGTGAACATTGGTAAATTTCAAGTGTGCCCAAAATTTTAAATTTGGCATCTTTCGAGTTGGCCAATGTGACTCGGTATGGCGTAGAGGAACTCGCACTTTGGGCATAATCTAAACAAAATATCATTTAATCCATAGTGAAGTCAGGAACTGTTCCATGAACAACATTCTGCTTGTTCTTCCATCCCACAGACCTAAAATTTTTTCGGCTCCAGCTGCCTCATACACGCAGCTATACGAGTACATCACAATAGGGTAGTTTCCTTCATCAAAGAAAACAAAAAGCATTGATTGCGATTCGTTACCCACCATTAGTGTATTCATAATAATCAAATTCTTTGGTTTTATAAATCCCAGCTTAGATGAATGTTAATGGCCAATTTTAACCTCATTTGAAAAAGGCCAGATTGGAGCCCATGCGATGCCACTCCACGTGACGTCACGGGGACCTAGTTTATATATGAGTAGAGTTTTACATCGTTTGAGATTACCAATGCATGCATGAAGCACAGAGCTCAGGGAAACATTTCTTAATAATCACCTATTAAAATTGCCTAACATCAGAAAGTTTCCTTTGTTTGATAGGGTATTAATAATCCTTATTTAAGCCAAGCCCTACCTGCTAGCAGGGTACTCTATGCTACTGCCATGCTCAGCAGCAAGCACTCTGCATCGTAGCGGCATTTATAGTCTCGCACCCAGGTGGCCTCATACAGCAGCAGCGAGATGTCACATGGGCTTTTCCCAGCATTCATACTTAGCCGTCGCATTTTTAGCGATTAAATGAAAATTTTCACTTTTCATTTAATCGCTAAAAATAGATGCCATCATTTTAAAATCTATAAGCGTGAAATATGCACTCCAGGAGTAATAATATTTCGATTTAGGCAATAAAAAAATAATAGGAAACCACCCTATCGTGAGTTAACACACAATTGTAATGCAGTGTTGCATTCTGCAGGAAAACCACACTTTTCGATGCCTTGCATTGGTTTATCAACTTACAAACAAGGTCTCGGAACACATCTTGTTCATATATCGAGGACTTACTGTATTCCGGAAGATAGCATCCCTCAACTGAGTCATTCTACATTCTTCTATTGATACAATCAAACGAATGTGCTTGTTTTTATGTATTGCACGTAATTTCATTGCGTACATTATGCACATGACTGAAGCTATTCAGCAGTGCGACTTTAATTATGGGAGATTGAAAAGACAAGAAATTTTGATAAAGAATGTATTTTTTGTGATGATTCCAGAAAGAAACGTTCATATGAACTTTGTTATTACAAACCTCCAGTTTTTCGGCCCCGTGAACTTCGTAATAACGAGAGTCTACTGTAGATAGAATGGTTATGCGACAAATATAACCAAGGGAAAAATTGATCGAAAAGTCTGCCAAGTTAGGCCAAGAGATGCACAGTTAGAGCAGATAATGAAGGACACAAGGAAGAAGAACATCAAGGAACTAAAGGTATTGGCTTGGGAAAGATAGAAATGGAACTACGCACTATACTAATCAAAGTACTACAGTCCTATGAATGAATTTTCATGCACAAATTTTATAGTTTTCCATAAATTTTTTATAGGTCATACAACCAGTTTCACCATATACGTGGTAGCATTTACAAGTACACACAATATTAATGGATTGCATTAATGCAGAAATGCCTGTGGTTTATTATATAATATTAGCATACGATTATTGCATGACATCATTCCTACATGAACGAATGAATGTTGATGAGATGCCAATAATTTTTTTTTAATCTTGAGCTCAGGAAATCAAAACAATTACAACAACTTCTCAGGCATGCTCTCACTCCAGCAAAAGCCACTCACCTTGGGGCTCTACGTCAATTCCAAGCGCATGATTGGGAGCGTCGGGATGTGGGGGAGGAGGAGGAGAAGGACAGCAGCAGGAAGCAGCAGCCATACCTATGCCAACCACACGGCCACCGCCACTGCCACTGCAACTCGACTCGCTACTGCACGCCGACCCTCGTCTCGCACAATCACCAATGAGCTCGCACGGCTCCTCTAGTGCCCCCTCGCTCTTCGAAATGCACTCGTCTGCACCCTCACCCAACGTCCCTCCCTCACTCCCCCCAACTTTATCTGAAACGGAAACAAAGAGGCGCGTGCTTGAGCCCACCCCTCATCCTGTCCATACCACGTCGAACCAGACGAGAAAAACTCTCAATCTCAAATGAAGAACATGCATGCATACAGTGGTGTAGCCAGGGGGGGGGGGGTCCGGACCCCCCCAAAATATAAAATCACAATTATTTTCCTTTATAAAAGAAAACAAATTATTGAAAAATCATGAATTTAAAAAGTTTTTTTTTACAAATAAAGTTTTTTCGATTGTGAAAAGTGTTAAAATTAGTTCAAAACCCATAACTTTGCAAATATTCACAACATTATTGGGTAATTACATAGCTAAAGAAGAAACTTTAATTCCTTCTTGAAAATGTTTTAAACAAGAAAAAAACAAGATCCCCACAACTCAATTTTAGTCCATCGAGCATACAAAATCTTGGACAATTAATCTCTATCAAAGGAAAGGGACAGCCTCAGTGCTACCCTCTAGAATAATGGTAGCAGCAAGGAACAGAGCATGAGGAGTATAGGGACTGAAGGAAAAACAACTGGATTTGATGACCCCAAAAGGAGCTATGAAAGGGTCATAATGTAATCATTCAACCGATACCAATTATTAGGCCTTCAGACAAAAAAACTGTGGCTTCTTTCTAGAAGAAGGCTCTTCCAAAACAAAAAATATGTGGTAAGAGTCAACTTATAGTGTAACTGCCGATGAGGAAGAAAAACCATGAAGCTAATTCACTATCCCATGCTCAGCCCAAAGATCGTAGGAGAACACTCAAAACTCTTGAAAGAATTGAACATTTTGATGCATCTCAAATGCATTATGAAGATAAGGAAGATTCACCAAAGCCAAAGAATCAGATAATGCACACAGAGCCATTGTGTGTGCAGACGAAGAGGGCCCATTTGAAAGAATGCTAATGCTTCAGACCCTCACTAAAGTGGCTTAAATTTTGTGATCATATTGTCTTAAGAACTTAAGCAATATCCACTCTGAATGGTTCATAGCTTCTAAGTTAATTAACCAATGCTGAATCATAGTTCACAGTAATGAAATTGGCACTCCTGGTTAACTTACAATTTGACTATGAAAGGGTCATAATGAAATTATTCATCCAATAACAATTATTAGGCCTTCAGACAAAAAAACCGTGCCTGATTTTTAGAAGAACACTCTTCCAAAACAGAAAATAGGTGGCAAGAGTCAACTTATACTGCAAATCAAATAGAAAAAGGAGCAACTTGGACTCATGGATAACAAAAATATTAAAGTATGAATCCTCAATGTGGAATATGTTTGTAATGCAGGATAGTAAACACATCATTTCAACTGAAAGTTACCCTTATACATTTTCAGCTAGGCGAGTAGTTAGGCAATTGGCAACGTTTAGACAACAATTACGAAGCAACTCATCAGGTTGAAAACTAAGTATGAGAAATACAACTGCATTTGTACAAAGCAGGAAAGCAAGATTTCCTTCCTCATAACTAATAATATTAGCAATAAAACTACGAAGTCTGAAATCACATCACAAGCCTATCATGAGAAAGACACAAAACTCCCACGTGACATGTTGGCTACCATATAGGCCTTAAATGAGGGGTCACCACAATGCATATATCTACATCAAGCATGACTAAAAGAGCTTGTATTAGGCTAATATTTTTAAAACTATTGGGCTGATAGTATTATTGTGTTTCATCAACAATTTAGGGAGCATGATATTAATTTGATAACTGCTACGTCTTCCTGAACTACCACCAAGAGACATTTCTATTCAGCTGAAACTCAAAAAATGACATCAAGGAAAAAATTATTTTTAAAATCAACATAAATACAGGCCAATGAGGAAAAAAAGAAAGGTCAAGTTTTTATTCATCACTGGCCTTATAATGGAAGTTTCACGTAATTCATAAACTTTCCAAACACATTCCAGTACTGATTCCATTGCCTTATATTGATCCCACTCACAGCAAGAAAACAACTAATTTGGATTGAGTAAAAAACTCAGGCTTAACTTGAGAAAGAGAAGATAAATAGCTTAACAGAGATGCATACTGCAAATATCACTGACAAACACCAAAGACAAAGATGAAGTTTCAAATTCAAAAGTTGAACTTGATAAAAACAGTTAACAATTGCACAAACATATGGACAAGTAATACAGCCACATTCACTGCAAGGTGCCACTAAAATGTCAAACTCTGATTTCAGCATTACAAGGCTGACACACACCCCAACAAATAAAAATAAAAATAATCAGTCAAAATTTATTTTAAACCAGAACTAAAAAACCAAAAAACAAACTATCTCAAATTTCAAAGTAAAAAACATGTGATATTGATATTGAATGTGGTTACAGATTGCAAAGTCCTTAAGACTAGAAGGCTGAAATGTCGGGAGAATGTGAAGCAACTGACACAAGAGGTTACTTAACACTAGGAGGACGGGAGTTTCGCGCTACCTAGAAGGACGGCTAGGGGTCATTTGACCCCTAAAATGTATTTTGGAATAAAACGCCTAATTGTCAACCAATATTCAGTTTAATCGTATAAATTGTTGAATCAGTTCATTAAAAACACTATTTAACATTATTAAATATTATTTCCATCGTTAAAAGTTAATAACAATTATTTCAAGGAATCATGAATTAAACCGTATGTAGTAGTCGACTGCAAATTAAATAATGAAACTACATTCACTCAATACAAAATTTGTGTTACATGTTTAAACAATAGGGGTACTGGGTTTACAAAATTTGCATTAAAATTTTTAAAACTTATTACTTTGTTGTAAATCTCAGACAGACAGTATTTTTTAGCGCTGTTTCCACAAAATATTTTTTTGCGCTGAATGCGTTCATTGGACGATTTATTCATCTACATCTAAATCCACACACTAACCCGCAAGCCGCTTAAAAGCATGTGGCAGGGGGTGTTAGGACACCAGCCATTTGCACATGAAAAGGAATTTGGAAAATGGAAAGGAAATTGGTGCAATGATTCAATTTGATGGTATTTTGCACCTTTTTCTTTTTTGTGCCCGTGGAGATATGGCTGTTGGATTTGGAGACATGTAAATAAATTGATACATGCTGTCCATCATATCTACTCCCGCTTTGTTTTTATAATGAAATAGGATGGTCTCTGGTATTCTTTTATTCGTTTTGGAAATAGTGTTGTCTGAGATCATGCTGCTGAGTGAAAGTACATTATTGTTCTAGTTTGCCTGATTTTACGCAAGAGTATGGCCTAAGGTATTTTTGAACACTCGCGTTGAATGGCTATTTTAGGGGCCATGGATATTTGTGCGTCACGCCTGTTTTTTTTCAGATCGTCCATGAAAGAGAATTTTTCCATTTTTTTATGACTTCCTGACAGCTGGATGGATGGAAAATAATTGTTACAAGTTATATTTATTCCTGAATTCTTGTATGTTACGGTCACTTTAGTAACTATTCATTTCCCCAACGCTTGATTTGATGGCCAATCATCATCTTTGCCACAATATGGTAATTCATTTAGGCTGTATTTTCATTTCACATCTGTCAAGACCCAGTACTCGATTCCAAATTTGTCTAGTTTATTTGGAATTTACGTCATATCGCCATCGGACTCACTGTCTTGGACTTCGTCGCTTCTATCACACGCAGATGTTGATGGATTGATCAGAATGTCCTTGAACTGATGTTTACGATTCACTTTCAGACTGATCTTCAATATTCCCTACAGCTATTTGAATTGCAACGATTCTCTTCTCTTGATATATTTCTCGACTTCTTACTTTCTTCCTCAACTCGCTACTGATATGCATGCAAAAAAATCTACAAACGAAAGCGCATTATGGTAGAATCTTTTCTAGTTGCATTGGAGGTATAGAGAGCCGGAGAGCATTAGAAATTCATACAAAAGGACAAAATTTTCAGAAGTAACGCTAATTGCCGTTCGAAAGGCAGGGAATCAACCGCAAACCGTATCCTGATTCGTATCTTCCAGGAACTTGCAGTAATGCTTCTTCTCCGACCTACGTGCGGATTCCAAGGGTAGGATTTACAGTAGAATTTTACAGTCCACCCAATTCCTCCGCTCTCTCAAAAAGAGACAGGATTTTTCCCCAGGACGCAGCGTAAAGTCAACCCGCCCCAAACTCCGATGGGGTCAGACAGCACTAATGCTGGACACACGGAAAAGAGGCTAGATCAAGTGACAGTGCCGTCAGGCCAGAAAAATGAAAGTTATTCGTAAACCTGATGAGTCGATATTAAAAATAATGTCTCCAAGAGCTCTGAATCTTGGACGACGGAAAACAATTCTTGGGATACGTGACGATTTTCCGATGTGAGTAATACAATAATCACTGAGCAATAAATAAAACAAAATTAAAATATCATAATTACATGAATTAACTCAAATCAAGGATTGAATAGGTTTTATTTCCCTTTGCTGCCCAAAAAATATCGAAAGATTGTGCACAACAAGTCGTTATTCCTATAGGTTTTCGAATACAGATAGGAGCCCTTGGGACGAAACTGGTATTGAACCGGGTACTTCCAGATTCAAAATGAAGCAAATCATCCACCACAATAGCCTCTTGCTGATTATATGATATACATGGCACTAAAGTGCCCACGGGCAAGAAAATAGCGCGAAAATCAGTTGTGGGTCAAATGACCCCTAGCCGTCCTTCTAGGTATAACACGTCATAAAAATTTAAAACAAAATATTATTGTTGAATTTTTACTAATATATCAAAATATAGACCAAAATGAACAAAGTCAAAAAGTTTCAAAATTAAATAAAATGTTTTAATAAGAGAAAAATAAATTTGAATTCTGAAAATGGGTCAAATGACCCCTGCCGTCCTTCTAGTGTTAAGAAACCTTTATCAACACTGCTGATGGAGAGGCCAAGATCATTCACATTTAAGTATTGCTATTTCCACTATTCTATTAACTTAGCAAAATGATTAAATCTAGGTATGATTGAGTCTTCATTTCTATGACAATGAGCGAGTTGCTCATTGAACTGCCTGCCAAAACCAAGGGGAACTTAACTTCTCATTTCCTAAGTGGATGGTTGATATTTTTTAAATTAAACATAATTTATTTTTGCAAACATTTCAATTGATATTAAAATCGATTTCAAAACTGCATGACATGCTTTTTTCCACTTAATAGAATTGATGCATTTCACACAGATGATGCATCTTCACACTCAACAATAGAACACACAAGACAGTTATTATTGATGGATGATTTTTAAATTGGAAAGCAAATCTGAAGCCCTAACGATAACTTTAATAAAAACTGAAAAGTCGTAAAAAGGAAGGTTACTCAATTAAAAGAAATATTGTTCCACCTCTGAGAAAATAATAAGTTATTGCTGCAGAGGTCAAGGCTAGAAATATCACCAACAACAAGATTTTATCCGCAAGGAAAGCCTGCTATCCTTTGTGAAAGGTCATCTCTCAATCAAACATACCTGCACAGCTGACGGCTACTTGGGCACCCTTCCTGCAAGTCCAGAACTTCTTCATCTTGAGCTGCTTCTGACACTCCTCGGCCGTGGCACCTGGCCACTGGTCCTCAGCGTTCCGCAGGAGCAGAGGAGACCGGCTCCCGCTTGCTCCGTTGGCTTCCTCGTCATCCTCTCCCTCCCCACGGCAGTCTCCTCCCCCACCCCCTTCCTCCTCCTCGCTCTCGTGAACACAGAACACTTCGGTGGCATCTCCATCATTCAAGTGACGCACGACCGTCGACTCGCTGCCGTAAGACGAGAGTTTTCCATTGTTGTTGACCTTTCTGCAGCCACCGTAGTGAGAGTGCTCTCCCGGGAGGGGGGATTGGGAGCAAGCACCACCCATAGACATGGGGTGTGCACCACTCCCAGAAGACGAGCCTCCCGAGAGGGAAAGGCCCGTCTCGAGAGCATTGCGTATCCTCCCAACCTGCCTCAAGTTCTGCTTCTTCCAGTAGATTAAGCCTGCAAGTATGTATAGCAAAGTTGCAGTCCATTACAAATCACGTATAATTAACTCACGAGTGGTATAAAATGCTACATAACAACTTTGCCCCCACCTTTGTGTGAAGAGGATGAAGGCCCCCCACGTGCCGTCTCCCCCTCCCCTTCCAGCATGTGCCCCAACTCGAGAGACCCCGTGCCCTTGATCGAAGGCGTGGGTGGGGGGGGCGTGGCACTCCCTGAAAGGCTGCCCCCCCCACCCGCGAGGTTCGACAGGTTCGAGTAGCGCCTCCCACCGCCATTGACCCCTCCACCCGTAGTGCTGCCACTACCTTGGTCCCACGTCGTTCCTCCAGATCCACCCAGCCCAGATTCCTGGAAAGAAAACATGAACATCATTCACAGTCTCTGGTTGAAAAAAGCATGTAACGCGCAAGCCTGGCTCCGAATCATGCATGCTCCACAACATCTGCTTCAAAGCCATTTTGAATCAAGCCCTAGCAAACTTAAGGTTGCACAAGGCTGGTTCAAGTTCTTTTTGGATGGGAGAGGGCTCAGTTCATTACTTATTGTGGTGCCTTGGTGATAAACAATACCTCTCAGCGATAATCCATCTCTAGTCTAATATTCATAGACAAGTGGCTTTTCGATATTCATCAACAACTTTAAACGTGGATTGTTAGGCTGATGAAATAGAAACTTTCATTGGAGAGCCATCTTAGGCCACTTTAAGATGGGACGATTTTTCGCCGGCCGCCATTCACAGTACAGGCCGTGAAGTTGAGACCACTTTCAGACAAGACGACTCTCCGCATTTCACGGTGCCAAGCCATGAATGGCGACCGGCAGAAAGTCGTCTCGTCTGAAAGCGGCCTAAGAGGATCCATGTGTGAGTCCATAATATGCTTCAAATAACTCAGTCTGAATAATAAACCTACAGTAAATTCCTGATTATTCAGGCTGATGGTTGGGAGAGGCGGCATGAACAATCTGAAAACATGGATAATCTAAACTTTCACTTTTATTTCATTTAATCTTCATAATTTAAGTAAATATAAAAATATATACTTATTGTTGCACATAGTCCTTTACTTTAGATTGCTTCAAGGACATAATAAGAGTTTTCTTCACCTGACCGCAAATTTTTTCAGCAGCGATAATGTCATTTCCCTCATATTTCAACTCTTCCATATTCTCCAGCAAACTGTTTACGCAGGCGAGCATATGGCTGCGACTTATGTGATCACTACTCCCGTCATTTCTACCTTCATGTCCCTCATTGTTGTCACTTTCACAGCTTCCTTCGTCTCCCATTCAGCAATGACTGGTCACAGGATAAACATGCCCAAGGGTGACGAAAATGCAAAATCACAGCAATAATTGTGCACTTGGGATATGAAAAATAAATTTCAAGATCATAGATAACCTTTTTTTACAATATCCCACCGGTTATTCATTGAAGAACACTTCTAAAAGTAATCAAGAATTTTTTTTCTGCCAATCATTGTCTTCTGCATTACTAAAGCAGACATCCAAGTAAAATTGTCAGAATCCTTTTCATTAAGCACAGAAAATAATTACACTTTAAAATGGGAATTCTAATGGAAATAATAAACCTTTCGTATCATTGCATTAAAATATGATAATCCCAGGGTTTCTACACCCAATTTTATCTTTCATTAAGATCACAGTGAACATTGGAGGAGGGTGATACATATTCATTCATGGATAATCTGCACCTGGATAATTGGTAGTCAACCACACTTTATTAACTGCTGGTAATTCTGAGGACCCATGAATGTACCCCCTTCAATAGCAAGAGCCTCAGCCAGAGTGAAATGATTTTTGAATGCATTTTAGCAAATTTTACACTGCCTCTGCAGAGTCGCTATTGCAGGATTGATTATCTGAACTGCAGACAGTATATAAATTTAAATGGCTTGTGATTATCGAGATAAACACAGCATGATTAGCATAAAATAAAGCTGACGATGAAACCTTGGAACAATGAATATGCAGATATAGCACTTCTGGCCCCTTCATCAGTCATATTTTTCAAATATCCAAGGAAGTCATGGTACGACATCCAAAGAGTCAAAACTTTTGACTTGACTCAAAAGTGCTTTGCTTTTCATCCATCATTTCATCAGGCTGAGACATTTTTCAGAGTATTCCCCCACCTCTGACATTTCTGGTACCCCCCCAGGAAATTCCTCCAAACTTATCCGAAGAACTTCTCCTGCTAAGGATTTTTCTAGCCAAGGATTTTTGCACAAAGGCCTTCGACTAAAAGGCTGGGGGAGACTAAGTCTCGGAACTCCGTCTCTAAAATCTGCTATCTGAACTCAGCCACCCGAACCTCCCATACCAGGAAATCAATACTTAAATAGCAAGTACGGCGGATGAATACCTGGATCTGGAAATCCAGGGGAAAGTTGGTGCTGAGGCATAATCTGAAGTTTGGAGTGACATGTAGTCCACTTTTCATTTATCAAAACTCTCTCTCCCTCCAAGACCTCATCCTACCATGTCTTTCCCCTCCTTGACTTCCAATGCCCTGCCTGAATATCCATCACGCCACTTCCATCCACTTTCCATCATGTTGGGGTATCCATCGAGAAGATTGAGGAGAAGAGGCTTGCCTGTACGCAGTCTCCCGCATCCCTGCTTGGACAACGAGCACTGTTCTGGAGTTTCCTGTCAACACGGCCGCTGCCGGGAAAATTGGATTGTTGGCGCTGACCAGTATTCTGGGGGTGGCTTTTCCTCAGCTTCGAAGTAACCTCCCCTCAGTCAGTGATCATTCCCCTCCGGTCGTGCACTCTGTATTGTTCTGGTCTCTCCTCTCTCTCTCTAATATCGGCCATTGGCGTAGCTACGCTCGACCTCTGACGGTGTTTCTCAACTCAGTTTTGGCGCAGACACACTCACCTATTTTACTTAGTTTTTCGTATTAGTGGTTTGTTTTGAGATTATTAGTTATTTATGGTTATTATTGAAATACTTCTTATATTGGATATTAATACCTTCAAATGCTAGTTAAATGAACATGACATGTAATTTCGATGCAATTGTTTCTATCACTGGTTATTATTCTTGCTTTTGTGGAGTTTTTCCTTCACCTGATCAGTGATAGATGAAAAGAGTTCCCTGTGTCTGGGCTTACGTTATGAACTGCCAAGATTTGTAAACGTAACGCCGCAAGTTCTTGTACTTCTTTTAATAAACTCTGTTCTTTCATGAGGGGATTCATTCACTGAGGTGACTCTCAAAAGAAAGGCAACACTATAGATAAAACCCTATTACAATTCCAATGCTAGCCATTGTGAAAGGAGGAATGTTAGAAGAGTTGAAGTGATAGCTTATGCAATGAATATGAAACACTGAAGGCCAAATATTAGATATGCATCACTGAAAGCCTTTTACATATTTACCATTCATGTTAGCTCCTCTCTCGTGCGGTTAATACTGGCACATACATAGGTGGGCTGCATACCTATATGGCTTCACTAATTATCATCAAAACTTAAATATGTTGGCCTGACCTGAGACAGGTGCGAAGATGGGGAGGCTAAATAAATTTGTAAGTAGCAAGTCCCTTGATAGTATGTATCAGGGGTAACTTGGTGCAACTATTAGGAATTACTATGAGAAAGACCTTGAGGGATTTTATGCAACAATGTTTTCTTAGAACTAGTCAATTACACCACTGTTCATTCTTGCCACTCTCTCTGAAGCCACACTTCCACTCAATGCTATTACATCATGTCAAATGGAAGGGAAGTGGAGGAGTTCAGATGGATATGAGCACTCCTTGGTGAGGGATGGAGGATAACGGAGAGCACAGGAGATGGGAAGTAGAATGGCAACACTGAGGAGAGAAGGAAAGTGGGCTAGGGAAGAAGCCAGCTAAGAAGTGCCAATCATTTCAGTACACACTATTATCCACATATTAAGGCTGTATTGATTTTGTGGCAGTATGAGTGGGTGGCAGAGTCTATACTCTCCTTATCATAGATGATATCATAACCTTATGATATCATTGATCACATATTTTATATACCTAAAAGTCCCCTGTAGCTACTTCAGGGTGTTCACTGTGAGACAGTAAAAATATACCCTCAGATTTCCATCCCGGGGTAATCACTTCATTTTCCAGGGTCATGTCCAGTCCTACACATACATATTTTTGGCTAATATTGCCCTTAGGGTAGAAATTACTGACAATCGTACCTTCAGTCATGTCATATCAATATTGTGAGTAATATCTTGATCTCTACACAGTCAAGCCTACCCAAATAGAAGAGGTTTAATAAACCGTCTGCATATTATATGAAAAATCAGGTCACATATTTACCAATGAAGAGGAAAAACAGTGCAGGCGTAACAACATCATCCTGATATAATCAAATAATTTCATAGCATTCACTCTTTAACACCTCCTCCATAAGATGTCTACCTAAAATGTTCTCAACACTACATTGAATTTACCTTGAAATACAACAGATAGAAACTGGTGTGACATAAAACATACCTCCAGTACCCAAACAGTTATACATAGTTTCCAAATGCACACTGAATGTGAGTATGAGAAGAATATCTATTATCGAGCTAATCTCAAAGAAAAATTCTTGTAATTGAAAACTACCGGAAGAAAATCTTCCACTCAAGTGAATTAGATTCCAGGGAACATTACTGTGAAATTCTAAAAAAAATTATCTGTGTTGCGGATTATCCATGCTTTATTTTCACTCTCTTTTCTCTGATCTTTATAAAAAGTAAAATCCAAAGCAGGATCACCAGAATTACTACATTTTAAAACTAGGCTGTACCAGGCTTATTATTTCTATTAGAATCCCCTTTCATAAAATTGAATTATTTACATAAACGGAATCCCCTACTTGCAGTGCACAACCGCGCTCCGTGATCATGGATTCGCGTCACTCGGCAGTTGCAACCTAGGAAACTTGTGCGAGACGTGACTAAGTGGCATGGTGTCTGACAGGGTAGTTTCTGAAGTTGCGCAGTGTTTTTGAAGCATTCGTGCAAACCTCTTTTCTGTATCCGTGATCACACAGCGAAGGATGCGTGCTTTTCGAAACCAGGTCTTATATTATATGAATCAGTAGGCATAGAAGTACAATCACGTTATTCCTGCTGCTATAGTATTCTTTGATGTGCCCATACGAAATGGTATGAACATCCAAGAACAATTTACAAATTATTCGGGTCCTCTAGTGGTAAATTATTGTGCAGAGAGAGGGGTGAAACTAATTCAAGATTTTAAATCAGTCACATAGAAGAAAGAGAGCTTTCAAAATTAATTACTAAGTGTGATTTTCCATGGTAGCACAACTCCTAACGTGCGCAAAGACACTTTCATTGCCAACTATGGGGTGTAAGTGAAATATTAGAAATACACTGAAAATGTATTTTATTTTGGTTGATATGTACTGAAATTCATGGACAGAGTGAAAATAAATTGATCACTTGGATTTGAAATATTCTCAAGGTAATTAAATTATTTTTAACGTAAGCACATTTCTTCAGAGGCTATATCTTGCCAGTGGGAGCAAAGACTTTGTTGAGGGAGAGGAAGGGATGGAGGGGATGTCACTAGTAGGTGATGCAGGCCGTATCTCAGCGGCACCGTGGTGCCGTGGGGGGTGGATTGCATTAAGACGGATGATATCTCCTAAAAGCTTAGAGGTAGGTCAAAACAAACAGAAAATCTGCCCCAAAGGACTTTACTTTTACGTTTTACATAGGAATAGCACTTTTTCTGCCCCAAAAAATTCAATTTAGGGTCCTCAGTACTTAGGCCCATAGGGCACAGCTTGCCGTTATTTTAAAGTAACCAAATTTTAACACGTGAATATAAACCTCATTTGGATCATTTTGAGACTCGGAAAACATAACTTTTCGCAATTCTGAAAAATAAGGGCCGGCCAAAGCCACAGCCTTTGTAACTGTGTGTGATAGAGGAACATCATTTGACCGTTTATTATAAATCCAGGGATTTAAAAGTCTTTCAGTTTTTTTACAGAAATAAACATCACGTATGTATAGGTCGATTGGCTGACATTGTTGTGGCTGATGTCTCTGATGTTTTAACCTGATCTTCATTACGAATAATAGTGTGGACTGTCGTCATCGTGAGCTTAAACTTACGCACAATATCACTTTGACGCTTTCCATTTTCAAAGCAATTGATCACTTTCAATTCCTCTTCTAGATTTATGCTTTTTCCTGATAACTTCTTTATTTTTATATCTGCAATCCTATTTTTTGTCATTGTTCACTTGGTTTCTACTCCATATGGCTCTATCACAATCAACTTCTACTGCTGAACAACTGCCACACTGCATTCCTAAAACGCAAATGGCTTACGACTGCCAAAAGGGAATGAAGCTAATGTGTATGAGAATCTCTCTCAGACCCTTTACCTCTTGATGTTATTCATATGCAACTCGGCCTCTGCTCCTTTTCTCTCCTGTGAATACCTATGACCTTGAAGGTTTAAAGCTTGACCCTTTACATGGAAGTCAATTCTCTCGATAACCTAGGATGGCAAAAAGTACATCTCAAACCATATTGTCAAAAAAAAACTCATTTTCACTAGCTCCAGTTTAACACAATCTTCAGAAAACTTACAACAAACATGAACTGTGAAATATCAAACTATTTTTTTTCCAAAGCAACTTAAGGGTGGATGGTGATATTTGGTGGAACTGTGTGACAGGAAATAACCACACATAACTAATATTTTATGTCCCACAAATTTTTCAAAGGCCTGACCCAGGTTTCAACACTAAATACTGTATAAACACATGTAAGAGATGCACCCCTATTTTGAGCATCGGAGCTAAAGCAAAAATCTTTTGCTGCATTTCTTTTATCCTATCGTGGAAGGTTACAGATGTATGCCTGGACTTTCCACAGTTGTCAAAATTTCCACTTTCAATACTAAAAATTTACAATGCATTTTTCAGCTAAATTTACACCATATGTATGGCGCTTAGAAAGTATGTATTCACTTGTAGTTTTAACCTTATGATGCTTACGATGGATGATCGGATCTGATACCTCGGGTCCAAATATCCATGGATAATGGCATACACCTTATACTTCAGATCCAAATTCGTTGAAGAAATTGAATCTGAATCCAAAATTTTAAATCAATGCTTTTGTGGATTCAACATCCTATAAGAGGGAGTAGAAAGAGTTCTTATCCTCTCTTTGTCTGAGCCGTTGTACTGCGATGCTTGTCCTATTCATGAACAATTTTGTTTAAAAGCTCTCATGGAGTATTGCAGTTGAATTTCAGCTGAGGAAAATGTTAAGGAAAAACACATCAGGCACATAGCATGCATCTTCCCAAGAGATTGAACAACAATGGGGGAATCTCAGCGACGGATGATAATAGCCACGGCGCATATTTCACAAAACCACCATCGGCCCATGTTTCTAATGTTTTTTTCCTTTCCTAGAGCACAAAGACCATGTATCATTACCTTCGAAGGAAAATAACATAACATAACAAATAAATACATGGTAACAGTGGAAGTTTGTTTCATCCTTACCCCGTCTCACCAACTGACCTTTTTCAATCCACCGGCTTCAATTCTCCCTAGGTGAGTCACCAACTGACCCAGAAGAAGCTCTATAGCTTTCAGCAATTGTATGATGTGCACAAGGTTCAAAAAAGAATGAGACCTAACGCGACACATGTCTGATAGGCTTTAAGTTTCTTAAGCTCTAATTGCTTGATGCAAAGCTCTATAATTACAACAAGGCTACTAATATTCAACATTGTCCAAACAGCACAATTTCGGAAGAAACAAGCAGAGCATGAGTGCATTCAAACATGATGAGACAGACTGCAAACTTCAGCCAACGCAAACTGCTTATATCACATCACTACGTCTTTGCTCCTTTGCTTTGAAGGCAATGACATCACATGCAAGATCGGACGTGTTTGTCCCTTGCTCCTTCATTTGTAGCCTTGCTGCTTAAATGACGGAGGGAGCGTGCTCCTTCTTCCCTACCTCTCCTTCAGCACTCTTCACTTATAAGCATTTCTGATTTCTTCTATCCGCCCTCTAGTCCAACAAAGTACACACACTCATTTGATTTTTTTAAACCGCAGGTTTTGACACCATTATAATTTTCAATGGGGTAGTTTCCTTCATCAAAGAAAATGAAAGGCATTGATTGCGATTCGTTACCCACCATTAGTGTATTCATAATATACAAATTATTTGGTATTACATACACCAGTTTAAACGAATGGCAAGGGTCAATTTTATCCTCATTTGAAAAAGGCCAGATTGGCACCCATGCGATGCCACTCCACGTGACGTCACAGGGACCTAGTTTCTATACGAGTAGATAGGAGTTTTAGATCGTCTGAGGTTACCAATGCATGCATGAGGCACAGAGCTAAGGGAAACATGTCTTAATAATCACCTATTAAAACTGGCTAAGGTCGGAAAGTTTTCTTCGTTTGATAAGGTATTAATAATCCTTATTTAAGCCAAGCTCTACCAGCTAGCATGGTACTCTGCTACCTGCTAGCATCCTGCGTCGTATCAGCGCTAAGAGCCTCACCCCAAGGTCACCTCACTTGCGGCAGCGGGAGCCAGAACGACGTCACACAGAGTTTTCCTGGCATTCATACTTACCTGTCGCGTTTTTGCGCTCTTGAAAATTTTCACTTTTCATTTAATTGCGAAAAATAGATATCGTAATTTCAAAATCTAAAAGCGTGACATACGTACTCCAGGTGTAATAATCTTTCGATTTAGGCAATAAAAAAATAATAGGAAACCTTCCTATTGCAATAATCCTCATAATAGAATGAGAAGATGATTTTTAAAGAATCAGGCCCTTAGCATAATGGAAAGTATTTGGTGAGACAGATGTTGACTTTTAACCAGCTATCGTCCTTAAAAACTATGCGTTTCTCTAAGTTTGATGGGTGATTATTATTTGTAGTATAAATGCCGAGGGACGCCCTTTCGTAACAGTAAATTTAGCGCGCCCTGCGCAGCGAGAAACGCCACACATTCATTTCCATGTTCACCTCAGAGGTACTGACGTGACAGTGTGATGCTTATGAGTAAGAAACGCAAACAGGAGCATAGTAAACCTGCGTCATTAAGGGAGAAACACCCCTGCCTGCCAGTTCTTAGGGTTTCAGATGACAGACTCACACTGAAAACCAATGCCACACATATCCCCTTGGACTTGCGATGGGGGATTGGGGTGGGGGGGAAGATAAGAAATTCGTGTACGAGATGCACCCTCATTTATGGCTGCAATTTCTGGGAAAAAAGGAGTGTCTCTTACAAATGTTTATGCGGTACTATGTCATCCTTAGAGAATGACTTAGTGTATAGCTTCAAAACCTGGATCAGACAATTAAAAAAATTTGTGGAACATACAACATTAATCTATCTGTGATTTTACTTCATTATTTTCCAAAAGTCCTCTTAAAGTCTTGTTTAATGGAAATTCCCATTATAATTTATTTATTACCCACTATTTTCTGTCACCCAAGAGAGTGATTTCACAAACACCAGTAAATTGTATAAGTAAAAAATGGCATATCTTACCGAGCTCACAACAGAATGCAGAGATGGGCGCCCTTCCGGATTCTGGGACTGAGCCAATGAGTTATTACGATCCTCCTGGGAATCAGATGATCCCTGCCTTGACGTGGATGGAACTTTACGAATGCTTGGAGTTCTTTGTCTTCCATTACCATTGGATTGGCCTTCACATCGACTACTGGATTCTTCAGCTATCGAAACAGCAACACCACCACGATGATGACGTTTATTACGGCACTCTGAAAACGAAGATGAAAAGGATGTTAAAAAAGAAGGGGTGATGTCAATGATACAACCTGGCATTAACACTTATACACCAGATAGTGAATGACTAACTTCAACAGTCATAAGTAAAATCAGAGAGAGCTGAAATACAACCTTGAAGTTTGGATCTGTATGGTTCCCCTTCCACTTGTGCACACTGCTCTGCTCGATGGACGCTAACTTTTTCAATTACTGGTTTCAGAGTTACTTCTTCACTACTTTCCGAGCTATTTTTACGATGAACATCTACTTTCAAATCTGCAAATGAAAAGCAAAATGACTGAAGAGAGTAATACTTCTCAAAGACTCAAACAACTACACTGGGCAGAGTTTCATAAGAAAAACACAAAGCTGGGAAAGAATTTTGCCTGAATGGCTGTCTACCATTTGTGTAAGAGAACCTAGGATAAGGTCATGCCAAAAGGGGTCTGGGATTTATTACATCTGGGGAATGGGGGAGGAGCATAAAAAATTTCATAATTACATTCCACCTACAAGGCTGAATAAACTTTCATACTAGATCACCATTAACCCTTTTACTGCCACGGGCCGACATATCGGCCCTGGCTGGATGAGCGAAAACTGCCAAGGGCCGATTTATCGGCCAGACTTATTTGACTTTTTTTTTCGTGATTGTGGCCTTTTCAACAGCTGTAATTTAAGCAAACCCCCTTAATGTATCTATGGTTACAAGATATAAATATATCTTAAGTATTGGGAAAAATCTAGATGCATTAAATCAAATTAATAGCTGAAAATTGTTAAAATCTGAAATGTTGCAAATTCTGGAAAATAGCCTCGGCAGTCTTCACACATCGCACCCGTAATGGGCTGGCAGTAAAAGGGTTAACGTTCATCAAAAATATCAATGGGACATGGAACGATCAACACTAAAATCCAGTCATTTCAGAGCAAGATCATGTGGCTGTCTAATTTTAGTGATATGGTAGTGAATGCACCCTCCAATAAAGATTATAATGATGCAACACTAAAATCGAAGAAATAGTATTTCGTGCTCATACAATTAAAGCATCGAAGTCGAAAATTTGAAATGAAGGAGGTGAACTTCCAAGACATCATTCATCAGACTTCAATGGTGGCCTTTCATGACTTTGTGGAACTTATTTATGTAAAACACTTCAGAATTCAATAATATTGCATCATATGTACAATGGTGTTAAAATTAATAACTAAGGCATGCCAAATAGGATTGATCAAAATGACTTCCAAGAAATTATCCTCTAGGTATAAATTCCCTGTCTCCCCAAAAAATGCAGAAAATGGAAGCGAACCAAAGACTTTTAAATTGGCAGGATCATGCTAAGCTTCAAAATATCGTTAAAAACTGAATGTAAAAGATGAAAAAGCACTGCAGGAGTTTAGCTAACCTGAAGGCCATTACTTAGGTATACGACAAAGATTTTCTGTTTGTGGATAATTTTGCTAATGGGGATGTACGTGAACAGCAATTCATGTTTCATAAACTTATCTTGATCACAAAAACACATACATGCCACTAACTACATCTGAAAAGTCTAATATTAGAGGTTGTTACATGTAACAAAAAAATGATTATTAATCAATATCAAATTCTTACCTATGATACTATTAGCAGTTTTAAAGACTGCTTCATCTTCTACTGCTGACTGTGTTGCTCTGTTTATTCCAACATATTCTGAAGATCCTATACTATCACCATCAGTACATGCATGTGGCTCCACATATGATGTTCGTGAATTGCATCCCATTGGTGGAGTCTCACTTTGATGCTTGGTATTTAACACCTGTAATTCAATGCCTTCTTCTTCCCTAAAGGGATAGATAGTATATTACATACTTAGTACTGAACAGCATTATGCGCTTACAGCACAGTTTTGAAACCTTATCATTATAACATTGAAATGGATACATGATGTAAATAAACAGATGAAAAATCTAATTGATCATATTCCAATATTAATTTCTAAGATCACAGCCACAAGTTTCTATGATTATATACCTAGTACATTATAAACCTTTCTGTACAGGTTTTTTTTAATTATTGTTTTTAATCGTCCTTATCTTCCCAATCTAATGTCAGGAAGTAACCACTTCCTTACCAATTCATCTCGTAAGACGAAATTAATATCATTTAGATATGGCATTGCATATCTAGCATTCGGTAGACTGACAGAGAAATTTGGCAGTATTATTTTGGGGACCAGGATGACTGAGTCTTGATTTAGATGGGCAGAAAAAAGTTTGAACTTCCACAGAGTGAAAAGTGAGTAAGGAGTATTTCATACCATTTCTGTTTGACTCTTTGCGGTAGCTGCTGATGCCTTCTCCTCTCACTTTCAGGTCGGTCGTCGTCATCTGACTCCTGAATGCATTCTGATGTATCGTACATATGATGAAGACGGTAATTCGCTACCTTTATGGTAGCAAAGATTACTGCTACCGTTGTAATGTATGTTAGCCATACAAACAGAGATGGAGGGAAGTACTACAAAAAGAGAAATAAACGAATGAAATGCAGATTAAGAATGTTTATTTAACGCAAGTATCTTAAAGCAGTGATTAATACACTCGTGTCCCAATAGCAAAACTAGGTATAATTATTGTTTAACGGCGAATAAATCGAACTCAGACCTCAGCACAATAATAAACGTAAAAGACTGTGTAAGAAACTTACTGAATATTGTTTAACATTCACAGCATCATGGGCAATCAACAGTATATTCCATAAAAGTTATGATATTAGTCATAAAGACAATATGTCGTAAGCAATGCAAACACACTTTAAATAAGGTACTATCTCAAGACATACTACTCTATGAACTTATAAGGTTAAATCTGTACTCACCAAATAAATTGTGAAGGGCAAACATAAGAGAAATAGCCAGATGTACAAATGAAATGTGTTGCAGAATATTTCTTGATGGGGGTCGTAAAACCAGCCGCCCGTTAGAGATGCCCAGACACCCTGGCGTAAAATCTCAAGCGTTTGTGATCCCATGCTTATGTGTTCTCATTTTGGTGTGCATTACACACTCTTCCTTCTAATGACAAGAAGAAAACTCATAATGTTAATATCATGCGCTGATACAATCAATGTCTTCCAGGGCAGCCATCTTGAAATTTGTTTAGTCACGTGACTTTCTATCAGCCAGTCAAAACCTTCGTCACACCCTGTTTTGATCAGAAGACCAAAACATGGCGGATGGCAGTGACAGGCTAGAATGAGCGCTCTTAAAATTCGTGTTATTCACAAGGATATTTCGAAGAACATCGGTTGAAGTGTACATGTTCGTATTTGCTTTGTCGTGAAGTGTTTTTTAATGATTAGTGTTTCATGTGAGTGGTTATGATACGGGAATGTAGGCCATGAGAAGTGGGTTAGTCTGTGGTTTGATTGTTTCGGTGCCCAGAGGGAGCTCTCTAAACAGCAAGTGTCATAATCGTGACCACCTGGCTTTTACGACAGCTTTGTCGCCGGTTACTGGCGAAGAAGCTTCATTATCCAAGTGTTGGATTCCAACGAGAGGGTCCCCAGTCCATACCAGACGCAACGAATGCCTCCACTATTGACGTCCATGGAACACAGCAAGTCGGCTTTCGGGAACAGCAATGGCCGAGATGAAGTGTGCAGCAACGACAACAGTCGCACCGCCTCGCCAACCCCGAACACGACGAGCACGGCCCAACAGACCAGTAACAACAGCAGCCCGGTCAGAAATCATAACAATAAGGCAAGTGGTCGAACCAATACCAACAACCTGTCCTTGTGGACGGCGCTGTACGACTATGAAGCGCAGGGGGAGGACGAGCTCAGCCTCCGTCGCGGAGAGATCGTGGAGGTGCTTTCCAAGGATTCTAAGATCTCGGGAGATGAAGGGTGGTGGACGGGGAAAATTGGGGACAAAGTTGGTATTTTCCCAGCCAATTTCGTTACTCAGGAAGATCATATGTTCAACCACGTGTCGGGAGTTATAAGTGATGTGCAGCCCGTAGAAATTGACTTCTCCGAGCTGGACCTCGGAGAAGTAATCGGTGTCGGAGGTTTTGGAAAAGTCTATCGGGGGTTTTGGAGGGGTCAGGAAGTGGCAGTGAAGGCTGCACGCCAGGATCCAGACGAGGATATCAGTGTCACAATGGAAAATGTGCGTCAAGAGGCTAAGCTTTTTTGGTTACTTAAGCACGAAAATATCGTTAGTTTGGAAGGAGTATGCTTACAAATTCCGAATTTGTGCTTGGTGATGGAATACGCTCGTGGTGGGTCCTTGAACCGTGTGCTTGCTGGCCGCAAGATCAGGCCAGACGTGTTGGTGGACTGGGCAATCCAGATAGCCAGAGGAATGAACTACCTTCACAATGGAGCACCTATTTCACTTATCCACCGGGATCTCAAGTCATCTAATGGTAAGTCAATGCCACTCCACGTAATAAAAGTAATTATGAACTTTAGTAATTGCGAAAGGGAAGGCCTGAACAGGAATGATTGGGGGATCCTTGTTAGATACTAATCGGTCATTAATACAGTCGATGAAGACGTGTAGTGTATTACTAATTGCCTAATGAGGATGCTGAAGGATTGGGTTAAAATTTTTAGCCGTCACCAATAAGCATATTCCATTCCATCAGCAGAATTTTCATTATAGTTCACGTCTTCACGTACTTTATTCTCTGTTATGTGTTGTATGGCCAGGTATTCAATAGCTTATAATTATGCTTCATATGCTGTGGGGTGCGAGCAGTTCTTCGAACCCATAATTATGCAGGTTAAACGACGGCACCCTTGGTTGAAAACGGCTGAAATGTAGACCTTTCTCCGAAGATAGGGGACATGAATGTTGTCGAATTAGTGGCCAGACAACTGAAAGATATTGTGACTTGTTGTTTGTACATGTGAGGGAAATGTATTTTAGCTTCATGGTAAGGTACTCGCTAGTCACAGTTGTTAGAATACTATACGATTTCTGAATGAAACTCAGTGAACACTGAGAGAACATAGTGATTGCCTGGAAGAGACAAGTCTCCAGCATAAACCTTGCTATTGTAAAAATAAATAGGTTCTATCAATTTTGACCAATTCGTCGGTCGTATTTTTTGCGCAAGGCAAATTTTAAACTTTTAAGAAAAAAGTAATCTTGGAAATTTCGTGTCGGGAAAAGGGTAGGGAGTAGGATAGAAGGAGAAAGTAATTCCTTGCGTGCTGAGAATGCGTTGAATTCAGGAGTCGGGTCTGTGTAAGCCAGCTTTTCTATACAATCGTATTCTGTACTTAAAATAAATATTTTCCAGTGGTGTGTGTGTCATTTACTGCATATATATTAAGTTTACCTTTAGCTAGTTATTCATGACGCATTATTTTATTACATGTACGTGTCTACAATAAAATAAATGCTAATACCTAATTTACTACCGCATCGCATGCACAAAAGCTAAATAACAAATATGAGCCTTCTCTGGACACTATTGCACCTTGGGTAATAAGTTATTTGATTGCCGGTGTGAATGAATATATGGTTGTTTTGAAGTCAGTAGATGTGATATTCAGGTGAGTGGAAGTTGCTACCAATAAGTGTTTAAGAACTTGTGAGTCGCGGACGAACGGCAGTGGAGTAGGTGATCAGCATTTTCGGTGCGCGATTGGTAGATAAATTAATTTTTCTGAGCTGAGAGAGGAATATATGTAAGAAATATGAAGAATAAACTTAAAGGAATTTTAAAATCAAATTTGGAATGTTACTAATTTTAGGGAGAAGTCGTTTGAATTTGTGAATCGGGAGAGGGAAGCTGTGATGAATTTGGTGTTTGAGGTTGTGAGACTGAAAGCCAGTTTTGTGCTTGAGAATGTCGCAGATGTCAGTGAGGTGGATAAAGCAGCCGCGAAACGCGGATTATATTGAATGTTTGCGACCGAATATGGAGTATTAAGGTCGATATGATCGGCCATAGCTGAGGCACAGATGATTGTTTATCTAAGTGCACATACACTCCCGCAAGAAAATTAGGCAGCAAGAAATTCCCATTTCCGTGTAATATGTATAATTTACCTCAGAGTATGAGCGGGAAATTGAATTTTACGCCGTTAGTGTTAAAATTAATTCCTATTCTAAAACCTTTGAATTCCTTACGGTTGTAATCAAATTTTTTCTATGTTACTTTCGTCCAATCTACTGAGGAAAGTTTAATTGTATTTTTTGTTAGAGTTTTGGAAACAACGTGTATGTGGGGCTTCCCATATTTTGTTTTATTTTGTCATTATTATCTTTAATATCAAATTTCACCTCGTAGTTCGGCATATTTCTTCTTCAAAGGTAGATATCTCCTTGCGATGAAATGACAATTTAAATGCAGTTTCCAGTCCCAAAACAACATTCATGACAGAAGCATTCAAGGTACAGCTTTTTATGATTTTTCCAACATCAAGTAATTTTCACCCTTAATTCTCAATGTATATGCATCTTTGTTATTTGTATCGTAATTGCACTAAATGATTGAAGATTTGTGGATGTAATTCACACAGTAGAAGCTTCCTTTCCGCTAGCGACGCATAAGAATTGTTTTCGTTTCGGTTGCGAGGCAGCCAGCCGTCTTGCACCGTGCTGCCCCCTCACGACCGCCCCCCTCCACTCGCCCCCTCTCCATCACCTGCTCGCCCAGCCCCCTCTCTCTCTCCCTCCTGCTTGTCAGCTCAGCCAGCGGCTGCTGCTTTGCTCTCCCGTCCTCCCTGGGGTGATGGCCGGCCACGCTGAACAGTCCGTTCTCGGCGACGACTGTCGGCAGTTCACTGTCGTGAAGGAAAGCAATGATGCCCACCCTCAAAGTAATTATCAACGTATGCGATTTTAAATTCATCTTTCTATGATTCCGGATCGGGTCAGGCTCCCGATTCTGCCAATGGTTCAATGGAATACTTGTCCATTGAGACTTCGGCAGAAATGGAGAGTCTGACCCAGTCGGAAGCCCGAAAAAAAATTCATCGCAGCGGTTCTATGGGAACACATCAGGGATTTTCTACTTCAGCGCATACGATCGAGATTGAAATGGCACAATCGTGATTCCTTATGGGTCTAATTGCCTTATTCTGATAATGGCGGTTGTTTGCGTTTTGATTAATTAGTTGGGATTTTTTTCATTTCGCTCAGTAATATTTAAAGTTTAAGTATTGTTCTCAATTTAGTTTGCAACTTTTTGCTTTATTATCAAGATCCGACCTTCAAGATACCCAGATCCCTGTCCTTAGCTCGCAAGGAACCATCACTCCTGCTCGTCCAGTCCTTTCCCTGACGTATTGTTTCTTTGAAACTTATAGCTATCATCTTGAAACTGTCGGAGTATGTGAAATTAACCTTACTTCCCGGAATGTGTTTATCTAATAGTTCACCTTAATATTTTCTTACCTATAAAATTTTCGTGATTTTGATAAAAAAATAATTCTTCAAAAAAGGTCTGGTTAGTATAGACTGTTAAGATCAATGTAAAAGCCATGGTGTTAGCAAATAAGATGAATCTGAAAACATGAAATTAACGTAAGACCGTTGAGCGGTGTTGATGCCTCCTCTTCACAATGGGGCTCTTGAGTTTACAGAATATTTTGGGGGATGGGATTGTGGAATCTGTACTGACATTTCGAGTAATTTTTCATTTATTGGTGTTAAGCGAAATCAGAATTCTAAATAACGTTTTTATTTCCCTAATCAAACGTGATTTTTTTTGTATTTTCTAATCTCTAAGAAATGTATCACGCAATCGAAACAAGTATTGCCCTTGATGTTTGTGTTAAACTGTGTGCAATACTGCATTTGTGGTTTTGAAGCCACAGTAAGGTACCGTAAACACGGGCTACTTGAGCCCTGTGGGATAACTTGAGCCCAAAACTGAAAAATGAAGTTTGGTTCTCTGCGTGCTCTCAACATCAGTATAGCGACGTAATTCAGCACTTTGCTGGTAGGCCTAGGCAGTAGTTAGACTGTGCATCGAGTCTAGGAGGTTCGGGAAGTCACCATCGTGAGCAGTATTAGTTATATAAATTACTCACGTGTTTTTTATTTCACTTTGCAAACTTTCGTCTGTATAGACATCAGGAATAGCCTAGCACTGGAGATAAAAGCATATCTTTCATACTAGGTTTATTGTCAAAGCAAATCGAGGCCTTTTATGTCCTAAATATCTCATTAACTGTACAGTACAACTGGTACACATTATCTAAAAACTCTGGTTACTTGACCCATAGGCTCAAGCAACCCACTATTACTTTTCTTGCTCTTCAGTGTATAAAGAGTTTGGGCTCTGTTCCCCGCAACAATTTTGTCGCTGTTTAAAATTTTAAGGACTGGGCCACCTATTACCTGCTTCTTATATTTAAGAAACACGACGGGAAGAAGGTGGTAATTGGACACAATCGTACTTCACACCTCAGTATCAGTTTTATTCATTTCTGTGTTGTATACTACCTTCGTCTCCCCCATAAGTCATCCCACCTCATTCAAATACTGGATGTGGAGTATTTTTGGCCTCTCTAATGAATTGGAAGGGCGTTCTTGACCGATGGAAAGAATAATATGCTGGTTAAAGGATCGGTGCTTCCAAAGAATTAGTTCCAAACGCTGTTGCGCACTGTTTTAGAAGTAATTAGTGCAAACGTAGAAATCAACCTATAGGCAGGCTTAAAGAAAGCTGGAGTAGTGCCTATTGACGAAAATCAGATTACAAGCCATTTGCCAAATAAATAAAAATCAAAGCAAATGTAGACTTGTCTATGATTGAGAATGCATTTCTTCAATTACTGCAAGAGAAGAGAGGTGAGTTTGTTACACCTCAAATTACTTGGAAGAAAAGAACTCCAAGTGTCACCTGGATAAATTGTAAGAGTGCCAGACCAGTGCCTGTGTGGATATCAGCACCCATCAGGAAAAAGGTCGTAAAGTGAAGGCCCCGTAAAAAACCAAGACCAACATTCCACAAAGAAAAACATTGGAAGATTCTGCATCAGAGGAAGATGACGTTTTTAGTTTAAGATAGGAGGCGAAATCAGCCTTTAAAATAGTGATGAGGGGCATATAGGACACATGCCTATATGTTCTCTCAAAGCCAAATCATCATCAACGCCGGATTCTGAAACGAAAGATGCCCTAGAAATTGGCAATTAAGTTCTGGTAAAATATGGAACGAGAAAGAATATCCTAGAATCATCCTTGCTATAGGAGCAGAATGTGTGAGAGTCGACTGCATGGAGCCCACGATCTAAGCTTGGAAGATGCCCAAAAACAAGGTGTCTTGTCGTACAAATTTCAAGATGTGGTCATGAAAATTGAACCCCCATCATCAATAAAAAGAATTTTTTTCTTTTACTGGATTTTAAACATTGCTATACGCAAATCTGATTTTGTTTGCACAATGCCTTTGCAGTGTCACTCAATCTGTTGCTCAAACAAATGTTTCAAGTGATTTTTTTAAATTAATATTTTAAAATCTTGTTTTTCATAATTATTATATTTGAATTTATGTTTTGAAGCTTACGGGATGATTATAAATTACTTGTTTTCATAACTGTTTCTTTATTTGAACCCAAACTGCCTTCAAATGGTAGTTCCTATGGGAATAATGATCTGGGGTCATGCAATCAAATCTTAGGAAATAAAATTTTAAAAATACCAAAAATTTACTATGCCACAAGCAATGCATTTTAAATGTTGAAGTATTCATAATTAACTATACTTTCAACATATAAAATGAGCATGCCAAAGAAAACAATATGTTGGGCTCAAGTAGCCCGTGTTTACGGTACATATTACGAACAAATGTTTCCAATTTTCCACTTGTCTTCATGCGTGTCCACGGCGTTGGTGAATAAAGTCAAATATGCTTTCATCTCAATTACGCTGTGTAACATTATTTTAAATTTCATGCATGAGGTTTGTGACTGCTGTGTTACCTTCCTTAAAACAATTGTCGGGCGCGTGGAAATTTTAACCCGGCGCAGAGTCCAAGGAGCATTTGTTTCGCAGGTGGGGTAGATCGTTTTTTAGGCCGCATTTCGTCATAAGGTTTTTTCTATTCGTGCGTGGTTGTTTAGCGACAGGTTCACCAACGCGCGTCTTAGCCTGCGATGACCGGTCCCTGTTACATATTCATATGGCCTTATGTTTGGTGATTCTCGGAGGCTTTCGGGAAAGGCTTGTGTTACAAGATCCGAATCCCAGCCGGGGAATCATAGCTGACCTGTATTGGTGAACCTTACTTCGAGGTGTGCCTAGGAGAGTTCCTTGTCGATATTACTTCCTTCGATTGTCGTCCTCAGAGCGTTTGGAAGGCGATTGCTGTCATCTCGAAAGATAGTGCTCCCTTGCTGCTACAATTTCATAGACGTTCGCCTAATTTTAGGTTGATAACTATTGTCGATTCGGTGTATACCTGCTACCTTATTTGACATGATTGCACCTTAGCCAGCCGTGAAGTGCCGTTCCATTCCATACGTGGTGTTGCAAATTTTTCCAAGATCTATTTCAGCTTCTATCCTTCCATATATCTTTTTACCTTGGTGTTTCCTCTTCGTCGTATCCTTCTTAACTTGCCCTAAGTATGAGTCTCTTGTCATACCTTGTTGGATTTTTCCTTCGATTTTCCCTCAGCAATGTTTGCTACCCAGGTAATCGACATGGCGTATTTATCGTTCCTGTATGATGGTGTGCATTACCCTTTCTTCTCAATTACTTTTGTGTCACCCATCGTTTCTTTTTTCTTCGCCCATAATATCCTCAGCATTCTTCTCCAGCCCCATTTTTCTTAGGCATCTATTTATTTCTTATCAGATTTTTCAGTGGTCCATGTTTTCTGATCCGTTTGGTACTGCCACTGCCCACACAGGTTTTCGCATGAAGACTATCCCTAGGTATGGAGCCATTAACGATGGCCTGAACGATGCCCTCTTCCTCACAACGTACTCTGTCAATTCTAGTGTAAGAAGCATCTCCAGGATTCAGAGCTGGGTGTTCACGTGTTCTTACGCTTATTTGCCCCTTTGTGAATTCATTGAAGAGGTCGAATGGAATCCTCTAGATTCATAAGTTCTATGCGATACGATTGCTACATAATATTCGTAACTCTGTATCGTCTAGCTCTTAGAATCTGACCTGTCTATGCTGCTGAGATTCGGGTGCGAATTCTTGCCCTTAAAATGAGCTCGTTGCGTGTCATACGTCTGTGTTGTGTATGTGTCAGTGGGCCGATGTGCGACCGTGCGTGAGGCACGCTTTCTCACGCCATTGTGCGTGCTCTGGGACCACCTGAATTCTGACTACCTAGTCTCCATTCGCTTCCACGGGTTATCGACTCTAAAAATTCGGTCACCGCGAACAAGATTATTTGGAGATGCTAAGCATAGTTTTGCATGTTCTTGTACGACTGTGGCAGCCTTTTCAAATTCATAATATTGGGGAATGAGGGGTCATTTAGCACTAATTACACTTGACGTGAGAATAACGCGGCGGTGAATCCCAAGGGAATGCATTTCATGAAATCCAGAAGAAAAATGAAATAATTCCAATGATAATTATTTTAAAATATGGAAAACCAAAGGTGTTCTCAAACATGATGTTAGAGAAATCTTCCACTTCTTTCAGGTGATAATGAGTTGAGTTATCATTAGTGTACTTTCTTCGATAAAAACAAATCGATGTTTAATAAATTACCTACACGAAAAAACACGGAGTGCCTCAAAGAAACTTAAGAAATCAGTTGGTATCCCGTTGCTATCCTCGCTTTTTTTTAACGTATCATTGAGTTAATTTTACGAAATTCGCATTTTAAACTAAGAGTCGCGGATAGACGGGGTACGCCTTTAGGAAATTCCAACACTTATATTTACATTAGAACGAGAGAATTCTACTAACAGCATATGATAAGTTCCAGTTGTTTGCTCTAATAATCTTTGGTGAGAATTTCATTTAGGAAGCGTACAGATACCGGCCGAAAGTCGTGATAGATATATTTACTCTCAGTGCTGTGCCCAGGTTATAAAGATATTTTTTTTAAATTTATATTCATCACCCCCGGAAACTGCACCATTAGGCCTTTGAATGAAGGAGATACAGGA
Organism: Ischnura elegans; assembly: GCF_921293095.1. Taxonomy (NCBI): domain Eukaryota; kingdom Metazoa; phylum Arthropoda; class Insecta; order Odonata; family Coenagrionidae; genus Ischnura; species Ischnura elegans. The sequence goes on from NC_060247.1 coordinate 114,781,651, forward strand.
AACGAGAATGAAATATGACAAATATCCATCTATAGATATGGGCAAGTTGCCCACGCGGGACTCGAACCTGCGACCTTTGGTTTGGCTGGCAGGATTGTATTCCGCTGCCACCGAGTCCGGCCAGGGCGTTTAAAAATTGAGTTAAAGAAATATCAAAAATAAAAAATGCCAACAGAAAAAGTTTCACGTTGTCTTGTAGTCAAAAGTGGTCTATGTTTAGAAGTTCTCACAAATGTTGGCGAATGGTTGTTTGAGCAGACATTCACCTGCTGATAGGTGCACAAAGACCCCGTTGGGCGATTGTTGCAAGCGAAGTGAGTCTTGCTGCATCTGTGCGTAGGGTCACGAAGCCGAGGTGTTCCTCATGTATTTTCGACAAGGCCCCTTTTCAAAACGTCACCTCCGTGCAGAAATTTGCTACATATTTTGATGCGAGGTGCGTCCACCTGATGCTGTCTCTCTAATCATTCACTCTGGCCTCCGTAATTAATTCTGTTCTCCTACCTGATTTGTCGATCACCTTGCAGGAGATGAAGCCACTAGTCTATTGTATTTTGGTGGCCATTACTAAGCAGTTGGGAGAAATTCTTATCGAAAGACCAGGTTTCTCGATGCATAACACGCACTAGTTTTTGGTTTAATTCATGAATGACTTTCTGATCGTCTGCCAATATTTTTAGTGCGTGATCAGTCCTTTTAAATTTATTCCTGTAAATATTTTTGAAACCCTACCACTCTCGAAACTATCGTCTTATTGTCACGGATGCATATTATTATATCCCTGTTTCTGCCAAATACATCCTGAACGGTCATCATTTCTTCAGTTGTGTCAATATTATGCAAAGTAGATCATACATCATTTATAATGTGTATTTGTAATTGTGCAATTTTCTTATTTTCGCCTTTCATGCCGCCAATTTCAATCACAGTTTTATTGATCCACTTGTTCTCGTTATTGGTATAATTTTGTTCCTTCCAATCTCCTTGTTCAGTCCAAACGAGTTGGTCATTTTATAAACCAGTATGATATGATTGCATAGTTATGTTAAAATACGTTTCAGAGAAGTTTTCTTTTTACTTGGAGGGGCGTGAACTTATAATTGATCTAGCATCGCGGCGTTTATCCATAACTTTTCTGAACCGAAGATCGTTTTTCTTATGGAATTTATGACATCCGAAATCCCTATCCACCATCTTAACGAGATCAATTCATCGCGACTTCATGCCTTAAAATATTGTTGAATAACTCCATACAGCGTATACCTAAGTTTTATTGATTCTCTCATGAATTTCCATCTTCGTAGGTTGAATCTAGTTACCTAGTCCCGTCACGAAAATCCACCATCTGTTCGGGTGTCGGCTGACTGACAAAAACTTGACCTGGTACAGGTAAATACCAAGCGGGCGGCCGTCCTAGTTATAAATGTTTGTCCGGGAAACTGCTCCCGCCCCCTTCTCTGAAACCGCTCCCGGGGCGAGGCATGCTTGATTCTTCGATGCTTTTACCCGGCATTATTTCAACCTTTGATATCTTTTATTTCTTCATCGCATGACGGTTTATCATTATAGTAGACTTTCGTAATACTGCCCGAAGGTGAACGTCCTTCCCGCCTTCGCAGTTTGTTCGTTTTGACTGTTTTGAGTTAATATTCACCTGCAATATCACTTCCTCGATGTTTTTGAAACATTGTGTGTATGTTGGGTCTTACGACCGAGAGAAATGTATCTGATCAGTCTGGTATCGTTCTGGTATCGTTCAAAATCTCTTTAGGTGTATGAATAAAAAATCAGTTCACATTTATCGGAAATCGCATAAAAGACTGCTAATTTTCCTTTTCTCTTTAATCGATGTTTAGCCGCTTAGGAGTCATTAAATGTAGTTCACAGTTATATTGTAAATTTTTGTAGTTTGTTCTGTTCTTCGTACGCTTTTCTAAAAACTTTTTCATTGGCCACTTTCTGTCCAATTCATTATGCATATAAGCCCATAACACCACATCTCAAAGACCCTTCAGGGATGTCCTTTCTGCTTGCTAGAGGGTCCATGTTTCGCTTCCATGCAGTAACTCACTCCGCACAAAGGGCTGGACCAACTTCCTCCTCAGCGATATTTTGACTGTATATTATTTATCATAAAAAATAATACTTACAAATTTATTATTACTCTCATCTTTGGAGGTTTTTTTTAAGTTCATGCGTAGAAACTTTTAACCTGGGCGTCATCGACAATTGGCGTGTCTATTTAATACCAAAATAGAGACTTCTCAATAAGCCAAAAACTAAACTCGATTCATAGATTAATCAAACGATCGAGAGAGTTGATGTGAAAGACGTCGATAAGGTGTTACTTGTTGATCATACATTGCCTTCTTTCCCCTGGAGTTCGACCATAACTATTGTCTGAATCCTCCTCTTGTTTGAAATAATTAATTGAATACTAAGTTTTCGCTAACCGGTCGTCTTTTGTCTTGGTATATTTTTCATTCCAATTCATTTTGAAGCCTTAAGGGTACATTTAATGTACGCTTGTGCACATTGTCCTTTATCTCCGGGGTTTAAGAATTGAGGAACCATCCCTAACGACACGCATAAGGTCTTTTTCTACTAGCCTAACACCCTAGGACGACGGCTGTGTGATGTTAAGGGCATCATAAATTCCCTAATGAAGATTGGAGTACATAAAATTAATAGTGACGATTGCCAATAATTTCGTATTGGCAGGACAGGACGAAGTTTTTTCGACCAGGTGTAAAGAACACAAACTCAGCCTTCACAGTGAAGATGTTAATTTAAACTTCGCGAAATAAGTTGTGGAGGAAGGTCAAAGGAGTACCTTTCAACCCTAGGTACTAAAACTGTTTCTAAAGGTCGCAGAATGGATGTATTAGAACAGAGAGAAATTGGACTATGTGTGTAAGACTCGTCATTACTCATCGAAATTTGATTTCTGAATGTTTCTAAAACAATGATTTTATAGATATTTCTCCGTCCTTATCAGTCCCACACTCAAGGACCCCAGTTACACCAGCCCGGATCCTCAACTTCACCCACCACCTTAGCTGAACCCCCTCTGTATTCCTCCCCTCCACTTCCTATCCCATTTACACCGCGGCTCAACGGACTCTTAATGAAAGACATGATGATGGTGTAGCCACCGAAACTGGAAGCAGAATTTTGGAAGAAAGTATTGGAAAACACAATGTCGTGTTCATATTTTAATCCAGCGAGATTCCATAAAATGAGATGCACATCGTACTGTTTTTTATGTAGGAAATGGGGGGAAGGAGCTTTTGCTGGGGAGGATGTCTCTCTCTGTGGCTCACCAGGGGGCGTTATCCCATCGTCCTAGGCCATCTGCCACTTCTACCCCCCTCTCACGAGCACATTCGATTTGTGGAAGTTGGCGGAGGGGGTCGTGATCGATCCCTCCGATGCGCATTCGTGCAATCGTTAGAACCGGGGTGATCGACTGAGACCGAAATAACACGTGACGTGTGTTGTACACTGTGCTTCTGTCGTGCTGGAGTGGATTTTATTGAGCACAATTACCACAGTAGAGGATTCTGTAGTAATGCATACCCCTCCTCTTTTTTTATGTTTTCCTACACTGCTTTTTTTCCGATAAGAAAAAGTAAATCAAAATGCTAAGATTTTTCTCACAAATATGCGTATCTTTTCACACATTATATCAGTATTTTTTCCTATATCAGTTGTCATATTTAGTTTGTTCTTTATCACCATTTCCTTTAATTCATTTTGTCATTTTCTCTCGCATTTCATTCAAAACTTTACTCGTCTCTATACGTCTTCACGAGTGGATTAGTTCATTGATGAGGGTTTGGATGGAATAAAAACTTCATTATCTCAAATCCGCCCCAATAGAAGTGTTTTATTGGTATTGTCATTACAGTCTGCCACTGAATGTGTTGTCATCCTCTGCGCATTTAAATGGGTGTAATGAAATGGCCAGTCGTTGGAGTGATCCGAATTAAACGGGAAAATAAGCTATACTTAGTGTTATTAATCGAAAAATTACATTCTAGATGATATGATGTGTCGAACCCTTATCTTTCCAATTTCATCACCGCGCTGCGGCCATATTTGAAAACAATTTACTAGGCGACCCAAGTGGCAACATGTGACTGCTTCCACAGGACGGACTATGCCCTCCTCAATGTAGTCCCCTTGCTGTTGAGGTGAGTTTTGGTAAATCACCTTCAAGGCTTTTGCTCTCATCTCCGAAATCTGTCTTTACGTGAGAGAACACGGGGACATTTCTAGGAATTCAAAATCCGCAAGAGAAACATGAATCAACATTCGCGGCTTTTCTTTAGTGGAACCATGTAATAGGGAAAGAAAATTTACTTGTCACATTACAAAATGCCCCTTTCTATTATTCTTTGGCATTTCTTTTATTATAGACGTTTTAATCGTCGGTCACCGTGTTTCGTTTGGATATTCTTTTGGTATTCCATTCAAATGTTCGTTCGGTCGGTTGTTCCTTTTTATCCTCTTCTAGTTTCTTCTGAATTAACCCACACTTTTTCCAAAGGTCTTTCGGTTGTCGTGGCCCGAAGCTCTTTCGATTTCCTAATATGGCTCGACCTTCCTCTCTCCTTGATGTTTGCGATACGCTTCCTTCCACCATTCACCCAAACGTTGCGTCTGAGCCTAATGAGGAGGTCGTTGATACATATGCTACAAGAAATAAATAGTATAATATCGTAGATGGAGATTGCAGTTTGCGTAGATGAGGATATTCTTGTAGCTGAGAATACAGCAATAGAAATGAGGGACCAGTTCATCACAATCTTCAGAAGGACCCTGATTCTGTATTGGATCGTGGCGTGGTTAGCAGCGGAGAAGTTAAGAGTGGAAGCATTCCAAATGAGAGTGATGAACTCTGAAGATTGGAAAAGGTAAAGTGTGCCGGATAAGGATTGTGGAAGTATTAGAAGAATGGAATTAACCAAAAGTATTCTTAAAACCTATCGTAGAAGACGGGAAAACTTAGTCGTCTACATTATGAGGCATGATGGCGTGATGAAAACAATCGTGGAAGGACAGGTAGACAGGAAGAAGGGGAGAGGAGGCCTCGATCGAGCTACTTGCGCCGTACTATAAGGGATTTAAAATAGATGAAATGCGTCGCTATGAAAAGCTGGCAGATACGTGAGCTGCGTTAAAAAATCTTACAATTAGGATGGAGGACTTACAATGGTTATGTTGACTGAAAATGAATAAAACATTTATGTTTCCGTTTTCCAATTCGTCGCCTTCTTCAGCTACTCGCTGCATGTATGTATTTTTCATTTTTTTAAGTAGCTACCTATGTTCCTCGTTAACCAATGATTTAACCGAAATGGCATGGTCTTCGATGCCTTGGAGGTAGGGAAAGTAAGAAAATCCTCTCGTTAACTGAATACAATGAGGGAAGAGCGTTTTTCAGGTTCGACGCATGCAACCACGATTGATTGTGGAAAACTCCTAGATTTCGTGATACCTGATTCATCTGAATGGTTGGTTCTTACCATAGTGTTTTTTGTGTGTTGTGTATTTTGAATGGAAATTTTAGTTTCATTTTATTTACTTAATGCTCACGAATATGGATGACTATCAGTCATTTCAATCAAATAGATTCATTTGTATTTCATATTTTTGCTATCTTTTCAATGTCTCATATTACTATTTGAATTTATGAAGGATTTGGTTTGGTTTTGAAGGAGAAGGAAGGATTTCACATATTACTATTAGGATTTATGTTTTCACTGTTGTCCTGAGCTTTAGGCTACTCCGTAGCACCGTTGATTCTCTCTTTTATATTACTCTGAGCAGTTACTATCCAACTCTTCTCCTGCAAACAGAAAATGTATTATTTTGGCTTTCATTGGCACCATTGCAATGATACAAAATACTCCAAGTACAGGTATGAGGCTATCGCTTAAGCCTTGTTTACACGATTCATTTACCCATATGTGAAGGCACAAATGCTTGTGCAGTTTTGTTTAATACGTCGAAGTTAGAACAGGGGCTATTTTTTGGGCATGGATTTGTGTATTACCACAATTTTAAGTGTGCAACTTCGATGGCGAATGTAGTTATGCATCTAACCGCGTTATCATATGTGTCGTGTTAACACATAAATATCATCCTTTTGAATGCTTACGTCCTCTAAATGTGCGGAATAGGGCAAGTGAAATGTGTGGGAGGGTTAAGAGAAAGCAGGGAAGAGGGTAAGTTTGACAGGGGAATAATGGCCGAAATATTTCATTCCGCAGGTATGCATTTTCGACGCACAGTGAATCCCAATGCTATAAAAAATCCTATAACAGATACATAGCTGATCTTGCTCCGCCTTCCCCCCTCTGACTCCGTGTAGGAGGGTAAGTATAACTCCTCCTCCATAGCTCACTAATTGAAGAAATTTGGCAAATTTCACACCTGACGACGACGATTGTGAAATTTCCCGGCCGTGGTATTGTGCGTTATTGAAGGGTATGGTACCGGTGCACCGGTACAATACCCTTCCTTCCACCGCAATCGGTTAACAAAAACAAGTCTCTTACAGTCCCAATACACCAAGGTCCTCATGTATAGCAAGGGTAGGTAATATGTTCATGTATTGTGATGAGAAAAAATTCCCCTGTACCGGGACTCGAACTACGGACCTTTAGCTTTCCGCAGATGGACCGCGAGGGCCTAACATCTAGTACATTAGTCTCTGGACAATTACCGTAGGAATTTAGGAACCTGGATATCATAGTGGTCTACGAAGTGGCACGGAAAGGTAAAGGTCCTCGGTGCGATTCTCGGTCCGCAGGAATTTTTTCTCGTGGCAATTCATTGAATATTTCACCGCCGTTCTCGCGGCAGGATTTGAAATATTACACAAAGGGTATTATGATCTTGCAAAATATAATGCGGAGTGCCGTGAGCTTCTGCGGGGACTATATGTAGTTTTATGGTGGCGGTTAATGATCGTGCCCCTGTGGCTTCTAGTGTAGTCCCTTGAAGGGAGTGAGTGAATGAGTGGTGTAGTGCTTGTGACGTGACCACATCTCTCTCATCGATTGCGCTGCGTGTACCCACCACGTGTGTCGGCCAAGGACAGTGTCGCGAGGGCATCCGGCCATGAGACTCCCAAACCGGGTTCAGCGACTTGAGATGGCTGTCGTTAAGGAATCCCTGCCTTTCTCACTGGTCAGCCGCTGCCGCGCTTCGAATTCTTTTGTTTCGCATTCTTCTCTGCTTCTTCTTCTTCTTTCGCACTCATTGTTGCTACCAACTTCAGCAGTGGCGTGAGGGAGAACCAGGTCAATAGTGTTTTCAGGAAATCATCTTACTTGCCCGTAAAATATCACAAATGTTAACTAATACCTCTTAAATGTTGATAATTCTTTGTGAAGTAATTATAAATAAAGGGCCTGAGGTTACTGAAATCGTCTAGGAATAGAATTTGAACTACAGGATGTCCTCTAGGGGTACATATGGACATTTTCCTGTTACATACCTATTTTCTGTTACTAGCATGAATGATGCAATTGATAAATTCAAATTAGTAATGCAATGGAATCAAGGATTGGTGAGGTATGCTGTCACGGTTCGTTGCGCTAGCTATTTGCTGACTAGTACATTTTGCTGAATGACCTTGATTGTCATGGCTATTTCTACCGTAATGTCATTTAATTCAGATGGAACGGAAATCGAGCCATACCCCCATGTATACCTACCACCATAATATTTATACCTCCTATCCGTTGTAGTTACATTTAGTTATTTAACTATTTGGTCTGCAGTTCTCGTCGCACCTTCCCCATTTTATGTATACATTTTCTGATGGGAAATTGTATTTTTAAAGGAATTCCATTCTACTTGAGTGAATAAGCTTAAATATCATTTTTGTTCAAAGCATTAAGAATTCAGCAACTGTTTCACTTAATTATTGGAAATGAATGCAACTTAACCATCATTTTTTTTGCTAGTATTGGTTCTTATTTACCGTAGTCTCATCTCCCAGTCCAAAAGTTATCCTTAATATTTAGTACTTATAGGATTTGTGTTTGGGATTTCCGGCTAATTTAATTGAATCTTCATTATTTCATTTGCAAAAAGTTTTGTCAGAATTTGGTGTTGAATTCTTTTTAACTGTAGTATTTAAAAATCATTTTACGGTAATCGAGCATTCCTATTTTGCGCATCACTATAGTAATTAATTTATCCGATCTTTATCTTGACCATGTGGCCGTGCCATCATCCTTTTCTTGTGCTAGTGATACATTTTTATTGGCGTATCATTAAGGAGCTAAATGTGCCATTCGGAATCATAAGTCCTCCATTGTGAACTATTCCGGCGTTGAACTCCCTGGGGAAATTGTTTGCGCAAGAGAAGGTAGGTTGGGTAAATTGGACGTATTTTATTTTTTATTTGAATACATAAACTCTGTTCATTAAATTAATGTTTTGCGCAACTGTCACACATTGTCGCCAAATTTATACGAGTTGTGGGGGATTATGTGAATACTTGTCACATATTACATGCGTCGAGACTCTTATAGGCTACGAGGAGTATTTTATCTTAATTGTTAGTTGTTAGATTATTTTATTTAGTTCTTACTTTCAGGAAAGAAAACATTTTAATCTTGATTTCTTGGCGTATTTGCATATTTTAATCCTAAATATTCAGTGCATAGGGTTGGCTCTTGTTATAACGCTTTAACTCCGATGTCAACATTTAACCTCAGTATTATTTTAGGTGATATATTTATAATTTTCATGTTAGCATATCATGAAAGTGATCCACTTTATATAATAACTGAAAATCTTAGGGTGGTAGATTCAAACAATTAACCGGTTGCAAATGTGCTCTTAATCTATGTTATAAAATGTGACGAGAGTTGGAATGGAGTGATTTTTTGCCGTCGGAAGCCCCATCCAAACATGAAAACTTAATCTCCATAATACGCTCTGAGATACCTGGAGGGTGTCAGTAAAAGGTAATTTTACACCAACGCATAGCAAGCATTACGCCTTCGTAGTCGTCAAAAAAAGGTCTTAACACATGCGCATACCAGCAGGCGGTGTGAGCTCTCATCGATCATGAATTGCTCCACGCAAGTTGACACCAACCATGCAAAAAGTACAAAATTATTGAGTGGATTAATATCCATACAGCTGCATAAAACGAGTTAGATTCCGAAAAGGAAAACAAGGACCGACAAACTCAAACCAAAAAAAGGGAATATTAAAAAAATATGCATTAGATTGACGTGGCGACTGCAGCGATTAATTACATTGATGGCATATCCGTTACTCGCCCCTATGAACCTGGGAAAGAACGACATCTTTGAGTGGTGTCCATGGAGATTCATCGGCAACTAGGTACTCTGTTGGTGTCTGCTGCATCCGTTGCCACGCCGCCTTAACAGGTGAGGCGTCCAGGAAGGAAGGGGGCGACAGGATGGCCCCCGGACGTGATTTCCTGCACTCCCAACACCCTTCTTCCCCCCATTCGTCGCACGGGAGTGGCCAGCGACCGTCGCCGGGAACGATAATAATTTCAGCGCCGTTGCACAACCACCACCCGAGGACGTAAACACATTCGGCCTCTGCTGAGGAAAAAGAGAAAGTCCGTGGCTTTGATCCGCGTCTCGCCCATATGGCAACGCCGCCTCTCTGCCTATCGCGCGAAATTCCTCTCTTGCTGTCAGGTGGGCGGGGACCACTCTTTATGTCGTCGTGTGTACTCTCTCATAATACGTACGTATGTGCCGCCTCCCCTCTCCTCGCCCAGATTCCCGCTTTCGCCGACAGAGCTCACCTCGGTGATCTCGATGCATCAAATCACTTAGGAGCCACGTGGTAGGAGCTACATTACCATTGCGAGGAAAACTGGTCTTCCTCATTTCGGATTGGTACCCCCATGTATCAATGTCCCATACAACAATTCAAGTGTTGGCGCGATTTTGGGAACATATGACGGTGGGAGTGACGTGCAATCGGAACTCGGAATTCATTGAAGCCTTGTTTACTAGTGGAAGTTTCCTGTTACAGCTGTCGAATATTACGCTCTACTCGTTGGTGATTACGGAGAGAGAACTAATCACTTGAGGACGCGGTCTTGATTCGATTCAATATCGAACTTAAAGCACTTCAACTTTGAATACAGAATTGGAATTTATGACTTAAGATTTATCGCGTGACTGAAACCGCCGGCTATGACTATAATTACACCTTGTTCTTATTCAATCAATTGCGTACTGGAGAGATCACAATCGGCTTCACTGACTGTCTTTTATTATTGATTGTTTTATTATAAAAATAAAAATATATTTTTAATTGTTCCAGCATGAGTTCCGAAGTCTACCCTACCTCGTGGAAGAGATGGTCCTTCCCTTATGGATTATCTTCATATAATACTTAATATTCTCATTTTATCTCCACTGCACTAGTAAACTTCTTACGGTAAAACTTCGCTAAAGAGTTATTTATGCTTTCAGTTCCTGCTACTGTTGAACGAATTATTTCAGATAGCTGTGCAGCAGAATGTAAACATTGTACAGCGTCGTCCGCTACTGGGAGATGCTGGAGGATTTGAACGATCATTGCATTTTCCGCATTTTCGCTAGAGTTTTAAATATTGCGCCGTGAATAATAAGGAATGCAATCGTTTTTATGCACTCAATTGAAATAAGATATTATTTAATGTGTGGATGGTTTTTAGAGAAACTTCATTGTGAATGAATCTTTATAATCTTCAACTGACATGCGGCGATCAACATCTACATAATACCCTGCGAGCCATCTCTAGGGTGTTTGGCAGGGGGTGACCAATCACCAACATGCAGCATGCAAGAGGACCGCCACATGCACACCGCACGGCCAGAGAAATATTACGCATACTAGCAAAATATACATGCTTATTCATTAAAAAAAATGCTAATGGTTAGTAATTCCTATATCAAATATATGCAAGGTTAGAAGTATGGGAAAAAAACAGGCAATGTCATCCTAGCGAGCGACGCCATTAATTCTATCAATTGAGACAACGTTGCTATCCTTAGTATTACGAGGGAAGAATGTGTATGAAGAATGAGTATGCCCATTGATCGCCATGTCAATTGTCATATATATACTATATCTTGTATCTCATATACGAATATGGTAACCCAATGCTTTTATGGTGCCGTTGGATTAGGAAGACTTCTTTTTATAACAGCACAGAAAGATAATTTCTGGTTGAAATGAAATCGAGATGAAGCAACCATCGAGCATCGCTCCGCTGTCAAATGTCGTCCGGAAAGAAAACTATCGCGAGAGGAAGAGTGAGTGAGTGGGAAACAGTTCGTCGCTTGTGATTGGATTTTGCTCGGCGGAGTGGAGTGGCGATGTGTGAATGGGGGGAGGCGAAGGTCGGGCGGTGGGGACTACGTGTGTATCGGAGTGCCGACGGCGGCTGAGGCCTTGGGATTCTCAGGTGTCCTCATCACGTCTATATTTGAACAGATTTTTCTTATCGCGTCGTCATTTTACTCTGTCGGTTTGCGGAATGGAAATGTTCGCCGCGAAGATTGATGTCTGTCTTTTGTTCAGGTCCCCTTGTCTCAGAAAAATACTCTGGTTAAATTTGCATATATGTTAAAGGGTTAAAGCGTCCAAGAACATATGCAATGCCATGAACGGACGAATTTTTATTTCGTTTTGTTAGTTTTTTTTTGTGAAGTATTTATGAATGGATGAATGACGGATATGTTAGAGTGTTGTGTATAGCCATGTTTTATTTCTGAATATTGCTCCAATGCCATTATTTGTTATTATTTGAAGTGGCATTTTATACAAAACAGTCCCAAAGTACATGGAGTCCCCAAAAAAAACTTGAAATGTTTATTGGAAGTAAATTCTTGAATTAAAAATTTTTCTTTTATTTACAATATGGAGAGGTTTCACAGATTCAAGCCTGAGGTTATCAGTTATGTTATGAAATATTTATGTTTTGGAAGAAATAGCTACATTTTAGTTAATTTGCGATTGATTATTGTTATTCTTGATTCGTCCGGTGTTATAAAGGCTCCAATTGTCCAGCACTGGAAAACCGAGGAGACAGGAAAATCCCGGGGAATGATTGATTGACCATATGATTTTCTCCAGTGTCAAAACATAAAGCAGCTATGTCCCTTTGTCGACAAGTTGCCAAGTCAAATTGCCCTTGTGTTTTCGCATTAGGTATTTGTATTCGGCAACTTGGACTAATTGTCGGTGTCCGCGTCGTCCAAATTATGCGTGGCTTTGACCAATGGCCTAACTCAAATTATTCCTAAGTATTAGCCAAATTTGTTCTGGTTTTCTGTTTCCGTAGCTGTTCATATAATGCGGTTCTGGCTGAGAACCTGTGGAGCGGAAAGGTGCGGGAAAATGTATGAAATTTCAAATCTTCTCTTCGATTCTTCTCTTAGATTCTTCTCTTAGCTGAATTTTTATATTAGAAAATGTAGTTTGTGGAACTATATTGAACTCATTAGTTAAATAACGCATTGCGATAGTTTCACTGAATTTATTTCCGCACTACAGAACTCGTTTTGCGAAAATAAATTCAGTGAAATATTGCAATGTCGTATTTCACCAATATTAATAATTTCCACTACGTCGTTCCACATGTCATTCAAGTTATATTGAACTTAATGAATGTCAACCAAGGACTGTGAAGGACAAGCGAGAGCAATCGTTTTTTGTATGTTGTGTTTCATAGGAATTTCCGTACTCGTAACAGCTATTTGTTTCCTTTATGCATTTCCTCGGATATTCGACCTTGTCATAGTGAAACGGCATGCGAATACCATTGACCTTTTGAGATGGAGTGGTTGTTGTATCGTTAACACATGGACAAGCCATGAGTGGTAAATGTTTCTTGGCCCCTATATTTTGATGTGATTATTAATGCATTTAAGTAACCAAGAACAGACTATCGTTTGGAAATTACTTTAAATAGCAGTTTAGTGCACTCAGCGATATCGTGTAGAAATAGGTGATAGGTATCGTCTATATAAACGTTTAATCGTGATTTTACCTAACGCTTTTATTATCAGTTTGAGTTATTATCGCTTATATTCTGCGCTCATATTATCACTTATATTCTATCATTTATATTTTTATATGCTTGACACAAGTAATTGAATAAAGCCTTTTTAATGGAAAAACCTGTACCGGCCAAAGAAAATCGCGTAGCAAGTGTTTTCTTTCTACTCATGTCACCTATTTTCCCCGACGAATGATTTGATGATGGCGAATTCCCATAAAAACATAAAAATGGCGAAGAAGTTTCTGATAATATTGTGTCCTTACATTTATGTGTATTCAATGCCAATTCTGGGCCCCGTATGGCGTAGGATGATGATTTTTGCCGAAAAATGAGTTGTGGAGGAGAATAGGTTAAGTTCAGTGGACGGTGAAAGGGTGAAGATGAGTGAGAAATGGAGGATGGAGAGTGGATGGCTTTGGTATTTGATTGGCGAAGGGAGACTCAAGTTTCTCAGAGAAATGACATAGACACTACGGAACGTCTCAAACTACAGCTATTGTCAAACTGTTGCTCATGCCATTCATACTTGTCTCCGATGAGGCCCAATACCTGTCCGTCTATTTCTGTGAACGACTCCTTTATGTATTGGCAGTACTTTTTTAATAAAAAGGGAATATTTCGCCGATTAGTGGGAAGTTGGAACTTGAATTTCTAGTCTATTGCCAGGTAGAGTGAATTCTGATCGAATAAATGTAAAGGCCAGCTTCTATTGAAAAAAATGCGAAAAATAATATTTGCCAACATCATACACCGGGAAAACTTCGGATTTTTCTTAAAGTAAAATAAGAGTATGGCTGTGGGGCGTTTATGAAAAAATTAACCGCGTACTCTACACCATGTATTAATCTATCAGCAGAACTAACAGTGAACTGCCGCGCACACTTTATTGAAATTAAATTGAGTTTTTCTTGGCCACATAGCTGACCTGCCCGTAGCATGTACCTCAGTCGCATGATTGCCATGTTATTTTTCATTCCATGCTATCTTCTTCCATGATTATCGGTTTGAGCCAAAAAACACTGATGAAAATCGTAAGAAAAATATGACTTCGGCAGTGCGTGTTCCAAAATTTCACTCTTATTTTTCCGTTCGTTCAAAATCTGTCATATCCCACACAAATGTTTCCATTAATTTGGCAGGTTCCACCGTATTGTTTCTTTAACGCCACTATGAACGCATCTGCCCTGGGGTATCACCCCAAGTTCTCCGAACCGTTAATGTATTGCTATTTTATTCTTTTTACCGGCCTAAAAATTAGCTGTGGAATATTTGACACCATTTGCTCCAAGAAAACGAGCCTGTTAAATGGTGGTCATCAATAACCCTCCCTAATATCTCCAATTGCTTAAGCATGAAGTCTGCATGGGTGAAACCGCCGCCTGCCGTGTTCTAAGTAAATGCTAATGCCTTTCGCGACGCTGTTTTAATTTGTAGAAGTGGGTCGGAGAAAAAAATTACATTACGGCTGCTGCAGAACATTAGATCAAGGGGGCGACAAAACTGCGATATATCGTATGGAAAACCTCTTTTGTTTTGATTTTTCCGGAGCCCCAGTGGTCCAACGGCCTACCCAACATAGAGGCGCTGGTGTAGCCTGTTTTTCTGAGCAGTAACGAACTGGGGGCTGCCATATTGAATCTCGCTGTAAACAAACGTGATATTGAGGCTTATTGATAGTCATTAGTGTTAACTGCAGACTTTTTTTATTGCTTACAGTGTCCATTACGATTTTGGAATGTGCTCGATGAAGGATACGAGTCTCAATGATCTTGGTTATTGCTAAATTGCGTGGGTATGAAATGTATTTGGTGATGAAAGTGTGAGTAATTCTGTTTCCTACAATTATTCCATTTTGATTTCAACCTGTGATTAGCTAACCTTTTCTCATGTTTTCAAAATTTTATGGTGTCTTGTATTCCTTATATTTCAATATGTTTTTCATTGTACTTGCAGTTTTTCTAGTGTTCAAACTACTCATTTATCGCTAGTGCTATTCTTAGGTTTGTTTAATGCTAATCATTTTGTTGGTTATGTATGTAATTTGCTATTTCAACTCTGTCCTTTCAACTGTTTAATTGTCATTAATTGAGCATTATTCATTAAGTGTTCTACGATGTTTACATTTCTTAAAACTTTAATCTCTTTCCCTTTGAAGTAAGAACTTAATTTCTACTACATTGGTGTAAAATATTCTTCACTTTTCTTGTTTTCTACTTTTGGGATACTTTCTTTCGTATAAGTGATGGATATTAACTTACAAGAACCTTTCATTTTAAGACTCCTCTGCCGACATATGCTATCTTAATGGGTACTCGTCATGAACTACTTCCTACGAAATAATGTCCTTCTCCTTTCATAATTAAATAATTATCTTCCATGAAATGATATTAAAAATTGCATGCTTATTTCTAGTGAAGTAATGTTATGGTCTATGGTTTCAGGATTAGCATTATTTTCCCTGTCCCAGAGGTGTTGCAAGATACATCTACCTCAAGGAATACTGGGTCACCCTCTTTGTCTGTAACTGTGGAGTGTTTACTTAAGTAATGGAATCTTTCTCCTATTACGCAAATGCTGCTATCTCATGTTGTAATTGATATTTGTTGCTTGTGCATCTCATGTGCTTGTAGAATTGTTAACTTCCACAGATTTCATCTCTAGTATGTCATATTGAAATTGTTATTGTTGTATTTCTTTTACCAGTTATTGTATCAATAAATACCAATGTCCACTGAAGTAAGTTTCCGAGATCATTATTCTTACCAACCACCAGATCGCCAGTTGACTTTGTACATGAATCTTGTATTATGGTTACTAGTTAAGTAACCTGGGGAAGTTCATCAGGAAGATTTTCTTACATTCATTGCTTTTAAGTTTCTCGCAATCGCAGTAGCATTATTAAGCCTGAATAGCACGCCCTATCGTGACGCGTAAAAGAACAGGCGCCGAGATGTCCATTCAAATTTCGCGGCAGCCTTGGACCACTGGCATAGATGGCACTGATGTATCAAAACCTATACGCATTATCCTTATGGGTATGTCGCCCCCTTGATTAGATGCGGTCATCGCGAAAGAGTGAAGGAAAAGGTCAGTAGAGATCGCGTCTGCTCATTTCTTGTCCTGGTTAGCGATTCCTGCGTTGATGGCTCTCGCTGGAATTCGCTCTGTCAACACACACGGGCAGACTGGATGCGAGAGTCGAGGAAGGTGTGTGAAGGCGTGTTTACTTTACTTCAGCAGTATCTGGGTTAGGTTTAATGACACCTCATAATACATCTCTTCTAGAGCGGGCATCGGCTTCCGCACATGGGACCAAGATTGCATTGACAAAAACCTTCTTCACTCGGTGAATCTGATTGATTGCATTGGTTGCCCACGATGAAAGAAATGGTTTGTTTTTTATGTTATTTATTTTCGTGTGGAATTTTTATCTCCAGTAATGCTCACAAAGAATGAAAATTATAATGATTATAAAAACTCTAAATACCAACCGGAAAGAAAACAAATTGCCTTTCGCGGTTGCGGAGTATGCATGTTTTGAACCTGGACGCGTTATAAAATTCCAAGAGTCAAATACCATCGCCCGAGAATATGAATATTTCTCACGGTCAATATGGTAGGCAATGGAAATAGCAAAGTATAAGAAAAGGTTTAACAGGGTGGACAGTTATCCTTTTCTTTCATCTTTGAAACGGCTCTTCTTACAGTGGGATACAAAACGAACAAATTAGCACGCAACTGTCTAGCTTTATATGAAATGAATAGAAGCTCCGCAGATCGTTTGTACGCATTTGTACTCTCCAAGCATCGAGGACTTGAGTTGGAATGCGCTGGAAACTATATTCCTCTATAATGATTCAACGTGGCTTTAACCCGGAATACATTTATCCCTCTAAAATCTCTGTTTATACGTATTTATTTGGAGAACTATTTCCATTTCCCAGTACAACACGGAAGTCGGGGTTTTCAATGTTGGTCTCGGTTTCAGGTTTTTCGCGCAGCCACCTTGGGAGCTCTTGTTCATATTTCCTCCGAGGGGGACGCTGGCTCTTCTATAGTTGGTTGGAGAGTTATGTAATTTTGGTCATTACTGTGCTGCACATGGCGTAACTGTGGGGGGATGAGGGAATAGATCCCCCCAAATCCTCAGAGATATAAAAAAAATATTTAAAACTATTGTCTAGTTTTGACAATTAAAACTGCATTTTTGTCATTTTTCTAAAATTTTCCTGTTGCCTGGGGGAGGGGGGGGGTAAGGGGGTAGCTTCCCTAGGCCATCCCATCCCCCCCAAGCATATTTTTATTTTCTAGTTACGCCTCTGCCGTGCTGGATGACATGCTTGCGGAGATGCATATCGAAAATCCAATCCGTCTGTGAATTCCAGTTTTCGGTCACCTCCTTCTTCATCTCTCCTTATCTGTGAGCCCCCTCCTACTTCATTACGCTTCGTCACTTAGGTTTATTAATTGTAACTTCTAATATTTCAAGCTTGCTCGTGTATTTATTCGATGAGGAAGTTGCGAAATCCAGGAATGATATTTTGGCCCTCTCCCTAAATGTCTTGATTATTTTCTTCCGAAAGTGTTTAGTTTTCGTCGCTCGAGTGTGGCCTTCGCAAAGGGATGAGACGTGATGCACGTGCTTAATCAGGGGTAGGCCCATTTAGCCTTCGGAATAATTACTGGCTCTTATTCGTGTCTGCGCATCTAGTCCCCTCTCTCGTCGTCTGTCATTGTGTGGCGCTCTTTTGCGTGGCTGCTTCTCTCGGAAGCTCGTTCCTCATTTGTTTTCGCCGCTCGTCGGTTGTTTCCCTTTGTGGTCGCCGCACCCCCTCCCTTCCCCATGTGCCGGGGGATGGGTTAGGGGTGGGTGCACTCACAAGGTCGCCAGCCAGCTCCCCTCCCAACCCCAACCCTCGCAGTTTCGCGTGCCTGCATGCATTCCCTGCCTCCGCGCAGTTTTGCCTCCGTTGATTGTCCTCCTGTCCGGCCTCAGCTTCTTCGCAGAATCGCCGATCGACCGCCACGAGGAAAACTTTGTTCCAAGAGCTTCCATAGGTTGGACGTAACCGCACTTACCTGTGCCCAGCAGGTCTTTTCCTTTCCAATTTGCGCCCCTGCTGAGCATGGCGACCTTGCATTCTTGGACCGCATTGGCAGAATGCTCCACCTCTACTTTTCAATGTGGTACACCTCCTCCCCTTTTAAAGATGCCAAGCATGCATCTACTCAATCCCAGCTTTAAGTATATATCGTTTAACCTTATGTATCTAGCGGCCATCGCCATGACATCGTTAATGACATATCGATAGATAAGTTCTAACTACACGTATCTCAAAAATAGCAACTTTTCAGAAGAACAAAAAAACGATTATTTTTTTTCTAATTTTACGCTAAAATTAAAAACCAAAAATTCATATAACTGAAAAAGAAGCATACATTTGCCAAAAAAAAAGAGTTGTTTTTTTCTTAAAATTTATTTTTTAGTGTTATTACACTTTGTTTAAGATACCTGTGTCAAACCGGCCAAATTTTGAGATACGTGTTGTTAGAACTCAGCCATCGATATTCTC
Organism: Ischnura elegans; assembly: GCF_921293095.1. NCBI lineage: Eukaryota > Metazoa > Arthropoda > Insecta > Odonata > Coenagrionidae > Ischnura > Ischnura elegans. The sequence goes on from NC_060247.1 coordinate 114,800,296, forward strand.
CAAAATTGTCAGAATTGCATTCGTTCCCGTTGGATTCAAGGGCCCTCAATTGAACTTAATTTCGAGTACACTAAGTGACGAATGACAACTATCTCATATGAAAATTTACGAACTACCTACAACGGACAATAATAATTTACGAACCACCAGAATAACGAGTCCTCGCCGTGTCAAAAATTATTGCATCGAATTTCCAATAGTACACATTGTATATATTCCAATAGTCCATTGGGTACACCAATAATGAATTCACTTGTTTCCCTTTGCCACAACAATAATGTGTGTCCCATCAACCATTATGTGGACTTATCTCCGAATTTATAAAAATTTCCACTTTTACCCCTTGGTTTCTTGGGTCCTCAATTTATAAGCGCTTTCTAAAACGCCCCTAATCACGGTAGAAATGAAGGGGGGGGGTGTTTCGGTTTGCGTGCGTCTTTACTTATCCCCTTTAGAGACACCTTTATGAGTCGTCAATTTGATGAAAACTTGATGCATAGCAGGCTTTAGGCTTCAGAGTCAATAAATTGATTATGAATAAAATCTCCTTTCCTATAAACACAGTCACTAGGATAGGAAAAAAATTAATGAGTGAAGAAACTGATCCAGTCAAGCTGTAGTGGAAGGGCATCTTGATGTAATAATAAAGAGGTGGTAGTTTTTCACAAATTTATTCAGTAACGTATGACACGTTTCGGTCATTGAATAATGATTATTTAGTTGTTTTTATCAGAACAACGAGACGAGCGGTCGCTACTAAATGAGTTTTCTGGGAATTACAATTCGCTCCGCGAGAAATTTTGGCCAACGAGTTTAATCCTGTTATACCATTTTTTTACTAGTGATTATAGTGATCAAGTACTAGATCAAAACAGTTTCCCAATAAATGCTGTGGCGTCACTTATACTTGAGGTCCATTTGGGATTTTCTCTTGTGCTGTATATTATTCCAAGTCCACTCGTTTGAAGATCGAAATTTGAACACCCTACTGTCATATGCCCTCAATGGAGAAACCTGACATCCAACGCTAAAGGTAAAGCGAGTAAAAACTAAAGTTTTACGATAAATCCCTCTATCAGTAGCCTACACCTGGGGTAAAAAGTAAACAAATGCTCTCCATGTTACTATATTACCTTACTACGTAGAGAAACTTAATGAAAACCCATAGTAGAATGATAATTAGTGAGTTGGAGAGAGTATTTTAGTGGCTAACAAATTCCTTCATCTTTTATAAGTTTTGCTATGTCGGTTTACTACTTTCAATTATCCTACCATTAAAATTCTTGCGCGTTAGTGTCGTCGCATAGAGACTTAGGAATAGTACACCACAATTGAAGAAGCTGAATTTTCAACGATAGCAATTATGGAATAGAGTTTATATCAGGGATGGTCGGATCGGATACCTCGGATCCAAATATCCGCGCATATTGCCCTTCATCGGATACATCGGATCCAAAGTCGCGGAAGATATAGGATCTGGATCCGAAATTTTAAATAATAGCTTCAGTGAATGCAACGTCCCATAAGGGTGGAAAAAGTTCCGATTCTATCTTCGAATGCGCCGTCGCATGCGATTCTTGTCCTACTCGTGACCCGTTTTGTTTGAAAGCTCTCGCAGAGGTTACGTAGGAGAATTTCAGCCGTGGAAAATAAAAAAGGCAAAATACGACTGGCACATAGTGTTACTTTTCCCAAGAGATTGAACAATCATCGGGGGAATCTCAGCGTCAGGAATTTGAAAATGCATTTGAATCCGAAAATATCCGATCCGAAAGATCCGGCTCCGAAAATCAAGGATCCGATCCGAATCCGGATCCGAAAAAAATCCTGGATCCGTCCATCCCTATTTTATATTACTACATTATTTATGGATTTTGGTGTCACTTTATTTGTTGTGATACTCTTTTGCCCGGTAGTGGCTGCGGAATTCGTCTGTCGTTCGCCTTGAGAGTGTCTTTTGTCTTTTGCCTGGCCCCTCGGGAGGCCTCAGCGATGTTGGATCCGGTGGATGAGAGCCGTGGAAGGAGTAACTCAAGGGCGCGTGCCGTCACCCCTCGAATTTGGACACTCTTCTGCCGTATGAGGAAAAGAGTATTATCCAGCCCCTCTCCCCACTCACTCTCTCCCCAGCAGTCGTGATCGCAATTATCATCAGATCGCTCATGGCCTTGACCGCCGCCGCCGACGGAAGTTTTCTGCGAAAACGTCGTCATCGGGTCTCAAAGATTGATCCGTCTGAAAACAACGGACTCTCAGTGGTAATTTTGTGTGCTTAAGACCAGTGGAAACCAATTCATGTTGATATAATTCTATAAACATGCAGTTGAACCAGTGAGCAAAGGTTGTTTGTAATTGTGTGGAAAAGAACCGTGTGAAGAAGATTCAGGCGGAATATTATGGAACCTCCATGCTGTTTACACGATCCCTTAGATACCAACAGACTTAGCGTTGGAATTTCTATTTTCGGCTTGATTCTTCTTGGGGAACTATTAGAGCCAATTGTAGCGATGGCTCTGCTTCTTGTTGATGCAACGCATCGTTTCTTTGTGAAAAATGTAGCAAACCCTTCGATATCGTGCTCGAAAATAAATTGTTTTTATGAGGTAAGCCTCGTTGCATTGTTAATGACAAAATGACGTAAGCGTTGGATCTCATGTGCCCTAGAGATTTTACTCCATCAGAACCAGACGAGAAAATATGTATAATTTCGTTCTGCCAAACAATGCAGTTTAATCTGTGCTGTATTGCGAAATACGTATCAATGGCTGGCCGAAATTATCTAAAATGTGCAAAAGCCTTGCATTTTCCGGCGATTGAATGTCGAATTTTTTTCTATAATCTGTCGTTTGTTGTGGCAAATTTCGATTAAGGAGCTTGGGTTTTATTTATTTATGAGGATAAATGGTCAAGAAGGGAAGGGATATAACTTGGATGGAAAATATTCAGGAAGTTAAAATTATGTAAAAGAAGTGAATGTGATGTGGTTAGAGAAATTGTCAGGAAGGGAAGGAAAATTAATTTAGTTTTCACTAACAATAAGTCATGTTTAACTTTTATGATTGATTGTTATTGAATAAATCATTTCAAGTTTTGAGTATATAATCCAATCAGGTATAAACTGGAAGTTGGCATTAGATTTGGGTAATGTCGTGGGGTAGCAACAGTAAGTGTGGAATTGGTGTGTGGATTTTGTTCCATATAAGGGAACCTTCCTTCCTGTTCGTTATATTGCTTGTAAATCATCGAGTTGACCTCAATTCCATTTCTCCCTTGAAAGATTGCACGTGCCGCTTTAGTTTGTCAGTGTAAAAAAATCCTCATGGCTGACGTAAGTATTTCTTCCTCATAGAATGTCACGCATTAATTAAATGCACCTTGAAGGGTTGTTTTTTCACTGTTTGTCGACTTCATTCTGTGATTAACTCGTTTTTGTTGATGGTCTGGAAAACGAATATGGTCTTGCCTTAAGTAACTACGAATTGGAATGATCATATCGATGATTTGTATCATGGCTGACGTTTTATTGAGAAATTGCCTGAAAATTAATAATTTTATGTTATCCCACGTATTTAATATAACCCCTCGTAGACGAATTGCATATACTACTTCCGTCATCGTTTCTAACGATGTTTTGAGAACAAGAATTAAAAGAAAACGCGCACGTGTGATGCGGTAACATTTTGTGTTGCACATGCTAACCTTCTTATTGCATTAGAGCAACATTTTTGGACAATATTATTGGAAATTAGTCTTTAACCCCTTGTGCCACGGGAGTTCACGATTTTAGCTGCCAGCCAGTGCAGAAGAGACCCCCTGTACAGGAGGCACCCCCTGCCTCGAGGGCTCGTCCGGTAGAGCTAGCGATCCTTAAGGTCGTTTTACACGAGGCACGTACTTGCACAATCAGACGTGTGTAAGAAGGCGCAGTCTGTATCAGCGGCACGGCTAGGGTGGGTTGTAGGCGAAACTAGACCTTGGGTGTGTGGTATACCTGCCAGGATAAGCTGGGGGTGCGGGGACCCTCCCCAAGAAATATTTTAAGATAAATGTTTCAAAATGTTGAGTTTTACGGCTTTCTGAGGGATATTTTAGTAATTCTTACACTCCTCAATAAGTATATTAATCAAATTAAGTAAAGTGGATTAAACTTGAAAGTTTCTCTCAGCTCTGGGGGGTTATTATCCCCTATAACCCCCGCCTCGCAGCGCCACTGGTCTAAATTGCGTCGTGTAATGCGGTGAATTGCTAGAACACTTGCGAGAATGCGTGGCCTAGAGAGGGCAAAATAGCCCGTTCTAATTTTGTTCATGCATTAATTCCACGTAATTCGCGTAATTCCACACCATTTTAGAAATGAATGCAGTTCTACCTGCGCAATTCCGTGCCCCGTGTAAAACGGCCTTTATGGCGAGGGAAAGCGTTAATGTGGAAGATATCCAGGTAGCAATAAAAATGTTGGGTAAATGCCGCAGTGCAAAACATATAAAAACCTTCCCGCATTATGAGAGTTAACGTAAAACTGTTAATTTTTATGGAATTTTGTCCCATTTTTGGAAAACAAATAAGGCTAAATTTAACGTAGGGAACACTTAACGTGATATTACAGCGCCATAAGGTCTACTCGGGTGGTCATGGAAAAAATTGCGCGAGACGTGACGAAGTTATCGTAAAACAGAAATTTCTAGATTGCTCAGTGTCGCATTCATTCGATCCAGCGCCTTTCTTCTTTATTTTGTTGACTGAAAAGTTGTCACGAGGAAAATTCATCTTGGGGTGAAAATTTTGCGTGTGAGTTATGAAAATAAGCTCAGGACAAGGCATCGAGACAGCTAATCAACGGATCTATCCAACATGAATACTTAGTTTTTCACTGGTGAGGAGTAGATGGCGTCCACTTCTTGCTGATGATTTTTACAAATACTCTGTATAACCGGTAAGTGAAGTTTTCGTGTTGTACTTATTTTTATTATTTTATAGTGTTCTTCGCTAAACCGCCCTGCCCGTCGTCCTTAGAATCAGTCCCCTGCGAAGTTAGAGGCCTAGCAGAAGCCTTCGATTTGATGCACCTTGTCCTCTTAACCACCGGCTAATAGTGTGCGATGGGATTTGTGGCGGCACTTGTGTGGATTCCCGATATATCCCCCACCTCTTACTGGCCCCTTCACCTCCTGGACGAGATAAATAGATATTCATGGGCAGTCACGTGTACTTCAATCGCTCGTGATTACTGCACTTGGACAGCAGAATGGTAATACGTTGGCAAAAATGGTCACGCGCGTACACACATCTTTGAATGAAGATGCCACTATGCCATCGTTGAATGCGGAGTACGTTCCGCGAAATCGCTATATCTTGTTTTTATGGCTGTTATTTCCGTAATTTTGCGCTAGTCCTCTCACGGAGGCCGTTTGGGGTGAAACTTTATACCGTCTAATCGAAGTAGGGTATCGATTTGGAAAACATTGTGAACTGGAATCGGTTAATCGCTTCGGGAAGGTTCCTTTTTATATCCTTTTTATTGTGCTTCAAGGTTTTTATGCAATAAAAACGGTCCCTTCTCTGTACATTTCTTGGAAAGTCATTCAAAACAATGTTCTAAAATCAGTTGCTCATTGGACCAGATTTGTCTATGCGTATAAAAATATTAGACTGCAACTATTCATTTAAGTTCATGCTATTGATCCTTATCATGCTATTTTATTTCATATTCGTCTGAGCAGTATTTGCGCTTTTATATTTCAAAACCGCATTATAAATGTGGATGATATGTTCAATCTTGTTTTTCTCCGTAAATTAATTAATTTTGCTACAAATATTGCTGAAATACTCTCGTATTCTCAAAAAACAAATGATAACTTATTAACGTTGAGACAATCAATTGGTGAAATATAGACAAAATGTGCAGAAACAAAGCTTTGAAATTTTTTTGATCTATTGCCAATTTATTTAATATCCCTTACTGTTTCATTCCGCCCACCTGCGGCCACCTGTATATACGCACTACGCGCGTCAAGTCTCAAAACACTAACTTTATTGGTTAAAACTGGTCACGAAACTAGTTTTCAAAAAAGTCGAACAAAACAGTGAGCGGAAGGGTAAATCATGTTTGTTTTCTGTGAACCGACCCAAAAGGTATGTTTGTCATAGTGTTATCACGATTTTATGAAGAACAAATCAAAGCCTCTACCTCGGTTCCACGAAAAACAAATGCCGACTTTCAGTATCTCAAGTTTTGTTGTACATAAAACTCGGATACAACCCATTTAAACCTGGTGTTGCTTCTAATTAACCAAAGCAACATCAAATTTTAATATCCGTCATTTAATAAGTGCGTGCATTTTCAGCTCTTATGAAGACACATCTGAGATACTTGTCACTTTATGTTGCAAAATTAAATGGTCTACGTGATGCTTTTAGTATTATTGAGTTGAAAATGTACACCATTTTTTAATGACGTACATTCAAGTTCTACTTTTCGCCGAAATGACGTTGAGTTAGATAGAATTTACTAAGAAATCCACCGGCAGTAATCTACCAGTTCTGAATGCGATAACGTGCCGTGTAACTTGAACAAATTTATTTTAAGGAATTTTAACTTGTTCTATCTTGGTTCGTGGATTCGTTCATGTTCCGCTCGCGTCCATTACAATCTTAGATCCATGTGCGCATTAACTCGTTCGTGTTTATGCATCTAGTAATCAAGTGATGCGCAAAAGACGCGTTGAGGATGGCCCTTGGTGAGGAAAAGGGAGACGAGATTCTGTTCCTCCCTCGTCGGCCCACCTGAGACTCCCTCCCGCCCTCCATCAATTTGCCCCCTCGGCGGAGGTGGGAGAGGGGTGGGCAGTTGCAAGGCCGGTCATTGCCACCGCTCTGCCACTTCCTCCCATCCCACTGCCCGTTACCACACACTGCTCGTCAGTGTTTATGTTGCTCGTCGCCCACGGGGCAGTGCTGCCAACCGAGGATCTCCGATCGTGTCCGATGAGGAGGAAGGTCTGTGACCGTTGTCGCATCACGTTGCCCGTTGCGAATTTGTCGAGTGGTGGATGTCGGTGATTGTGGGCATAGCTCTCGTTCTAAGCGGTTGCAGAAAACGTCAGAAGGGCGGACCTACTATACGTATTAGGAGTATAATAATAATAGTAATAATAATAAAATGCCTTTATTCCGGCGAGCTTTAAACTAAGAAGTCCCCTCTTCCACCTAACCCCTATGGGAGTATGGGTCATTAGAAAATCTTATCACATAAGTGTAGAGTCCTTCAAGGCGTGGTGTTGTTAGGCGATGTTGAAGATCATACGAAGGAATTGGGTGAGAATCTATGGGGGTATGCTGGATAAAAGAAGAAAGGAATCTGTGGATTACTTAGGTCAAAAATGACCACTTAATTGGCCATATGATAAAACAGAGGGACAATATGAGAAATGTTATTGATGGAAAAATTGAAGAAAAGGCCCCCAAGATCAGATGACGAAGTGTATGAGGAAAAACAGCCAAAACCCAATGAACCGAAGAAATTTCCCGGCTTGAAATGTATGCAATATATTTTTGTAGAACGTAAGGAATTGTACGGAAAGCGTTAACGGTTCCATAGAATTCGCTTCTCTTCTAAAAAAAAAACTGCGTACAACTGGTTCATGCTCCTTACAGATCTGTAGAAACAATTTTCGTAGAATGCCTACGCACAAAATTTGTTCGTCTGGAAATAATTTAGGGAAACTTGTGATTGTCGAGCAAACGGTGCAAAAAGTTCTTTTATATTTCAAGGAAATAAGGAATCCAGCAGATCCTCTCCTAAGTAAAGTTATTGTTCGGCATATGATCTGGACGCCTTCGTGAGAAGAGAACCTTAGATGGTACTCCGTGTATCCTCAATAAAAGTGTAGGGAATCCTGTGGAAAACATTGTAAGGAAATTTCCAGCAGGGTGGCTATGGGAAGGGGAGGGATGCAGTCCATGTGGATGATGGGGAAGGGGATGCGCGCTTCGCACCGACAGGCGCCTTGCCGCACCCGGCTGCTCTATATGAGCTACTCCCACGGAAGACGCCCGCCGCGCTTTCTATGCGGCTCCCACGAGGCGGGAGGAGCAGCCTTAACGATGGGGGTGGGATACGTAGACTTTCGAATGTCTCCGTGGGAGCGAGGAAGACGCCGAGTTCTCCGTCGCGGGAAGTCTGCGCTCCGGAGGGAAAAGTGCCGATTGCTCTTTGCACGTGTTGCTCATCTTGTTCCCAGAGAACCATGTCATTGCTCCCACCATCGTGTAATGCCATGGTGTCTAGCAATTCGTGCGAAATTTTTCACTGTAATGCTCATTTTCAAGTAATGTTAAGTATAATTTTTTTCACACGAACGGGAAAACGGAACGATTTAACAAATCTGAGACCAGTAAGTTTTCAAACTTAATATTTAGTTACTTTAGTTAAAAGCTTATAAATTTACTTAAAAATTATTTTTTTTGTGTCGGACGTAGAGCACAAAAATTTCACTTAGGCTCTTGTCATTTCATCTCTAAATCTTGCGAATTATGTTGATATATTCTATAATAAAAATGTTAGATACGTACCAGAGTTCTTTTTATATTTCAAATATTTTATTTTTACTCTTAAGGTATTTTTCTTTCAATATTTTTATGCTGTGTTGGACGTAGAATTTTCAGTGTCATATATAGTTTATTAGTTTCATGTTGAACTACTCTCTCTTGTGGTAACTAAACTTTATACACATTTATTAAATTGCATTAACTATTAGTTTGATATGTACCTGTACATTAGCTGAAATCATCGTAATAATTTGTATAATTATCGCAATGAGTATTTCCAAACGAAAATTCTTCTTGGTTGCTTAGATGAAAGTGAATATCTCTGAGAGGGTGCAAGTAAGTGTTCCATAGCACCAAGGTTAGAAGCCAATCATAATGTAAATACCTTATGTGGAAACCTAGTTGTAATATCTCGTCAAAATATTTAATTTATTTAGCGATTTGGAGATGCAAAATTTACGCCTCAGCTTACCTCTTCCATTGAATTACTCAATTGTTTCCTGTTATCATTACGTCCCTTGGAATGTTTGAATAGGAATTCTCAAGTTTCGTCTGAATTTCCGTTCTTTTGCGAATAGCGGCTCCTGTTATTTCCTTTTTCAAAATACGGCCAATAACGGTTGGTTCTACGAAAACCACGGAATTGGGAAAATATACTCGAGAACTGAGACGTTAAACAATTTGTATATAGCGCAGATGATCACTATAGAGGTCAAAAACCTTGCATAAAAATGCTATTTGAATAACTATAGCTGGGATAAGCTATTTTCTCTGGCCATCTCGGTCGATGAAGTACAATTAGGAGAGCATATCTTTCAATTTTCATGAGCTTAACATGTGCACGTTGATTTTGCCAGCAGCCTCCTTAATTCCTAGTCTTTCGTGATCGGAATGAATGGTAGATTTATTCTCGGTGATAGCCGAATTTCGTTGCCTCCATGTCCAAGGCCGAGTTCCAAAGAGTTTGCTCTCTACTTCCTATAGTACTACGCCCTTATCCACTGTTGCTTTTTCTATTGTTCAATTAGTGAGTAAGTTTAAAATTAAAAAATAAATTTTTCGTGGGAAAGACCTTGGTCATCATTATTTTTACCGATGCGGAAAAATTATTCAAAAAACAGCATAATTCATTTCCATTATATCTAATTATTATCATCAAAATTCAAGTTAAACAAAAAGACGTCATGTTTACGATGTTATTCGATGATACCCGTTAAAATATTTTTTTTTAATACATGTATTTTGAAGGTAGGTAAATGTTGGTGTTCCAGATCTCTCGTTTATGCGTTGAATATTTTTGTTGCCATTTCTGAGAAATTATTTGGTTTGAAATTACGGACTAAGAAGTTATTTATTTCCACTACCTAGATAACAGCACATTAAGGACCAAATGTTATTGAAGGGGATATCCATGTTTTATATTGGGACAGTCTGCGGAGGCAAGACACGTCCTGCGATGTTTGGTTTGGCGGCCGAAAATTGTACGCCACCGAGGCCGGCAATGATGGAAAATTTGCCGTTTTTCCTTTTTCAATTCCGATGGAATTCTGTAAGTACTGTTCGTATGAAGTGCTGTGATTTATTCGACCTTGAGGAACAAACGGGATCTGGGGCCAGGCCGCACCTTCTTTGATAATTCCTTTCGTTACATAACCAAAGCACGTGAACTCCGCAGCGGTATTCGTGCTACCGTGTGCGTTAGAAGTTCACGTCTACGTTAATATTACTTATCCTCGAGACTAGCTTGGTGCTCCTGGCATTTTTTGAATGAAATGGAAAGGAAACTGTTTTGATGCGATCAACGGTTTGCCTGAACCCTTACGAGCTCCAATTCAGTTTAGTTTCATTTTAAGCCTAAAGATGGACTTCCATCAATAGAATATCTCTCGCTAGATAAAGCGTCAGAATAAAAAATGAAAATTAAGTCTGCGCCTGTATAGAAAGCAATCGAGAAATATATTTTTGCTTATCGTGAGTGAAGGGATTGAGTAATTTTGCAACGAATTTCAATCAATAGTGTGTGAACGATTGATATTTTTTGATAGTTATTTTGACGCCTGATATTTTTCTGTATTTTAATCTCCCTGTCCTACTCCCGATTGCTTATTTCGTCTTTTGATTTGCCCTTCTTGCTTTTATGTCTCCTATTGTTCTCCCTATGCCTGTCATTTGGCCCTGTCACATCATCTCTGCCACGCAAACATCTTGAGAGTGTGGAAGCTATTCCCACCCTCCTCCTCCCCAAAGAGTCCCCCTGTCTGCATCTACGAAGGAAACTCCACACGAGGCTTTTAGCGGTTCTTTTCCGAAGCGTTCCCCTTATCCTGTCGCTATCGCGACTTGTGGTGTCATTGTCGCAAGGGTCGTTTGGTCTACTCCTTGCTAAGGGACTCCCTTGCTCGCGTATGCAACATGGAGGGCAGCGCTCGGGTCTGGAATATTGCGGGAAACTTTTCATTTAAACTTATTTTATGTTCATTGTTCGGTTACAGTCGTTTATGAATCTACCAGCGATGGTAGCGGGGTCGACGTCGCAGGGAATCTAATGCCCTTAGTCTTATGTAATTGGGAAACGGACTTGACCATCGAGCGTACCCAGCGAACCCTGGTTCTTCTTAGCTTGGCGTCACTTGGCTCACTAATGCTGAGAAGGGACCTTGAGAATTGCTCTTACCTGTTCGTATGGACTTATAGCTGTGTAAGTGGATTTGGCTTTATGTTTTTATTAAGTCCAATTTGTTTATGTTCAACCCAATATCAAGGAGGAATGCAATTGAAGATATGAGTGCAAGAACAAGTTAATAACCAAAAGGTAAAGCTGCGAGGAAAATGGAAAAAAACGTAATGGTAATAGTACTTAAATTCAAACGTAAGTTTCCAAGGGTGCTGTAACTATTTGGATCTTTTAATTGAAAATGAGTCTGCTGGTGAAGGGAAGGAGGAAAACTCATTCCCTCTTGGCATAATGAACCAAGAAGTTTATCATCATCATCAAGTCATCAATCCTTGTATTGATATGACGCAGCTCTTCTCCCATCGGCTAATCTTTCAACACCTACACAATTCTTCTGTTTTACACCCTTCACCACCTGCTCAGTGTACCTCATCTGAGGCCTTCCTTTGCCGTTCTTCCCTTCCACTTGTCCTCCGGCGATAATAATTTACGCTTGAAATCATGGCGGAGAGGTTGTTTTTAGAATATTTATGCTATTCAGGATTTGAAGCACGGATGCATTGTGATTGGGAATAAATTTTTTAACAATAAATGAGACATTCAAAGAAAATATAGTATACGTTTATCGTCTATTGTGGAATTTATTAGTGCGCAGGTTTAAAGAAGCAGCCTTGAAGTGAGTCGTTATCGTTTTCTTTCGACCAATGGGCGCTTTCCTTTCACTCTTCCCCGTTGACCGGAGGCCCGAACAGCTGACGCCTCGCCGTGGTTGTGTTATGAAATGGAGAGGGGTGGGTGGCTCCTTGGAAAGCCTCGGCGCCACCTCCTCGATGGATGGGCGCCCCCTTTCCTTGCGTTGGCGCCATGCTCACACTCCACCCCCCTCCCCACCTCCATCCCTCAATCTTCCCACGGCCCTTCCCGAACACAATCGCTGCACAGGGGATCGCTCCCTCCTCCACCTCCTGTCGGTGCGCATGCGCAGCCGGTCTTCTCTCCGCGCACAGTGCACACTACGAGGGAGAGATGGGAGAGTAATCGTAAGCAGTGGAATCAGGAGGTGCTTCTACTTCGCACCGATGTACTCCAATTGCACGGCGAATGAGCAGAATCCGTCACCCTGCATTTCTTAAGTTTGGGAAGGAAATTAGGGGCGCGGTAAAACAGCGACCAGGTATAGAGAGTTGCTTCAGGCATGATTTTGAGGAATTCAAGCATGTTGGTAAATCTAACTTGCTGGCAGTTTTCCACGTGTACTTAAAGTTTGTTTACACGATCGATTCCAGTACATTTTGTTCAATACAAATAACATGACGATAATACAAAATGTTTCGAAACCGGACGTGTCAGGAACTTTATTTTTTAAATATTTTTCGTGGAAAATTTATTATTAAAAACAAAATAATAATACACGGAATGGGTAAAATTCAAAGCGTACATAATTAAAACAATAATTAATCAATATTTACCTAGCAGTCGTCGTGCCATGTTTAACTATTGTTATTCGACTTAAGTTTCATCGAATAACACCAAAATTATGCGGTGAAGTGTGTAAGTTCTTAATTTATCATTGTTCTGGTGTGTAACGAACTATGAAGCAATTATTTCGTGATATTTATGTTGTAGTTATGATCAACATTTTTCCTATGCTTTAACTAGCACAATTAGCAATGCACCCATCTTTATTTTCAAATGGAATTTTCAGAAAATGTAGCGTGAGAAGCCCAATTTTTCTTATCTAAACTCGATGAAGCAGTGGAAGTGGGAGAGTATTCTGTAATTTTCATCGAAATTACGATCCCCTCCTTGGTTCTCCCTGATGAGGTGATCCCTATGATTGAAAGCGTCGCTGCAGGCCATCTTTATTTCCCATTTCGTCAACCAATCGTTGCGTTGTTTCAGGGTATTCTGAGGTAAGGATAAATGTGGTCACTGTTCATTAATTACGAGACGACAATCTGTTTAACGTAGAAAGAGTTGAATTGTGTACTTAAAACTTACGTTCGTCCTCAGATTTAATATAGATTACATCCTAATATATTTATACAGTTTCGACCTAAAAAATGAAGATATCAGGAATTTTATGCAAATATTGGTCTTTTTCTGTTGAATGTGAACAGATGTTTTAACTTCATTTATTAATAAATTGCGGCACACATTAATTTGAAGGCTTACGTGCCACGAGATTTTTTTATGATTCCGCGGCGTTTTCGAACAACTCAATGTAATCGTTAGTATAATCTGTATTAGATATTAATATTTTGAATGCACTGTTGCTAATAGTTTTCATTAAAATATAGTCGACTATTCTATTATATTACGTCTTGAACGTTACGATTTCCGCCTAGGTAGTGAGACTTCTTCAGCACAGTGGAAGAATAGGAGGAGAAGAATTCCCTTGCTTGCGGCGGCTAAGTTCTCCTCTTTTGCGGCGCTCGGAAGGCGGATTGTGTGCGTGGGTCGGATTACCGCTGAAAGCGTTCCCACCGCACGGCGCCTCCCCTCCTGGGCCCTTCCATCATGTCCATATTTGACGCGGGATCTTCTTCATCTCGTCCTCCTATCCTCCGAGGTGTACAGCCTGGAACATCCGAATTTCGATTGCCATCTTTTTAAAGTTTGTAGGCCTGTTTTTGTGTACGTCTCTATGGGGATACCGTTACTATTTTCTTGCTTGTTATTTGGGTGGCTATTATTTGGTTAGTAACTAAAATTTATGTGAATAATAACTATCATAGATATAGCTAATGATGGCTCAAGAAGCTTTTTATGCTATTTTATCCAATATAATAGCTCGTCGATTAAAGAAAGAAGTCGATCGGAATGTTTTTTGTTTGGCATTTGTCTCATTGTTTTTCCCTTAGAATGCGGTTTGTCAAAAACGTTTTAAATGAAAGAGAAAGGGCACTTAAAATAAGCTGTCTGGTTTATTGGGTAATAAAATGTCTGTGTAATGCCCCTCATTAATTTCCCCGCACGTGCAGTGAGTGCATTGCGATGTGTGCACCCGAGCCGATGATTTACGTGGGGTTACACTTCACGTTGATGGTCAGCAAGTCACGGGACTTTCGTCATCAAAATTAGCTGGAATTAGCCTTCAACCGAATTAATTTTCGAGACGATATGATGTATCAAATTCGTAACTTTTCAATCCCATTCCTTGGTTGTGCAAATACTCAATTGTAAAGATGGAGAGTAAATGGATCGCTCTGCCGTCATCGCCGCGCTGCGGATATCTTAGAAAAACGATGTGTATGTGCGCCAAGTGGCACTTAAATCAAACTTCTACGGGACGGGCCACCTGAATGTAGTCCTCTCGACGCCTGTGAAGCAGGCACCCTGTGCACGTCCGCACGGTTCCCTACCGGTAAATGGGAGGGATCGCATGCTTACCCACTCCTAAGCCATGCTTATAGGTGCATAATAATAAGATTCATTATTTATAGCCATGCTCTCGTTATCTACCTTGCAGCTAATAGTATCAATAATCGTAGTCAATGGCAAAGTGGCTTGAGGGCGATTAAGTTTTGAATGTGAGACTCCGGACCAGCTACCAGATAATACATATAATCGTTATAGAATGAATTAATTCGGTGCTGGAAAATAAAATTCTGTTAAGCACGTCCTTCCGTTGCATTTAGTGTCACATTTAAAGTTGACACCGTCGCTAAGTTCCTCGCCTGAGAGCATAAATGTGCTGAAACCTGCGATCATTTTCAAAATGTAGCCCATAGTTCCCAATTTTACAGAAAGTCCGTTACATGTCGAGAGTGTGGAAGTGGATGCTGCAGGGAAATAAGCAACGAGGAATGTCCATTGCATCTGTATAACCTGGGTTCAATCATTAGTGTTTGCAATGCGTAATCCATATCATCTACCTCGCGAGATGTCTCAATTGGCGATTGGCTTATGTTTTAGGACAGCAGCCCTTTTATAACTAAGGGAGAATCCATTCAATTATAAATTAAGATGTGCGGTGTAAGTGTCTAGGTCAAGGCCTATTTTTAATATGTAGTAATTTGCCATCAAGAATATAATAAATCGTTTCAGTCGTTACTTCGTGCAAGTATTCTTAATAATGAACTCCTCACTTATAGTGACGACCGACCCAGGTTTCGGCAGCTCAGTGTCTTTTACATTGCGGACGGGAAAAACGATTTTTCACCCATTCGGAAAATTATTTATCTTACTTCATGGTTTCTATCGTGCTTGTGCATTACAAAATTTTGTGTTGCATAATCCCTATCATTTTCAAACTCTTCTTTCGGCTCAAAGTCGGTGTCGTTCAGTCTTTCGTTTCGGCCCTCAATCGCGTGTGTCAATCTCATCACCTCTCCTTCGACTTCCCACCCCTTCGACTTCGTCGCCTCGTCCAAACAACCGTTGATCATACTCTCCCATTTCCGGTGCGCTTCCCCCACTCCTTCCCCCTGCGTGTACCGCGCCACCCCACCCCCGTTCCCTCCCATTGTTCGCCGTCTCCCAGACAACACTCAAGACACGCGTCGAATGCGCGAGGGACGGACTCCTTCAAATCTTCTCCACGGTTGCCACGCCTAGACATGTAGTGGAGGCGACGGGGCGAGTGTTAGTATACAGGCAGGTTGATGTTAGACCCTTCTTCTCTTCTTCCTCCTCGGCCGCTGCCGCCTTCCCGGGGCCACAAATGTAGGGAACATAAAGTGAATTTTATTCTTATTAGGTGATGAAAAATGAAAAAGCAGGAGCAATTTCCTCAATTTTACATTTATTAATACTACCGGTTTCGCTTTTCAGCGTCATCTGGTCTGATGATGCTGAAAAGCGAAACCGATAGTATTAATAAATGTAAAATTGTGGAAATTGCTCCTGATTTTTCATTTTTCACTATGTCAAGTTTCCACTCCATGTCGCCTAAAACCTCAGACTATATCCTATTAGGTGTACGACATGCCCTTATCACTTTTATTAAGGTGGAGTGGGTGACTTCGGCATAAAAACTATTGTAAGGCGATGATTATTTTCCGGGTTAATTCCGGGAATAAACTCGAAAAATAATCATCAATTTAATCACCGCGGAAGCCTCCGTAATAATACTAATGTAGAGCTTTTTATAACTTGGATTGGATGTGTCATAAGCCCGCAAAACCGCAATAAAACATTTATTCTTATGAGACGTGAGTGGAAGGCTTGGAAAGTTTCCGAAAATAAATTCTAAAATCCCCGACATCTCGCGATAGTATTAAGAAGACTTATCATTTCCGCCGATTCAGTCTTATTTCGTCATTGATCTAGGCGCATTTCTCATTTAAATGCTAGGCTGTAATTATGCAGAAATTTTCAGGGTGGAACTTCTAAATATTTTCTTATTTATTAATTGTAAATACTTTAAAATTTTCATACGTGTTATAACAGGAAAATGTCGACAGAGGCCTTTTACGTATTCAATGAAAATTTCAAGATTGAATCGTAATTTTTAAACAAAAAATAAGTCACGGAAAAAGTTCTGGTTGATCGGTAGTGATGCGTCATCTTATGAAAGAATGCCCATTTTTTTATATTGCTTGGAGACGTAAATTGAAGGCTCTCTTCTGGCCAGTGTGCGCCGGTCCTACTCGAGGTAGTTTGCTCTTCGCTGACAATGAGAGCATTAGCGTAGGTGGCGCCACAAAAGAGTTGAGGCACCGTAGAAAGACACGGCACCAGTAGAAGGCCCATTTTTTTATTAATCGAACGGAAAGGCTAATGTTACATGGTGAATTGTATGCTCTCATCTAAACATCGTACGCCACTTACTCAAGGTAGTTAGGTCTTCGCTCAAAGTAGGCACATGAGCGCAGTTGGCGCCACGAAAGAGTTGAGGCGCCTTAGACGGCATCGAGGAGAGCCTCCGTGGTTGTGGGCATGGGGGGGGAAGACTGTTTCCTGTGGAGGTGGGGGGGTTACGCGCTCCCGGACACGCCAAGGCCACGGCTCGCCCCGGGGCGTGACTCGAGTGCGCGAGCAGGCAAGGCGCACGGCCCGCCGTCGTCACGGCGGCACGCTTCCTTGGATGAATCCCTGGAGGTTCTTCGCTCTCCACAACTCGGATCTCTCCTGACGAAACTCTCATCGACGTATCCATACAAATCGAAAATCCAGACCGAATATCCTTTTTTGTCAGTTGGAGTGGAACTAGTGCCCGCCAAATACCCGCCGAGAGTTCAAACCACTTAAGCTACCAAGCCATAATAATAATAATAATATTTTTTGTTCCACGCAGAGATACAATGTTTGGTAGTACATGCATAATTTGGAACATAGGTAATTCCATTGAAATTAAGATTCCACTTAGAGGTTTCCGACTCGTTTTACCTATGGATGTGCTGGGATCTAATGAGTGGTACATATTTGAACAAAGGAGTCTCCATTCTGGCAGTTACAAAATAAATCCAAGAGTTGTGCAAACAAATTGAATCAATAACAGCTGAAATAATCTCTGAAGTTTTACGTAGTCTATAATAAGTCTGACTTACAAGTCATACTAATTATAGTGCGCACAGCATCAGATTTAGGGCTTATTTAGTGGCATTTTATGTTTGGCCGTGTACATCATGTTTTCATCACCGAGAGTCTTCAGCAAACCGTTATAAAAGTAACAGAGAGCATTGGGAACGTACTCCGGTGTTTCTGATTAGAATCCAAGTCAAAGCAAATGGAATAGCCATGTTGATTTTCGCACCCTCGGCAAGCACTTGCGGATGATTCAGTTTCTCCGCTGGATTTTCAATGTTGTTTCCATAAATGTCTAGCGACTAAAGGCACATAATAACCGGGGTGACCAGATTGCTCAAAAGAAAGAAGAGAGGACACTCCAAGTGTAGAAAAACAAACTAAAATAAAAATAACAAAAAACTTGAAAATTATTTTTTTAAATTTCGCAATACAGCATGGATATACTTCGCTTAGATTACAATTTACCATGAAAAAATCATTTGGCTTAGCCGGTGTTCGAATTCAGATCTCCTGATTGTTCTATTTTTTAATTTCCCGCTGTTAGCTGATCTTTCTTTTGGTGAAATGCTCTTTTCGCCTTTGCTATTCTGATTATTATTTCTTACCGACTTCTTCCATCGCTGTTTATTCTGCTCCCCAAGTAATAGAATTCACTCACCTCTTCCAGTTTTTGTTTCCTTATGTTAATGTAATTCATGAAATTTTCTCCTCTGCTGCATACTAATATCTTAGTTTTCTTTGTGCTTATTTTTAGCTTAAATCTAACCATTACCCGTCTAATATTTACCGGAGCCGTCTTAGAATCCGTCTCCGTCTCTGCTGTGACAGCTTATACCTGCGGCAAATCTCAACATGCTATTTTTTTTCTCCATGTTTATTCACTTCTGAGGATTTTCCTATGATTTAATGAAAGACTTTCTCCATGCTACACGTTGAAAATTACTGGTGATGATGGATAGCCTTGATTCACTCCTTTCCTAAGTATTGCCTCACAGTTGGGTCCTGATTTTTACCGTTAATTGGTTTTTATATAAACTGTGGATGATTCTCCTGTCATTATGAAGCGCTCCAATTTCTTTTGGGATTGTGACGTTGCAACCAAAGCAAATTAGGCAGTCGCTTAGTTCTTACAATATACGCGCTCGAGAAGGAAACGTCCTCGTATGCTTTGTTTTTTTTCTGAGTAGCGCATGTAAGTGTATGAATTTGCCCGTATCATTCGTGAGGACCCTACGTATGTTACATTGTTACACTGTTTCTGTGATACAAATAATTTCTCGTGTATCCATTTATGCATGGAGACGCATTCGCTGTTGCGTCAATGAGATGATAAGTATGGATGGATATAGCGTGTCGTGAGACATGATATCGTAGGTGATTGCTGTGTGTCCATTGTTGGAAGGGGTTTGGCCTTCCTTCGGTGTAACAGGATATCCGCCCTCTACCCCTATGCGATGGACGAGGAGACAGATACATCGGACGTATGTATTCCCTCTCCTCTCCCCCCTCCATAATTTCCCCCATAATAACCCCCATTTACTATCTCTTTTTGTTCCTTTGGAAGCCCTGGTACCACCCCTCTTGAATCTCAGAGAACTTTATAATTGTGAACGTTATAAGTCTGTAAATTATAGTGTTGGTATGGAAATATTTGCCCATATTAGACAGCACGGTGTGTTGGATTCGAAATCTTACTAACCGGTGCCTCAGATAGTCCATTAGCTTTTGATAATTTCTCTTTGAGAAATTTAGCCATTCTGAACTGCGAATTTTGATTGAATAGTGTTTCCTGCAGCGTATAATCGCCATTTACTCCAATTCTGACTCATCTGTTAGCACTCGGGAGGGATTAGCATCTGGGTAGGTCACTATGCACTGTCGCGAAATCTAAACATTTAAGTTCGTAGCCTTCCTTAGGTAAAGGATTACAAAAATATCGCCCTAGCTTATTGAATATTTAATTATTTAGTTCTCACCTCTTGTTATAGTTTATTTTAGAAGTAGTGACGTATTTGTATCCTTTTTATACATTTTTCTCTCTTTTCTCATGTCTCTTTCTTTTTTCATTTCAGGTAAGACTTCTTATGGCTCTCAGGATTTGGTGTTGTAATCTCTGTATTCCTATTATTGTTCCCGTCCTTTTGTAATCGTGAGTACATTTTATGGGTGTGACTTTTTTCTCAAACAATAAGAGGTGCTTTATCGGTTACAGTTGGTTATGATGGAATCGGTTATATCGACCATATTTGATAGCAAACTAATTTGACACATACTTAGGGCAGCAGATTGTTCATTGTCATTTTTCTTCCTTCGCTCGAAATGAAGCGATTGTTGACCTATAACCGGGTAAGTGAGGGGGAGGGATGGTCATTGCGCTCCACGTGCATTATTGCATGCATGGGGGGTGGTCGGCTGGTTGTCTGTCTTTTTAGCGCGGTTGCCTTTGAATCTGTCCGAGGCTCTTGAAGCGAAACTTGGGGGAGGAATAATATGCTACGTAAGTTTTTTTTCTTTTGCTTACGAATAGATCGAGATTTGTATGAAGGAAATGTATCGGACGTTTGGGTTCGAAACAGGTTATTCGGAGTAACACTGCTTTCGGTCCTCAATGTCCTTTTAATTTCATTATGTGATGTACGTATAAACACTTTGCTGGATAGGACCTTTGCATGGAGAGGAAGGTTCAATGGGGAGATGAGTTCATTGGGTAAAGAAAACGTGGAGCGCTCAATGGAACCTATTGGTAATGATATTGAATCTGCCTGATTACCCCGCAAGTCGCCTATATTGGTGTGTGGCGGGGGTTGTTAGAGTAACAGCCATCAACAATAAAAGGAAGAAAGAAAAGAAAGCGAGATGTGCATTCTCAGTCGTACCTACAATTAGCATTTATTTAAGTCCTTATTTTTCGGGGGAAAAAGGAATACCCCTACGCATCTGTTTGGAAAAATATCACTCTCAATTTATCGTCCCTGTGGGATCTAGAAATATAGCGAGGTTTGAAGATGATATTCTCCGGACGCTCTGAAGTATATCTACTGCTTGTGTGGGAACTGTGATTTATGGAAATCTGTGTGTAGCCATCCCTTGCCTGTGTGTACGTCTGCGGGTATAAGGATGCGCGCAGATTGATCATCTCCGTCCCCTCATTGGGGTACTTTGAGAGGAACCCCTCTCCCCCTCCTTTGGGGGGTCCTCTTTCACTTTGAGTTGCTCGCCCTCATCGGTCTAATCTTTTCGGGAAGCCGTTCCTTCGATCAATCCGGCCCTCTTAAATATATGTGCGCTCGGGGGCGGCTTCCCTGCTTTGACGCCGCCATTTCTTCCCGTCTTTGTGCCGCTCCATTCGCCCCTTCATCTCGGCGTAATTTCGTTTTCGTCGTGGCCGCGAAATTTGCGGCGCGCTCGGCTTTTGCTCCAAGCAAAGCCCCCTTCTGCCCGAAGTTTGAAATCCGGGAAGGGTTACCTTTGATGCTTTGTTCCAACCGAACACCCCTGAAAGTGTTCGTGGCTACAGTTTAACAGGCGCATCCCTTATTTAATTAGGTGATATTTGTGCGTGTCTTTCGATGGCGTGGTGTATCTTTTCCTTCCATGCGATCCCATGTATGTTTTAAATGGTACTTGGAAAAACCTCTGAGGGTGAATTGTATTCGGCATCACAAAATAACACGACGGTACTATTTCTCCCTTTGGCAGACTAACATATGATTTATGCTATTATTTGAAAATTTATTAATTTAAATTTAGTAATTGAGTATGTTGAGTATAATGGTGACAAAATGCTTCAGACATCTTCGAGTTTATCGTAAACCTCGTTATTAGTGACCGTTTCTCTTTCCTCTAAATTTGCCATGATTGGAGTCAACTTTTCAATGATTGAAATTATATTACGGAGAAATTACTGCATTTTACTGATTTTTCTGATTGAAAAAAAGGACAACTTTTAATCAAGTGCTTACGCAGATGCATGTTAAATCGCCAAAATTCGAAAAAATATCTTTGTGAGTGACGCACTTGAAAAAATTTTTCCGACCTAGATTTCGATAGCTCATAATCATTTTCAAGGTACATTTACTGCCCCTGAGAGTCATATAGGGATAAGAGGGGAAGTGATGTTAGTATGGTTTACCGTGTCGCAATTCTGTGACCTTAATTAACCACCCCAACTTCACCACCTCGACGACCCACTTATCCCATGTACTTGCAAATATAGTTAATGAATGTAACATGAAAATGGTTACCGTGCTGTAGAAATCTTGGTTGTAAAAAATATTTAAAAATGTGCAATGCACTAAGGTAATTTTTCATCATGCCCGTGACTCTATTCCACAAAGTTACGGTTCATCGCGCATGTATACTACATGTAGTATTTGTATATTTTTCTGAGATGAATCTGCGATGAGTTTCGAAATCTTCGTATTAAGTTCGAATATTAATAGAATTCTTTGCCTACATTGGCGTCTTCTGTCCTATCTCTATCGGTAGAGATTCGGGATTGAGGTTTGAGACTTTCGAATTATAGTGCAAACTCGTCGCGAACTCTCACCAACCGTTCCTCACAAAGGATTTTACCTGAACTCACTCCTATCATGTGCTGTTTCTCCACTTACAGGCATCACTCTATGGTTTGAAAGGTCGACTAAAATTTGCGGAGAAGTAGTATTTACAGAAGCGATAGAGAGCGTTATTTGGTGGGACAATATTGGGTGTGCCGTAGCTGCTTAAAAATCTGAATATTAATGAAACATCGTATTTCCTATTCTTGTTGTTGAGGTAAGTTTTCTTTGCTTTTCATCTCCCACTTTAATATGTGCGTATTTTCCTGCAATGGTTTTTTCCCCCATGGTGAACCTCGGGTATAAATGTTATGTTTTTCTCTCTTTTGTGCATTTTCTACCATTATTACGTGAGTCAGACGGCATTCGTGGCAAAATTTCTTCCACTTTACTCCTAGAGCATAAAACTGGACACAAGTAAATATGTGATAACATTCGCGTGGGGACTGTATGGATAATAAGCATGGACCATTGGGGAGGCTGATCAGGAAAGAATTGAATCATGGAGGCACGGTCCTGGAAGCTTATGCCGAAGATTGGTTATGTTTGTGGCAGAAAAATAAGTGCTGACTGAAGAAGAGCATCAGGAAACTAAAGCAGTTCTCGGGAACAGGACAAAATGCAGGGCTACATCATACAAATATTAAGGTAGTATTACTATAAATTTATATTAATTTCCTTACCACTAAGCGTTCCATCCCTGGACGGGAACGACTTACCAAGGCGGGACTCGTACCCGCGACCTTCGGTTTAGCACGCCAGGATTTTACCCCACCTCCATTGAATCCGGTGAATAAATTACTTGTCTTGTTTATAACCCTGGCATGTTAACAAGAAATTGTATTTTTAGGTGGTAGGTTGTGGTAATGTAGCCGCAGTCATGACGCTCTTTCCCATTTTACCCTTCATCCCCACCATAGAGGTCTTAACTCGATGGTTTCATTTGACCACGATTCAAAGTATCAGTGCCTGCGGAGGCCGTTTGCCGTGGAGGCGAAATTCCTAGTAACCAATGGCTCTTAATCCCTAGTGAATCATTGCCGCGGGCGTGATCCCGTGGTCATGTGTCACGCCGCGCCGCCCCTTGCGTCCCCAGCGGCTAATCACGCGTGTCTCCGTGGGAAAACCGTGAGCGATCCATTGCCTACGCCCGTGTGGTCCAATTTGGAATTCATGCCGTGTCGTCCTTTGATTCACCCCTCTGACTGACGGCTCGCTCCCTCTATCCTTCTGGGAATTCCCTTCTCATGTCAGTAATGGGATCATTGCGATCCTCACCATTCGAACTGAGCAACCGTGTGTGTATCTCGAGTGAAATTCTCTGCTGTCAGAGTATCAATTTAGCTGTTAGTGCATGGAAAATTATTTTTTGCGTTTTTTTTAATAGCTCATGCATGAGAAAAAGAGATGGATATAGAATAAATGAATGGGAGTCAGGAAATTTTATCGGAGAGTGACGTAATTTAACTAATGTTAGATTCGAGTGGAATAGACTTAGAGCTTCATTAATTAGGGCATCCACACTAGGGTATGATCAGAGCTTACTGTGGTGATTAGATATGCCCCTCATTAAATATCAACATCACTAACAGTGAACCTTATATCTACTAAATGTTAAGTGTGGTAAAAGCTATGACTATAGTGTCTCAAAAGGGATTGTTTCATCTTTATCTCCATCTAAATTAGATAGTTTTTCCATCATTTGAGCACAGGATATCTTGAAATTGTATTTTAAACAAGGATCTCTACCAAGCTGAAATAAATATCATGGCTTGAAACAGAAAAAATACGTTCAAATAATCAATTATACAATATTATCGGGTGTTCTTAATCGGATTGATATGCGGAATAATCGAAAAAATGCATTCGATTTTTTACTTAAAATCCTTTTTACTCACCTCGAGCCGTAATCCATTGACTGAATGGTGTTCTCTTCCTGGTTTCCCTTCCAGTTTCTTTATTGAACAGACCTCTTTGATTTTATTTTGTGTCAAGTTTCCTTGGTAATATTAACACATGAAGAGGATGGTGGAATTCTAAAAATTCGAATGAATTACATATGGAATTAATGCTTGATGCTTGAAGTAATCATGAGCGGATTAAAGGGGGGTTGCAATCGCCCTCAACCCCTTTAATAGGGTAGTTTCCTTCATCAAAGAAAACGAAAGGCATTGATTGCGATTCGTTACCCACCATTAGTGTATTCATAATACACAAATTATTTGGTTTTTGAAATACCGGTTTAGACGAATGGCAAGGGTCAAATTTTATCCTCATTTGAAAAAGGCCAGATTGGCGCCCATGCGATTCCACTCCGCATGACGTCACAGGGACCTAGTTTCTACACGAGAGGATAGGAGTTATACATCGTCTGAGGTTACCAATGCATGCATGAGGCACAGAGCTCAGGGAAACATGTCTTAATAATCACCTATTAAAACTGGCTAAGTTCGGAAAGTTTTCTTCGTTTGATAAGGTATTAATAAACCTTTTTTAAGCCAAGCGCTACCATCCAGCAAGGTACTCAGCTATCCGCTAGCATCCTGCGACGTATCAGCGCTAAGCCTCGCCTCAAGGTCACCTCACCGGGCGGGAGGGGGAACCAGAAATACGACGCACGGAGATATTTCCCGGCATTCATACTTAAGCGTCGCGTTTTCGCGCGCTTGAAATTTTTCACTTTTCATTTAATCTCGAAAAATAGATGTTGTCATTTAAAAATCTAAAAGCGTGAAATACGTACTCCAGGAGTAATAATCTTTCGATTAAAGCAATAAAAAATAATAGGAAACCACCCTATTACATTTTCTAGTGAACGCTTTATCGCTTATGGCAAAAAGTTTTATGCGCAGTCACTAATGAAGAATTCATCTTGAATGTTTTGCTGATGTACTTAGCCAAACCTTGCTTCTGAGTAGATTTTTTTCAGTGAGAGACTACTCGACAGTTTCAAAGCAACTGAACTGTTGAACTATATTTATTCATTCTTCAAAGAAAAGCGGAAAAATCTGAGATTGAATTCAATCAGCTGTATGAAATAAAAAAACCTGCTGAAAGCTTCAGATGCACACTCCAAACTTTCGCTTTGGCTGGCGGAAAAATTGATTTATGGTAGATATCTTCATCCTTGTTCTTGATTCCATTAACACTGGTCTTTAAAACAGGTTTCCTCGTCAATTTCTCATCTGTACAAGCTAAACTCACTTATGCCATAAATCTTCTAATCTCCAAACGCCCATGGAGTATGTAATAAGCGACGCAAAACAAATAGTTGAAAAATATTGAGAAGCATTTGCAGGGGACGAAGGTAGTAGATACTTCGAAGTTTAAAGCACAACCCCTTTACGGGGCTATGCTCTTGAATATTTATCGTTGTTCACTCCAAAAATTTTCCCCACTATACGAACATTTTTATTGATTCTCTCTACCCTTCCCGTAACAACAACTACAGAAGAAACTTCTTTCTCATCTCTAAAACTTATTAAAACGTGGATGAGAAACTGTTGTGGGCGAAACCACGTAAATGGGCTGGCTTTAACTTACTTACGTCCATAGAAATATTTTAATTGATGAAGAGAAAATCATATGATAGTCATATACATTTGGGAGGAAGAAGAAGATATGTACATATATATACCCTGGTACTTGATTTGTTGCTTGTGTTATATTTATGTTATTTAAGTGAGTTCTATGTTAGTTTATTTATTCATACTAATGTGTGTTTGCCAAATAGTCATTTTATAATTAAATATTGTTCTAGGATATTTAAGTGTAATTTTGTTACATTCCAAACCTTAATAATAATAATATGTCTTTATTCGGGCGAGTTTGAGACTAAGAAGTTCCCTCTTCCATCTAACCCCTTAATTAAAATATGGAGGTATGTTTGTAAATTTTAGGATTTTAACTAACGCTCACTTTTTCATAAGAAGTTATTTTAACGTATTAATATATATTATTCTGTTTTTAACTTTTTATCATTAAATTTTGCAGATCAGTTACGCAGTGGGTAATTCCATGTCAATTCAACCAGGGTCCTACGTCCACCATCTCAGATTTTGATCATTTTTTTCCTGTTGTTAGTTTCAACCTTAGTTAAGAAAAATCCATAATGTAAAAGGCCCATTGCAAGTATTTCCCAGGATATGAGTATTTGAATTCAATGAGGCACATAGAAAAATTTTGCCTACCAGTCAAATTATTCAAAACTACCAAATTTGTGCCCCTGTAAAATCTAAACCAAATGAGCAAAGCTGGAAAAATTTTATAGGCTACAAATTGCTGCTATACTTTTCAAAATGTTATCAAAATGATTCTCACTTGAAAACTTTCTTTTCTATAAATGTTCAAAATTTCACTTTTGATAAATTTCCACAAAAAACGACATTTTGAGACACGTAAAAATCACATTTATCACATGAAAGCTATAAAAATCACTGTACACATGGTGAAGACCACCACATTTAAAATATAGTGAGATTTGGGCCAATGTTAAATTTATTTGTTGACAAATCTACTGAAAATGGCTATTTCGCTACTATTTTTTGTCGAAAAAAGTCAGATTTTGAACTTCTAATTAGACAAATGTATCTAATACACGTTCTTGATGCCTACCTTTGGCCCGACACTATAGCTACAATCAAGGGGATTGCACAGAGGAGGCCTCTCTCTTGCCACTTCGGTCGCATTTTAATCGGTTTTCAAAAATGGCGTTGAATATAATACGATCCGCTTTTTACCTATATGTTGCTTGATAATGTTTGTAATTGTGAGGAATATCGTTGAAAAGTTATGATTTTGATAGATTGAACCATCATTTATATAAATTTCGGTTAACACACCTAGTTAATTGTACCTTACTTCCCCGTGAAACTCAGATTATTTTGTCCGTCAGCGACGCGAGTGGTGACTTTTGTAAGCCCATTAAAATGCGCGGTGGGTGACAACACAGAGGGCGATTTGAGGATCCTCTATTGTAATAATCATGGTTACGTTTCCCTTTTTGCCCCCTACATTCGATCACCCTTCCGTAATGAAACCGTTGGGATTGCGTCTTTGTGTTCGCCAATTAGATGTCGCCTTGCGCAGTGTCCTGCCGCCTCTACGTACAGCCCGAGCGGTTGTCCGGGCAAAAGGCAAGCGTCAGGCGCTGTGCCCACTCTGCCGATCACTGCCTTTGCGTGTCCGATGCGTGGGCGGCAGCCTCCTTCTACTCCTCCCCCCTCCGAATAGGAGAGCGCGTGGGTAGGGGGAAGATCGGCCGCCTTTTCGCTTTGACGTCATCTTGCAGGGGATGACGACATGCGATGGAGGTGACGTCACGATAGCGGTGCCGCCCACGCGGCGGCAGTCCGTGTCGTCACCTCCCCACCCACCCACTGAATCCCTTGCCTCGAGATGGCTGCACCGCAGTTGGGTGGCCGCCGCCTCCTCCCCATACTACTCCACCCCTCTCGTGTTTACTCCGGCTCGTACTCTGCGTGTGAAAGGATGGGGATCGGATTCAAGCAAGCTTTCCGAATGTGATGTTACAGAAGAAGAAATCATCGTGTGAGTAATGTGGAAGTTCCAAGAAGGGATGGAGAGAAGTCTTTTGGAAACCGTGGGTATAAGGCGGGACTATTTAATCGGCCACATCATGAGAGACAATGGGCTGATGAAAAATATCGTTATAATGGCAGGTGGGAGGTAAGAATGGGAGAGGTGAGAGATTGCATAGAGAGGCTGATGAAGTATTTAAAGCAGGAGAATTATGTAGGTGTTGAAAGACTAGTCGTAGAAGAATTGAGTGAAGACCTGCGTCAGACTAATCTTAGTACTGATGACTGTTGATGGTGATGGCTGTGTGCACGCTTTCCTGTTGTTCCTTCTAGTTGGGATAATCTTTAGTGTACTAAAATAGTAAGATTTTCTTTGGTAGGTTGATTTGACTGCTTCCCTAGCATTTATTTATTTTCAACTTCCCCGTAAAAAGCACATAGAGCCTTTTACTACGAAGGAATTAATAAAGCACGACAAAAAACATCCATGCCCTGGATAGGGACCACCTACTCAGGCGGGAATCGAACCCGCGACCTACGGTTTGGCAGGCGAGGACTTTTCCCCACCGCCACCGAGGCCGGCAGGTTTGAATTCGATGAAACTGATTTTTGACGAGTTGACGTTGTGGAAGTCCATGGATAGTGATGATTGAAACAGCAGTAGTATTTTTCCACACTTTTTCATTCTTTCTCGACCCCGTGAGCTTTCTCAGTTCTTGATAATGCTATTATCTAGACACAGCTCTTGATATTGATGCGCAAGCATTGAATTTGATGTTGAGGGTGAAATTATCGAAGTCTTTAATGTTTTCTCGAGAAAAACGAATTATTCACTTATTCGTTCGGGTACCCCTCTTGTTTTACCGTTTACGTAGGAGTTAGAATTATAGTATGGTTCAAAATTGCTGTGCTCCCCGTGCAAATTTCATCTCGCTATCTTTGCAAGCAGAGAGAGAGAGAAATTTCCGTTGTCTCAGACATCTATATATTGCACTCTCGGTACTATTATCTTACCATTTTTACCACCTTGTTTGTAATTCTAATCAGACAAACTAAAAACTGTGTTGCCTTTTCAGCCACGAGCGCTCGTAATGTAACCACTATTGTGCCCTAACTGCTTTTCTTTTACACCAAGGGCTGGGCATGCACGTGTTCCATAATAGGAACTATCCTCTCGAAGTATTCTGTTGTAATTTTTGTAGAATTTTATCCCGTAAGCAGCACCAGATGCGTCCTTGTGTGAAAACATTTGTCGTAATATTGCGAATGGAAGAGCTGCAAATCATTGGGGGGGGGGGGGGGGCATCAACGACCGGCCGCAACACACTTTGTCCTCTTCAAGGCGATGCATGAGGTTTTTTATGTTATTGCATGCTATTTGTGCATATCTAATATACTGAAACAGTTAAAAATTGTGGGATTAAAGGAGAAAATAGATTTTGCATATGTGATTTACCATTTTAAGAAATATTCGTTCAGGGTAGTTGGTGGGGCCCCCGAAGGTCCCTGTGATAAGAGATCCAAGCTAAGTATTTATAAATACTTAATCTGTTTATAATACTTATTTTTGTGTATTTTATTCTTATTTAAAAAAGTTATATTATTGTAAAAAAACTTTCGTTACATGTCTTTATGTAACAATATTGTATATCATTGTATTTTATTGTGTTTTCATGTTTTCATTCATAGCCCTTATGATGGTTTTAAACGTCGGCTAACAACTTTTTTTGCATAATATACATTTGACCTATACTCCAAGAATTATTTTATCCTTAATTAATTCGGCAAAATGGCTATTGCTACTCATATGCATGTATAGCAACCGTGTTTAAATCCGTAAATCCTGTATAATGCTCTTGATTCGCGGACCGAGTGCATCTAGGTCTATCTCTCTACGCGCAAGATAGTCGGGGTGGTTTTTCCGCTCGCGTGCGCCACTTCCCCGTGCTCCGTCTCCTCTTTCACTCGTGTGTGTATGGCGTGTCGTTTCCAGTGCTGAGGGGGTCTTTCCCTCGCGTCTGTTTGCAGCTGCGTTCGCCATTTGAGTGGCGATGCGTGGTGACGATGCCGTTAACGAGCACACCCTCCCTCAACTGCCACCCGACCCACTCCCCATCATCCCCCCTCGCGCCCGTATGTGAGAGAGGCGCGAGTACGGACAAAAGGAAGACCTGAAATGTAACTCGGTGCATTCCCGGCGAATGATATCCAGGATCTGGTCTCGGTTTTCCAGCCGAGTCATTATACCCATGGCCTCCAACGGTTCGTCAGAGAAATGAGCGTCTTCTTCTGAAATGGAATGAATCGTTTCTTTGAAGGCGGTGCCTTGGGCGGGGGCCAAAACGTTTGAAATAATGGAGATGTTGACGCGGCTGGAAACCCGTGAACAGGTCCTGAATTAAAATAAGACCTCTCTTTCCTCCACAAACCCTCCCTTTCTCCCTCCCTTGCTATTAGTTCTATTCGTGTGGTACATATGCCTGCAGAAAGTGTGACACTCGGACAACTTATTATTCAAGCTGGTATCGTTCTAAATCATCTTAAAATATTTACTGGCTGCTTGCATATTGGCAAATCGCTTCAAAATTCAGTCAGGCATTTTAATGAAATAAATAAATTGCGCTTGGGTTTTCATCCGAGCCATTATTTTGGCTGCTCCCTCACCCCAACAGAATGCTCCTTCTTCGTTTATAGGGCAGTGATTTGATGGTTTTGATTTTGTTTATTCTGAGTATTATTCCCAATGAACTTTGTGAATTTTTATACCATTTTTAAGAAACGTGAATACTTATTAAAGTTTAAATTCTGTTGCAGCGAATTCTGTTGTCCCTTAAAGTCAAGGCTGTCAATGCCTCAGTGTGTATAACGGGTTGAGTAATTTTTTTGTCTCGTGAAGCTCACACCCTTCTGGCGATTTCGTCAAGCTCCGAGAGCAATTTTGTCCACAACGGCATCGTTTTATTTCAGTTTTTGCGTGTGCGTTGTCTGGATTCCCCTCTCTCGAATGCTCGTGGCGAGGAAGGGAGAGGAATGGAGAAGAAGTGAAATTGCCGTATCATTCCCAACACCCACCCGCAGTCTCTGCTTGTCTCTCTGCGTATCTCACTCTTGTCTCCTTTTTAATTGCTACGGGGATAAAAAGAGCGAATTGGTTACCGTTTGAATGCGTTGCGACGTGAACTACCCTAAAGCAACTGACGGACGACCGGTCCACGATTTAGTATCCGGGGTGCCTCAACGACGGTGCCTCGCTTCTGAGCTACTCATATTGGAAATGGCCGTAGAATCATCTAGTAGCTGGTCAATTATTAATTTTCGTTGGTTAAACTGATTTTCACGGCTTCGCGCCATCATCAGGTGTTTTTATTTCCAGTGGTTTGTTCTCGAAGAGAACTGCAGCGTAGGAAATGCATCCACACATGAACACATCCGCAATGTTAAAGTAAAAATTTTAGTCCATCCAAGCTTAAAATATACAAAATTGGTGCATTAGAAAAACCTGAAGATCACGCGAAGCCGTAGAAGCTACTTGTGTGAAAAATGGGTGAACTTTCGCTAGTGGAGTCTTGCATTGCGATTATGGGAGTGTTCCTCAGCACCTTTCCTTCAACGGTGCTGTTCGCAGATAGTGCGGCAAACGATAGCTCATGTTTTCCCAGTTTAAATACTCTCCTTTTCTGTGGAAACTATTCTCTCCCTATTTTCCTCGGTAAATAAATAGAGTGGCATATCTAAAGCTTTTCTTGCTTTATAGTAATCTGAAATAATTATTCATTATGTCACCATCACGTTGTTTTGTCACGCTGTGGTCAACGGATTTACGGTTATAGTTGTTACGAGCAATTATGATGAATTTAGAAGCGTAATAAAAAGGCGAAGAAGACTTTTCCTATTCTTGCAGATTTTACTGCTTAATAGTGAAATATCCTCATGGTGGAATTTTTTTAGCTTCTCCTTTTTCGATTTCCTCGGCTAATTAATCTTTGCCTATCTGATTCATTGCTTGCATGAAGGTGGTAGCTCTATTATGTCAACTGTTTGACTGAATTGTCTTCAATTTCTGGAGACGTAGTGCCCTGGCTACAACTCATGATATCTATGATTTATCTATATATCTATCAACATTTTGATTTTTGTCGCCGTGAATATCGGGGACGATTGTAGGTTCCAGCGAGTGATGGACTCCTTGGTCAATCATCTGACTGAGACTGCTGAAAGACGGTGGTGGTGATCTATCGTGTGGTCTAGTTGATGAAAAGTACGTTAAAGCTTTCCCAAAACCTAAGTTCCTTCATTTCATTTTGAAATAGTGATGCTGCATAGTTTCATTTGTCTTTAGATTCTTCCTCAAGTTCGTATGTGAGAATCTTCTGTCCAGGTTCTAGTGAAGAAGTCTTTTGACGGTACGTGATTTATTTTATTTAATCGGTGAGTGTCTAGAGATTTTCAATGTACATTTCAAGGGATAACAAAAACCTCTATTATTTTTTAAATTCGATTTCTCTTTATTTAATCATCCTCTGGGCCAAAAAAAATTTAGTCCGAGAATAAGAAATAGAATGAAGTTATTTAAAATGTTGTACAAGATGACGCAATAGGCATGTATTTTTATGAACTTAGTTCCTAAATGTATTGAGGAAAACTAAATGAGTCTTCTTGTTGATATTTAAAAAAAATATTTTGTACTACTTTTGCCAGCCTTGAGGCAGGCCCTCTCTCTTGAATGCCTCTCCACATGTGGAAACTTATTTTTGGCGATTTTATCGCATTTTTGAACTCATTTCTACATTTTCGCGGGCATTCGAGCGTTTGTCTCATTGCTATTTGCCACTCTCTCAGGTCGTTTCCCCCTTTTGGAATCCCCGGCCTGCTCGTGACACAAAATAATTCGACTTTATTTACATGTATACATGTCGCAAGTTATTACTCGGAGCCCTCATTTCATCTCTACTCTGGTTGGTTGGTTCTGTCCTCTGGCGAGATCCTCTTTTATAAATTCTTGCCTCTTGTTGAATTTTCGTCGTCCTCGACAACCCGAGTCCACACGGACGGAGGGAGAGAGAGAGAGAGGCGCAGAATGAGGTAAATAAAGAAAAGCAGCATTGGTGAGCGTGGAAATGCAGACGCGAGCGGCGGACCCCCCCTCACGGCAGTCGTCCTCCTCCTCCCCCTGGAATAGCGCGAGAATAAATTGAAGTCTCTCTTCCCCTCCCCGCCACCCCCTCCTCTCGCTTATTCGCGTCTTTTGAATCGCCCCCTCCCTTCCCTCGTACATTCGACGGATTTCATTTCCGAGCATCAACAGCAGCTCTCCTGCTCTCTTGCCTCCCGCGAGAGACGCCCTCTCTCTCTCTCTCCCTCCGTTTGTGCGCGAGAGGAAACGTGCCCCTGCCTGCTGCACTGCGTTCGATACACGCGAGGAAAGAGAGTGTGCGATATATGTATATCGAACGCTCGCGTCTTCATTTTATTTTTTTAAGGGAATTCTCTGTTGGCAGTAAATTCCGAATATCCTCCATACGCGACGCTTAACTGCAGGTGCATGCCCTTAAACGGTCAAGGTTCGCTGTGTAATTTTTCTCGTAAGCGCAAGACGAGCGTAATTGTTTTCGAATAAAGTAAGCTCTTTTTGCGGAAAGGTGTCGTGGAACAACATATCTAATGATCAACGAAGATATCGTATTGTTACATGATATTGGTACACAATGGGAACACGTGTAGTACGCTGTTAATAAAATTTCAGGTTGTTTTCGAAGCCAAAATCGTGTTGATGTTTGGGCAGCGCATTGGAATTAAAGGGGACTAGGCATTATGGATACCTGGGTCCATTGAAATTGCGCTAGGAAATGTTTGAAAATTATACTTGGGAGTCTCAGTTCACCATTCCAAGTTTTAAGTCCAAGTATTCTATGATTGTCTTAAAATATGCTCTGAAAAAGGCAACATTTTAAAGTGCTGAAAAACGGCAGACTTTGTCGAAAATTCTCCGTGTCCCCGGCTGGCGGCATAAATGCTCAGAAGCCGCTGTTGATGCACGAGGAAACGATCACCCGCCTGCACTACTTTCGATACACCCGAGGAGAGAGAAAGAGCGTGCGATATGTCGAACGGTTGCGACTTTATTTTATTCTTTTGGAAATTCTCTGGTGGCCGTAGATTCCAAACATCCTCCAGACGCGACGCTTAATTGCAGGGGCATGTTCGGAAACGGTCAAAATGTTTCCATGTCGCTCTACATGGCTCTTCTTCCAGAAGCACAAGTTTCGCTTGATATTTGTCGAAGGCAGAGGGATGTTGATGTGTGGCTTTATTATGGTTATTCAGAATGGGAGATTTAACGAAGTAAGGAATTTTTTGCAGGATTGTATTTTGCAATTGTGTTGATATGGAAAACTTGGTCTTGTGTGATTAATCCTGATGCGATATTCCTTTCAACGTTTGTCTAACGTATCTACATCTTCAAGCTAGCTTGGCACTCATTTGGAGGAGGCGACCGACAGCTTGGGTCATTTGTACCATGAGGAAAGGTTAGGGAAGGAAGGCTAGAGGGAGACCCGGTGTCTGTCTCAGCCTTCACTTAACGAAAGACGCTAAGTGGACCACGGCTTAACGTTCTGTCCGACGGACGGAGTGCTGTGGTTAAGTGCCCTCCACAAAGCATTCAAACAGGAATCGGGCAATATGTGAAAATCTCCGCCACCACCGAGATTCGAACTTGGCAATCTAACTCTCTAGCCACAATACCAACCCGATCCCCTTAATGTTAGGGCAGAATGTTGGAAGAAAAAGGACTTGGTAGTAAGGATATCAGGGAGAGAATTGGAGTGTTTAGAGGAAAGATCTGATGAGGTGACCATTGAGGAAAGGTAAGGATAGAAAGAAGTATGATACTCAGAGTAGCGCTTTACTGTTCGAAAACGTGGTTAAATGTGGCTGGGAAGATGAAAAAAACACGTTAAGTCATCAAGATGTAGGTATATTTGATGGAGAAGTGGACGGTGGGAAATTGGCACGAGGAAGTGCTGTAGATGGTGATTGAATAGGGGAACTTCTATGAGATATGGATGGGACAGACGTTGTGGATGAAGCAGATACAAAGGGGAGAGAAAATACTGACTTCTTGAAAGGGGAAAAGTCAGGAGGGAGAAGAACATGATACACGTGTTGAATGAAGAGTAGAAGATCTTTTTATTTATTAGTTAATTGGAGAAATTCAATATGCGAAAAGGGGATGGGTGTGATGAAGAAAATCGGTGTTTGTTGTCATGCTATCGTTGTGTTAGATAATCAGTTATTATAATATCCTAAATGGAAATCAGTTCCTTGGAAAAAATAACAGCCCAATCTTTTTATCCTTTTCATATATTCGACTTGTATTCATATAAAAATCTGTGGTGAATATTGGGGTGCAGAGGTATTTTCAATAACAACTCCCGTAACATCGCATCTTGAGTAGTGAGACGGTTATCCTCCCAAATCTCGTGTTCACCAGTGTTGTTTGCATGTGTTTGTGTGTGTGTGTGTGTTTGGTGAAATTGGTGGGAGTTGAAGGGGGCGTGAGGAGTGGATATTCCCGACAGTTCATCACTTCTCTGCTGCTCTCCTCCTCAAATGAAGAGGAGGGGCCCCACTCCCCCACCGCCGCCAAGTGTCTCTGTCTCTCTGCGCTTTCATTTCGTGAGTGTCCGCTCCTCAACAGGTCCTCCAACCATCCCCGTCCTCTCTGCTCCTCTTCAGTTACAGCGACGTGCATTTGGTGGATGGACTCGCGAGCCCTTCTGGAGTGGCCCTACGACAAAATACTGACATTATATTTACCCTATTTCCTTGAATAAAATCCTTCGAAATGGGAAAAAATGTACGTATCTCTGACGATTACCGACCATAAGCACGCTCTGCTGGGGCTAAAACGGACGTTTTACTGATTTAATTCTTTTATGTTTCGTCTGTCGCCTTTATGAGCTCAGTCCATATCTCTCCATTTAATTCGGCACGAAATGATCCGTTTATCATGGGTCGTCTGGCGCTAGATTCGGAGCTTGACCGGCGTTGACTCGTCATCAACAGCTGATTCGATATAATTATTAATTAGGGGCCATCCGAAGAATTTTACTCTAAAAATAATCGTAACTGACAATGGGATTCTTGTAAACAATACAACAATTCTGTTTCGCTCGATGTATCGTTAGGATAATTTGTCCTATGACTTTTGGAAGTGAGATGAGTTTTGTTCTTTGTTCTTAGAAGCCCTTTTAGCATCCATTACTTAAGGAATCTTTTGCATCAACCATAATGTCTCGAATTCGTTAAACTTTCTATTGCACCGACGTATTAGTTGATCATGGGTTGTGGAATTAGTTGGACCTGAATTTTTTCTAGTGGATTTAACGATTTTTTTTAAAAAAAAGGATATATTTGGTCATCAATAACTTGTCATGCATGATACTTTTCATCATTTCAATTAAATCAGCGATAAGTGTGTTTGAAGGCATTAAGCTTCTTTTTTCAAACATTTTCCGGAAATTACGGGGTGTGCCTCAAATCCGCTACTGGTAATATTAAAAATAATGATTTACTCTCTATTACAAGCGAATTTAGGACTGTAAAATCCTCTCTTACAATTTACTCGTTTGAAAATCACATTCATTTATGTCCTGGATGGTATCCACCCAGGCGGAATTCGAACCCGCGACCTCTAGGTCGGTAGTCTGGGATGTTACCCCGGCGCCACCAAGGCCGGCACATGGGAGTGGATGGGAGGAGAAAAGTTTGAGATCATTGAAGAGCTATGATAGACGACCCATTCATCTCATGTTCTTGCCGTTTTGGAAAACAATGGCTTCAGTTACGTACATGTTACGTCCCCGCGCGTTTATTCCTCCTTAGCACTGCCCCAACCCTGCCCCTACGAGTGTCTTTCTCACGGCCGCCTCCTCCGGCGACCCCACACGTCGCGATGGACCGTTCCCACGGCCTCCTCTTGGGGTCGGGCCACGCCCCGGACCCACTCCTCC
Organism: Ischnura elegans; assembly: GCF_921293095.1. Taxonomy (NCBI): domain Eukaryota; kingdom Metazoa; phylum Arthropoda; class Insecta; order Odonata; family Coenagrionidae; genus Ischnura; species Ischnura elegans. The sequence goes on from NC_060247.1 coordinate 114,837,104, forward strand.
CTAATTCCACATTCAATTGTTTCAACATCCCAGGAATCGGAAGAGTGGAGTTCGGAGTCTGGCGAAGATGCATGAAACGTCATGTCCAAGTGCTTTTGGTAGTGTGCCTTTCAGTCTCGTAACTCGCCGGACTCTTCAATTTTTCGGGTAACCGCGTAGTATCCAGCCCCGTACCTTTACGGAGTCCCTTGCAATTTTTACCGTAGGCGCTAAATTCCCAGAGGGAAAAGCGTTTGCCTTGACTGGGGTCCGAACCCAGATCTCCCGAATTCGCCTCAGCTGTTCTACCACTTGAACTACCTATGCATCACAGACATACGGTGTGAATGGTGTACGCACTCTAGTCCGAAGTTCTGGCTATATCCTTGGGTCTGTGGCGCTATGAGCGCGAATATGCTGCCCTATGGCATTGTATGTCGAGTTACATAAATCGTTTTGTCCTGTAAAGCTAACAAAACTTCTCATTGGAATTAAATACCTCGTAGCTTAATTGACGGAGCATCTGGATCGAATTCGTTTAATTAGAGTTCGAACCCTGGTCAAGGCAGAAGATTTTTTCCTTTGTAATTTGCACACCCTCCTCTTGAATGCATTGTTGATCAATCGGAAGCTATTTTTTTCTATTCATAGTGAAACATTTTCCTTCGAGTTATTATTATCATTAATGAAATAGTTACAAGTGGGTAGATGTAGTGGTAATAGAAAAAATGTCTTCAAAACGTTGAAAATGATGACAGTTATTTTCCGTCTATTTTCTTAACTGTTATTTTAATATTTACATTTTTTATGGAAGGGATCGAAGATTTTTGCTGATAAATCGTTACTGTCAACTATTGTCCTAATTAAGTCGGAAAACTTTTTTCCGAAGTAATTTAAGAAATAAAAGCTTCCCTATTTTACACATGGCGAACGATGTTGAAATAGGTAAGTTTTTATTTCTTTAATTCCTACGATAAAGGATTTCTACAAAGTTACGCCCGCTTCTATTAATGATGATTAAAACTTTTTGTATGGATCCTTTGTGTTTGTGGCTTCATCTTGAACTGGTGATAGTTGTGGTAGTGGCGAAACAATAGAAATGAACTAGTTATAATACGAGATAAACTAGTATTATTAATTAATCAATAAACGCTTGCTAAAGGATTAGCGATTGATACATTCCTAAGAGCACGCGTTGTGCGCTTGAAAAACTGTTTTTAGAGTTTTCCGTTTATTCTCATCGCTGCTTGGATGAACGAACTGACTACTGATCCCTAAAAATACCTCTTGATCCCGAAAGAAGCCTTCGATGGTCATCCTCCACCACCTCAGGCTGAATGGTAGCAATAGTGATTATCGGCTTCTGCGCTTGCGACCAGAATGCAAAATTCGATAATTCGAGATCGCGTGTTGGGTCTCATTAGCTGATTATTACGATAATCTTTGTTTTCATGTTTCGTGAATGATGAAATTTACGGATACTCCCTCATCATGATCCGAACTTCATTAAAAAACATTCATATTGAACCAAGTATTGAGCTCAGTTTTTCATACAAGCACTTGCATTCTGCGCTTGCCGGCACCACGAGAGAGAGAATGCTTCTTATTTCATTTGTTGCTCTAACTGGTACTTATTTCTACACGTGTTTGCCATGTATGTTATTGGTTTTTTAAATTCATTCTTCTCAGAAATACCTCACTATTGTCCTAAAAATCTCATTCAAAATGATCGGTATTCCATCTAAGTAAGATTATTTTTGTTCTTCGGCTTTTCTCTTTAGTGTAGGAGTAAGTTGACATACTTCGCTTTTCTTTGCCCCTCTTTAAATGTAACGCTCCTAGATATTTATTTGTTGGAATATATTTCTCATTTATTGTATCCAAGCTCTCATTTCTCCATTGTTTCACATTTTTGTAAGTATAGGTTATATCCTGATTTCTAATCCCTTCTCTATTCGTGATTCTTCCTTATGTCGTATCCGTTATTAGATAACTTTAGCCGGTAGAAGTGACGCATGCAAAAAGTTTCGCGGAAAATCGTGTATTGCGTCACTCATTGTTATGGGCTGTTCGAGTTAAAATTAGTCTATGAATTTATATTTTCAATTGTCCAAAGTGGTTTTAAGTGTGCTGTTAAAAGATATTGAAATTCCCTTAAAAATTTAATTTGTTTACCATGAAAATGGCGAACGACACTTCTGACCTTGATTGGGGAACAATAAATCTTATCTCCCTTCCTTTGTCAGAATTTTAGTTCGTTTTAATGGTAAAATAGGTGCTCTATTTGTATAGGTAGTTTTAAAATGTAAAAATAGTATTTTCCTGGAATTGGTGTCAGTATAGCTAGGCATTCTGCATTCACTTAGTATATTGTCCTTACACCCTTCCACATACACATCGAGAGTAATGACAACTGGTGGCATAATAATCAGTTTGACCAAGGCTTAAGGAAGTAAGTACAAATATTTGTGTTTAAAAATGAATGCAATGATGACCAGATTTTACAAATGACTTAGAAAGGGTTCTCCACCCAGGGCAATGCAATGACCCTTGTGTTCGCTTGAATATTCAGTGACCTCCAGGGTTCCTATCCCTTTTCCTCCCCAACCCTCCTCCCCTCCCCTCAACCCCCAATATCCCCTTCGTGAGCAGTGGTCGTCCCGTGATTCGGAATACCTTTTCTCATTATTAGCATTTTAACAAGCGGTGCAAAATATGCGCCGCGGATATTCGCGCTGAGCGGCCATGTTGTGCTCATTTAACGATTGTTGCCGCGTCGCTCTCCATCTTGCTCATCCCCACCCCCTCGCATTCCTCCCTGGAGGAGCGAGCGGCGTGCATTCGTCTTTTATTTTCCGCCGTGGATTCCGCCAGTGCCCGCGATTACAGGGTAACACCGCATGGAGAACGTCTCAGTCCGCACATTAAAAGCTGGATTTATGCTGCCGCTTCGCTCGCTTTGTCATGGGTTTTCAAAAATGTCCGCAAGTGAGCGCTGAGCGGTCGATTTATTCCCAGTGTGTGCAATAGAGTGCCGGTTGTTTCAAAATGAATAGCGGGGCTTTTACGCATTATTATATATATCACATTAGACTTACAGCTATACATGGTACATCAAATGAAAGAGCGAGCCAATCAGTTTTGTTTGCTGGCACTTGTGCGCATTATGCACTTGAGTTTATTGTTAAAAATATTAGAAAACATTTATCCCCGCAACCTGCTATTCAATTTAAGCACCCGGTAAGTTCACTAATGAGAAATAGCACTGAAAACTTATGAATTCGTTGGATCATATCATTCCGAATACTTATATATTTTGCTCAATAGCCCTAGTTATAGTTTATTTCCCCGTTAAACTCTTTTCCCTCTGCTTTCAGCGTCATTTGTGGTAACGTTTCACAATACAATTAGTTTTAAAATTTTACGGAAAAAATTATTAGTCCATGGAAGTGCTCGGCGGGTGACACCACATTTAGTGGCCGACTGGAGAATCATATGTTATAATATTCGTGTTCAACGGATTCCTAGCGATGTGATTGCCGAGCGTAGTATTGTGCGCCCAGTGGCGCCACCCCTCCCATCCTATTAACCCGTCAATTCTCCCGCGAGTCCCTAGACCTATTTTCTCTCGTGAAAGACGGTCGTCGCATTCTTAAGATTTATATCGCTGGTGAAACGACGAAATCGGGAATAATTCTCGGCATAGCGTTCCTGAACTCACATGTTCTTAATTTATTGTGAATTACTTCATAAATTATAATCTCAGTGGACGTCATGAAGGTGACCGTTCAGCGCTAGATGATCATTTCGGCGGCAGGCACTTCGCGTTCGCAACCCTCAAGTCTTGTTCTCACGTCGAACTTTGACTTCTATGGTCACATTAGTATTTACAAATGACTTAGAAAGATTTTTCCACCCATGGCAATGCTATGACCCTTGTGTTCGCTTGAATATTCAGTGACCTCCAGGGTTTCCATCCCTTTTGCTTCCCAACCATCCACCCCCAAAACTCCAAATCCCCCTTCGTGAGCAGTGATGGTCTCGTGATTCGGAATACCTTTTCTCATTATTAGCATTTTATCAAGCGGTGCAAAATATACGTTTGTACAGAGACCGCGAGAAGCACTGCGAAGAGACTACGAATCAATTGAGGGCATAGTCGATCATTATTCGATTTTTTTGCGAATATGAAGCAGTTCAGCTTTTAACTCAGTTGGAATCGAAGGTTATGAATACATCACAAGCGGAAAATGTTCAATTTTCTATGTAAGCAAAGGATATATTTACATCCTGATTTTTTCATTGTTTTATATGAATGAATCAATGGTAAGCCAATTTGTAATTTGATTTATCTCAAAGAAGAGGGTATTTAAACATTTCTATTTCGCCACATTCAAGTCTTTTGTTATTCTTCCGATTTCATCTCGAAGCGTATTGGCACTCTTGTTCACTTCTTTGGTGAAAATAGTGGCGAGATATCGTTTTTGAGCTACTGCTTTAGCAGTCAACTCGACTTGTTTACCGGTCTTTACTTTTGTTAGTTCCTTTTTTGGTTGTCCTCTTGCAGCTGAATCCGAACGTGACGAGGAAGTCGGCGTGTATCCGCCTGCCGATGATGCTCTTTTGTTATTCCCTTCTCTCTTTTACGCTCGATGGAGAAATTGATCGGTCGAGGGTTGAACGCATCCACCGGTGCTGCGGTCGCATCGCCTTGGCCATTCGAACAGCCTTTCTTTTCCCACTCACCGTTCAAGATCACCCTCGCCGTTACCATTGGGACTAAAGTTTGCCCATTTCCACCTCCCAATCAGTAAGTTACGTCTTATGGTTGTAGGTGTTAATTTGTAGCTCGCGAATTGGGAATATCTATCGCCTTTAGTTTTAAACTTGCTGCATTGGCACGCTTGGATGTTGTGGAACGATGGCATAAACCAGAGCTATAAAACGGGTCTGCTTCTTGCCTCAATCGCATGCATATATTGATCTAATTTTCATCGGGATATCAGCTAGATCCATGGGAACACAGATAAATAGTGATAGAGAAAAGAGTTTAAAAGCGTGGAAATTGAGAGTAATATCAGGTGCCATAAGAACAAATCCAGCGTACGTATTCAAGCAAGGGTGAAAAGATCCCTTTTCAACAGTTCTCGATGTCATTTTAAAATTACCTAATCATCGTTGACGAGTCGCTTCACGTACATATTGGATTTTAATTCACTCTTGTATGCTTAAAATTATATAAAATGTTTAAAAATGGAGAGTGCTTTTCTTCAATAAATTAGTGCTGGATGTATCCCGCTCTTTCCTAGAGTTACAGAAGAACTGTGATGTCCAAAATTTTCTCACTTTTCTTCCATTCCCTTGCATTTCACACAATATCAATGAATCAAATGCGCGATAGGTTTCGTAGTGGAGTTACGTGATCTTGTAAAACTACAATACGAGATACCCGATGGTGAAGATGTGATAAGAAAAATGGTAGGGGGATGGAAACGGGAAAGGCAGTAAAAGATATTTGCGGCATTTCATTGTACCGTGTCAGACGAAAGTATTCGTTTGTAGTTAACAAGTTACTGTGTTCTTGTAGTATGGTCTGGTATTTGGAGGGGTCGACCTACTTGATGTCATTTGCGTTACGAGGGAAGGGTAGGGCAGTAAGGGTTGAGAAAAACCCGGCATCGACCTTAGCCTGTCCTTGATGAAAGGCGTCAAGAGAATCGGCCACAGATGTGATTTACGCCGCGAGGGAAGGGTAGGGAATGAAGGGTGGAGAGAAACCTGGCATCGGCCTTTGCCATCTCTTAATTAAAGGCGCCAAACTTCCCATCCGACAGACAGAGTGATATGCTTGTAGTGAAGCACTCAAGTAGAGGCGGGCATTCTATAAAAAATATCTACCGCTGTCGGGTTTCGAACCTGGACCCATATGGTGGGATGACAACACTCTAGCCACCACATCATCCTAATCCCCCACAGGTTGTATGAGAAGTAGTTATGATTGGTATGGATGGAATTGATGAGATGTGTGGGGATGGGCATGAAAGTGAACTGCTTCGTCAGATGGATTGTAGTATGACCAGTGCGTACGGGTTACCGGGCCAAAGAATGGAAATCCACGTTCCACACCCGCCATGACCTTGTTCTACAGGCGTGCATGCTGATAGGTTGGTCTCCGATTGGACGGTCACGGTCGTGTGATGAAGGTCTGGGGCGAGCAAGGGACACGATTGAGCGTGGAGACTTCGGGGGTAAATACTAACCGAGCGCTTAATATGTATGTGCAGTAAATAAAATTTGGTGACCACAATGAAACCCAAAAATTTAATGTCACTATGGAAAATGGTAACAGTTTGTAGATAAAATGTTTATTAATGCAAATTAATAAGGATCTAGGACGACATAATCCATAAATTAAGATATATTATGCTGAACGGATGGGTATCGGAATTCTTTTTTCTTCCGAATAATAAAGGACTTTATCAATGCTATTTGTGGCTCAGTACGCTCATCTACATTTCTTTGTCTATTAACGGCTGGTGTCCCTACACCCCCCGCAACTCTTCTATCTTGCGGAGTATTATATAGGTGCAGATGAAGTCCGAAGTCACTCTTGTTTTTCTCCGAGATGGATATGCTACCGATTTGAGCCATCTACTGCAGGATAGACGATGAAGACTGCTGTCTGCTTCTCCGCCAACCCCTCTCCCCTATGCAATCGACTCGGGACAGGCGGGTGAGTGGGAAGGGAGGGTGGAAGTGCCAATTGTGCTCTGCGCTCGTAAAAGTCTCCTCCTAGCCCTCTGCCCCCCAGGGGGGGCAGGGCCTTTTGTGCTCCCGATTCATTCCTCCCACCGCCACGCTCTGGGAGCCCCTCTTTCCCGGAAGGGGTGCCCGACACCCCTATAATATTGGGTCCAGAGAGAGAATGCTTCCTTGTTTCCATGCACGGCACGCGAAGGTTTCTGTGCCCCTCGCGGCTCGTCTTGATTGGGTCATTGTGCCTGCTCTCCTTCGCTTCTAATCCGATACATTTCACACAAACACACGCGACTAACTACTCGCTTTTCTGTGTGAAACCACCCCACTCCCTCTTGTTATCTGGACTCCAAATTCTTTCTTTGTCACCCCCTTCTTGTTCGCCTGCACTGTCTGCAACCACCCGTTTTCCTCGGTAAATAGGTGTTCCCAATGTTCGCTTCGTGTCCACAATGAGGAGGGCCGTCCTGTGCCAGGTGGAACGGTGCAATGGGGCCTAATTGGGGCCAAGTCGGTTGGGTGCAGGCGACTTGGTTGGGAGAGTAGTCAGCTGACCCCACCCCCCATCCGAATTCAGTGCTTCGAACACAGCCGCCCCCTCGGAAGAGCTCGCGTCGTGGTGAAGAGAAGAAGAGAGTCTAACGCGCTCCCTCCGCGACTTCCTCGCTTTCTGTTTCTACAGTGCATCCACCATCGTACCCACGTTCAGCGTTAGTTCTTGAGTCCTAGGGGAGTCTGCCCCGTCGAAGCTTGATTATATTTATACTTTTGGCGCATTCTTATCGTTTTTCAAAAATTTCCGTAACCAGGAGTGCAGAGTGATCGTTATATTCTCAATATTTACATGTAATATTTGAAATTGCTGTGTATGCAGTGAAATAGTCTGATCGAAAAGTTATGATATCGATAGATCATATCAGCAGAGATACATACCTCGGTTAATTACCCTAATTATAGCTTATTTCTCCTTGGAATTCGGATCGCCGTGCCCATCAGCGACGCAAGTGATGCCTTTAGTTAACCCATTTAAATGCGTGGTGAGTAGCAATACATCTAGAGACCGACTGCACTATGTATTTTTAATATTCGTAACATTGTCCAACTATAGCAACTTTTAATCCTTCGACACCCTCGCTGATTTGCGAGTATGATAGCTACTGTTCTACCCAAGGTGGTTTTAAATATTTGGAGGGGGCACCACTGGTTTCGAGCGTGGAGCGAAGTGTGGCCGAAATGGGGCTGCTTGGGTAGGAGAAGCCACGTCCACTCTGCCAAAACATTGACAATCCCATAAGGGTTCTTTCTAATCTTACTGCTTGGTGAAATGCTTTGTCATAACTCGTTAATACATTAAAATAACCCATGGAACCCACGATGTAAACCTTTTTTCCTTACTTCATTAGTGGGCGTTGCGAAGTTATGATTCGATCTTCTTTTCCCGGGGAAAATTTATAATCAAACTCCTCGATTACATTCTAAAATCAGCTCAGCTGAAAATAAAATTTTACGAGAGTAAACTAGTCATTTTTCTGCACTTATACTGGTATTTAATCTTATTATAGCCAAAGGAAATCTAAAAATTGCAGTACAAAAGTATCTGCGATAACCCCACCAGTAAAGCGGCTAACAGACACAGAGTTTATGCATTAATAGAATTATCGCGAATGATGGGAAAAATCCGGTGACAATCACCGCCGAAATACTAATGATTATGGTAGCATTTTTCACTTAACGTGGTTCATTTTGAGAACCAAACTTGGCCACCACAAAATATCAGTCGGAGACTAAGTGTGAAAATTGTCAAAACAAGATGGCGGAACTTTGACCACGCTAAACACTCGGAAACGGTGCCTCCAGATATTTTCAATCTCCTTGGTTCTACCAGTTGAGGTAGGTTTTGCATGAGCTGCGACAGAGCGTAACACCTGCCATGATTCCCACGTTTTATTGCCTTCTTCATTTTGCCATGAAGTTGAATGCTTTTAATTCTTAATCTTTGCCTCTTCTTCCTCCTTCCAACGATCGGCCCTATTACGCAGTTTTCTACAGTCCCTCTCCCCTACCCTCAACATCTCCCTCCTAATTGTCACCTCTCCCACCACGTCTATAGTGTCATCGTTCCTGTTTTCTCTCTCTCCATCGTCTCCTTTAATCCATTCTCCTCTATACTCACCTATGGCGTCTGACTCCTCCCATACTACGTCTCCCTCATGAATCTACTCGGTTTAATTGGAATTACTCCCGCCAGTCCGCCTGTATGTGCTAGCCTTTCTGCCGCGAATAAATTGTTGCCCGAGATGGGCCCATGATATAATTCGCTCTGCACCCGTTTCGTGTATTTATCGTTGCCGTCAAACTTTAATTTTTGTTCTTGATTCTTTATTATTTTCCATTAATACCCCCTTAACACTTGCCTTTTAGGGCGGGAATGGTACATGGTGAGACGAGGTCTGCGATCTTCTTTGAGCAAAGCCGTTATTTTCTTTTTCATCTAAGTTTTCTTTCGCGGGTAGCATCTTTGGTAAATAAAAGTCAGAACCTTTACGTGTGTGTACTAAATGAATTATTTACCTACTTCTCTTTTTTAGTATCAATAAGGAGTGTAAAGATTATCCTGAGTCCCGTCTAGGTGCCTTTCCTATTGTTAAATTTAAATAATATGATTATCCCTGAGCATGAGCGATTATTTCAAGGCCAGTCGTTGCATGGTTTGACAAGATTCTAACTGCAATCACTTTAGTGTCGATAAACAAGATATTTTTCTATTGCTGTTGCTTTATTTATGGCACAAGTGAATAATTTTTTATTATTAGAATACTAGTTATTAGTCTATTATCCTAAATGAAGGGAAGCTAGTAGAAAGATTATTCTTAAAATGGTGTTTTTACGTTATTTTGCTCCAAAAGCGAGCTAGATCTTTGCTAAACCATTTTAGCGAAATTTGTGCGCTGCGAGTTGTGATTCGTCCGCTGTAGGAAAATAGGTGTTCGTGGTATGTGAGCTAAAGAAAAAATAAATTAAGTATCCAAACCAACCTTTCAGTTGAGTCATTGAGTGAGTGAATGTAAGTATGCAGATATCGGAGTGCAAATAATGTAAAGGCCTCACTGACCCAAAAATTGTGCGAATGAAGGCGTCGTCCAGAAATGGCTGACGTTTTCAGGCTGCAGCTCGCAATCCGCTCCGGGTGTACGGAGTCTATAATTCGGAATAAATTGCTCATTTCACTGCGAAATCTATTGCTTTTTTGTTTCTGCAGCTCTTTCCGCTGTGTCGGCTGTTTGCTTGACATCAGTGTCGTTGTCAAGGGCGGATTGTTTGTTTTCTCTCAGCCTTGGCAGTGGCCGTGAGTTGGTTGAACCGCAGTGAGCATTATGCAAGCAGTCATTTAGCGCGCCACTTCAGCAGTATTAGCATTCCGACCGAAAGAGGACGCTACCGAGCGATCAATTCAAGGCTGGATGCATTGCTGAGGCAAATACCAGCATGGAGAGCCTCATGAGGAGCTTGGCCAATCGAAAGTCATCACCAAGGGTACTGCATATAGAGGAGACCCAATTATATACCAATAGAAGGCTGATTTCTGTTGCGACTTTAGTGAAATTTTATCGGGTTTCAAGAATGTCCGCGGCGCGGTGATGAGTGCAATGCGTTCCACTTTTTCCAATATTTTGCAGTATAACGTTACTAATTGCAAGGCATACTACTTAAAAGTAATGCATTTGATAGATCGCGTCAACATGTGTATAACTTTTTGGTTAATCCCCCTAATTATACCATATTTTCCCCGCAAAACTCCCACTTCATTTAAATCAACATTTAAATGCGCGGTGGGTTACAGTACATTTTGCCTCTAACTTGGTAATCCTCTTTTGTAATATTAGTGGTCATCACACTCCGGTTTATGGACGCCATATTTCCTTTGTCGTTGATTGGTTTTGCTTATTACTCTCCCGGTGGCTTGCAGGTTTCTACGCAGATGCTGGCGTCAGCATAATACATTTTAAAATATTTTTGGATTGTCGCTCATACAGTAGTGAACAATTTATATTTGTACAAGAATTGCCATGAGAAAAAATTCCCCTGGACCAGGAATCGAACCACGGACCTTTGGCTTTCCGGGCCACTGCGCAGACCACTACGCTATCCAGGTTTTTTAATTCCCATGGCAATTAGACCGAGACTGATGGCACTAGGTGTTAAGCCCTCGCGGTCCATCAAGGATGGCAACGCGAGGGAGAAAGGACTTCCAAGAAGAAAAAAGAGAAAAATTCATCCCGGTCTAGGCGAATGAATTTTTCTCTGGATTTTTCACACAATGAAGTTTTTAGTTGACGTAAACTCACCGCTACAATTCAAACAGTGTTCGAAACAGACTGAACCTGTGAGCGTCTTTCCTTGTCACAGAAAGATCGGGGGAGGGGGAGTTTCTCCTTTCCTTCTTGTCCGCATGCGCAGAAGCCAAAAAAAGCCCCTTCTCCTTCCCTTCCGCTCTGAGACACTACGACACTACGCACATGTGGAAACAGTCAAGTTTCCCGGTCTTTCCCTTTGGAATGGAGGACTTGCGGGGAGAAGGACGGATAATATCTCCGCCCCTCCCCCTACGCCCATTTGAGCGTGCGACATCCCGTTTCCATGGCGACGGGCTCTCCCCTTTTGTTGTCGTGTGCGTATCATCGAAAGCAGCGGATTATGTTTATGTATTTGAGCACGGTGGATGTAGGAGGGGGGAGTGGCGCTAATGGAGGAACCTTGTGAATGTGTTTAGCAGGAGGGTGTTGAGAGTTCGCGTTGGATTTTAATATAAGGAAGGTACTCCCAGAAAAGTCTCTTCGATTTAAATTCAGTCGCAGTTGACTCTAAACAACGCGCTCCTATCATTCTACCCAATTAACCCACCATCAGCTTTTAGTAGACTTTCAAACTAGAGAATTCGCCTGCCTTTCCTGCACCCATTGCATACTTGTTAGGTCGTTGCTAATGTTAATGGTGTGGATTACGAAAAAATGATTTTTGGTGTAAATTTCTGCAATCCTTATCACTTTTACTTTCTTGATGGTGCCAACCTGCAGTATTGAAGCTAGAACTTCCACAACCATTGCCGTGTCGCCAACCGTTAGGCCACCACCTATTAATGAATAAAGATAAAAATACGCTGTAATTAACCGTAGGAAAAACAATTTTAAAAATCATTGGTCAAGCTTCAATTACTTATTGAAAGCTGATTATGGTATAAGACGCGGAAGTTACTTCTAAAATTACATATTTAATTTTATTTATCGATTACTTATCACTCTAGTAGTTGGGAAAACGCTGAAACGTATGTCCATGTTTAATTAGCGTATTCTGGGTTTAAATCATACAGCTTGTTTCTTCTTTTGTCCATTTTGGTCCTTCCTCAATGCTCTGGAAGCTCATAGGTTTATTTTTTATTCCCTTCGTGTTGGTAAAATGCAGTGTTATACTACACTGCTTGAGCTTAATTTTCCCATTTTCATGCTTATTTATGTTTTATAGTTGAACACGTACACCTGAATGCCATTTCGTAAGTAGTAAATTATAAGCATGCACATCGAAACACCTTAATATTTTTCCTAATATGTTGACTTTTCAAGATAATGAGTTACTATAAATTTTTATAAGTGCTCTTCCTTAAGAGGATATGAATGATTGAATAGTCCTGCTACCTCTAATTTGTTCATTAGTTATAGTCAAAGCATCATTTGTATAGTAATGTATGGAAAGAGTAATGTAATTGCGCGAGGCGTAGGTATATAGAAATTAAATACTGTTTTGTTCTAACACCCGTGATTAGCTCGTGTCGGTGCTCCTCTATGTAAATTCGTCTCCTTGAGTCATTTATGCTATTTTGGTTGTTTTTTCTGATTTATTATCTGGTGTGTGTGCATTAAATATTTTTGTTAGTTACTTGAACCCACCTGCTTTGAGATTCGTTCTTTGATTCCATTGACCCTACCGAAAGTTATCGTCAGATTCAAGGAGTTCACGGTAAAAATAATGTGAAAGATGAAACAATGTAAAAAATGGGTAATAAGTTTAGTGAAAGACAAAAGAATGTCCACGATGAGGCTCGTATAGGCCGGTCTTTTGTTGTTGATGGCTTCATAAGGATAGGTGATGAATATTCGTTAAAACAGACGTTTCAAGGAGAAAACGCTTTCCTGTAATTTCAAGTCCACTTTTACGTGGCGTCTCTGGTCTTTTAGGTTTTCCTAATCATGTCGTTAATAACGCATCTTGCATAAATCCGTGGGTCGTCTGTCCTTCCACAGGTGCTCTTCCTCCTACTCCTACCTTTGACTACTCCACGTGAAGAACGTCGCCAAACGCGTGCTAATTGCCGCGAGGGGGTGCAAAGAGGGGTGGGGGTATCGTTTTAATGGCGAGGTGAATGTCTCTTCTTAATGGGAGCCCTTTTGCATGGCTTTCGGGCGGCGTTCTTTGCTAGCAAAGTAAACGTCATTCGCTTAGAAATTTCAAAATGCGCTTCTAACTCTATGGACCTTCGTCGTTCCAATTGATGCTCTATCAACGCTCCTTTTCGCCAATTTTGTCGTACCCTCACTGGCATAGGCACGCGTGGCAGTACTTGTTAATGCGTATCGCAAGCGTACTTTGCGAATAGGTTATGTGTGCAGTTTTGAAAAAACAAACTGATGTAAATTTCGTCATCGCATTGGAATTGTAAGTTGGTAAATATACGTAAAGCTGACCTCACCACTTCCCTAGTAGAGGTAATCTTCCCGAATTTTTAATTTTTGCGTTACGCATCCGACTGGCTTTCTTGCAAGTGTGCGTTGAAAAGATATTGTCGTGATGTCTTTAAATAAAATGTTGAGTTTTCGTAGCCGTATTTATCAGGCCTGGCTGGGTACTCCTGCTTCATTCTAGATAGGACAGCAGGATGCACCCCAGGCTTCACCTGCCTATGGTAGGAAGTATAGCTTACGCTCTCTCTAGAAACCTCTATGGCCGAACTTCCTTTTGACTAAAGTGAAAAGTCCGGAAATCCAAATACCAAACGGGGAAGAATGCTCTTAGCTTAGCCTTCAACGGGTTAGCACCTGTTCTCCTCCCCGTGAATGGTTGCCTAAGACAATCGGTACCGCAATCTGTTTCGGAGATGTTTTTCCACAAACTATGGGGATTTTTTGTCTTCGAACTGATTTACTCTAGTTAAGATAATGAAATCACTTAGTCTTATTTCCGCGCACTTTTCGAGGACTTAATGCCATTTCCAAGGTACCTCTAACATGGAATTTGAGACCTGAAACCTAAGTCGGTCGAAATAAATGAGTGTGGAAATAAGACCAAGTGATTCCATCATGCTAAATATTAACAGTATCCACAGAGTTACGCCGGAAACTGTATATTTTTTTTACAAATATTTCTCGGGTTTGCATCCAGGTTAAAGCTTTTATGCAAGCCGACGTTTCGGAAGACGACTTGTCTTCCATCCTTAAGGCTGTGTTACTTTATCGAAGTTCAATTTCACACTGTGTGAAATTGAACTTCGATAAAGTAACACAGCCTTGAGGATGGAAGACAAGTCGTCTTCCGAAACGTCGGCTTGCATAAAAGCTTTAACCTGGATGCAAACCCGAGAAATATTTGTCAGAAGTATTCACCAGGAAAAACTTAAATCGTTGGTATATTTTTTATTCACACTATGTGTAGAAACTCGTAAATACCAATGCTGAGATCTTTGTGGTGTTCATTCCGAGTTCTTGGGATTCGCGCTGCTGCCGTGGCCGCTAAAAATTTCTCTCCCGTGCTCCTGTGAGCCTTCGCAGTTCACTACAGTTCACTTTTTCGAGTGAGTGTGAGTTGGAGAGGGATCGATGTCCCAAAGGGGGGAGGCTGCGAGAGAGAGAGAGAACTGTCGTCCTTGGCAACGGGAGACAATGAACACGCCCTGCAACACTGCCACCTCCTCTCCAACCCTTTTTTTTTAACTGCCTCTGTATCTTGTATGCCCTGGCATTTTCTCGCTGCTTATTCTACCCGCTAGGCGTCTTGGAAGGGATAGCATACCTTTCCTCCCTAATTTTCGTTTCTCTCGCAAAGGATTTAGCCCTGGAGGGCTGCTTTGTAATAGTACTCCGCTTGCGAAGATCTCGCGTGTTCATAAATGATTTGAAAGCATCGAAACGCGTCGTGTAGTTAAGTGAATAAAGTTTTTGAGTCGAACCTGCAAAATGTCTTTCAGCTATGACGGAGCGGTTCCGCCATTCTCACTTAAAACAACCAGTTTTACTGTCGTAAGCTAATTTATTATTGGCATATTTCACTTTAACGATTAGGCTCTGCTACATGATAGTTAGGCTCTGTTATTACCCAGTTATAAGAAAAGATATGCTATTTGGATGAGGTGACCGACAGCTAAGGTCATTTGCGCCATGAGTGAAGGGTAGGGAGGTAATGGTGGAGAGAAACTAGGCGTCGGCATTAGTTTGATCTTTACGAAAGGCGCCAAGGGGACCACGGCTTAACGTCACATCCGACGGACGGAATGTTGCGCCTGAAGTGTCCGCCACACAATATCCAAACATGGATCGGGCAGCCTCTGAAAATTATCTGCCACCGCCAGGATTTGAACATGGACCTTTGGGTTGTGAACCGTTAGCCATTGCACCAATCCGATCCCCCTCTAATGAGAAAAATCCGTGTTAAAATACTAAGGAAACCTGTGGGAATTTCACAAAAACTGCTAAGGTTATTTTTTCAGGTTCCCATTGGTTATTGTCTTCGCCGTAGGTGATCATTTTCGGGGTGTTTTATCTTTTCATTAGTTTACAGCTTTTTCGCGGATCCCGCAGCTCTCTCACATCCTCCTACCGCACCCACGCCGTATCCACGCATGCGGCCATCTCTAAAAATGACAATTCGATTCTCTCTCGCCAATCCCGCATCTTGGGATCAACAAGTCAATTTGCACCCATTTAACTTTCATCAAGAACTCGTCTGATCCTGACTGTATATCTTTCTCATTATCTCCTGGCATATGAAAGTATTTTTTCATGTCAAAATCACTGTAGACGTTTGTAAAATTGAAAACAAATCGTTTGGTGGAGAATTTGTGTTTTTTTACTGTATTCTGCATTTTTTTTAGAACTATAAATATTGGAATTGCTAGTTCTTCATATTCTTTTGGCAGTGCTTACATGGAATCAGATTTGCTCCTTTTAAATAGTGAAACCGAAACCTACTGTTTTCGTGGTTGATCGTCAAGTAATCACGCTATTATAGGTAACGTGGGCTATGACGACCAATTCCATCTCCGAGCATTAAAAAATATAACGTTACCTCCACTGCACAAACGCTCAACAATTGCCCACCGAATCAAATCCGCTCATCTAGTACCACTAGGACTATGAGTGGATTTGATTCGGTGGGCGATTGTTGAGGGTTTGTGCAGTGGAGGTATCGATGGTAAGCCTTTTTACTTGAGAAACGAGAAAGGAAAACAAATTCCGAACTTATCTTCATTTTCTACAGTTTTGTCATGTTGCAAGTAAAAGTGTGGAAATGGCACTGTTTTTGCTTTATCGCATTTCTTGCCCTACTAAATGTATAATTTTTTTATTTGCGGTTAGAAGGAGAGAGAAGTTTTTTGTGGGATGATTTTGCGAGTTAAAGTGAGCACGGGGATTTCCCTGTTATTGCATGATACAAAAAGAGCGGAGGGATGAGTGTGAAGCACATTATAATTTTTTTAGTGATGCTGAATTGGTAGTCCAGTGCTCATCGCTATTTGGGAGGAAACCTTCCTCGCTTTTAAGGGGAGGAAACTAAGTAAATTTCACTCACTTTCGGTTCTTTCGACAGCATTTATCCACCATTGCCTATTAGGTACGACCTTAAACTGCATATTCTAGGTGTTCAATTTTTCATGTAGAACATTTTTTGGGCTCTAATGGTATAGTCTTCCATGCTCATAAAAAATGTGGATTCCAGCTAGAGTCATGGATTTCGGCATAAAACTGATATAATGCCCGTCACATTTAATAATCCCGATAAATAGGTTGTGTAGTCATCTAATACACACTATTACTTCGTAGTTCTTTGCCATCAATGCTGTAATGAAAGTCAATTCTCGCTTTTAGAAAAGGCGTTAAAGGAAAAATATATTCATTAGTAACTCTTTATTCTATGTATCGTGACTACTTATTAATGCGGAAGGATGAATGTTGGATGAGAAATTAGTATTTTTTTAATATCATTTGCTACACGATGGAATAGAATATTTGTTTGGAAGAGCGTAGTGAAAATTCGGAGGCAGTCTGGTAAGGATCCTCGGAAAAGGCTCTCGGATTTCCAACCGACTTCATCATGCCCTAATGTATTCACGGGGCATAATGGACTCTCTCATCCGGTTGGAAACCCAGGACCTCTTCAACCAATTAATTCGCCGGTAAATCACGCGATCATTCTTAAGTTTCTAGGGTTTCACATTGGTTCATTGTTGATATGGCCGCCGAAGTTTAGGAGACCGAGTCGGCCCTCATCTGTTTGCGCCAACGTGTTTGTATTGCGCTCCTTTGCCTGCCATTGGAATTGCCAACTTTTCGATTGTGTTTTCTTCTATTTTTGGTGGTAACATGGGAGCGGAGATTGTTGCAAGGGCTCACGTGCCTTAGTAGAGTCAACTTGTGCATTTACCTTGTATTTAAAATTCAGTCTACTAATTTTCTTTGAAGTTGATTTTTTTCTTAGTTTTTGCCCACTCATTTAACGCAAAAACATTATCCTCAGGGCCCTAAAGATGGGAACCGACTCGGTTTCCAAAAATTGGGCATTAATGTGAACATTGACACGGTGGAAAGTCCCAGTAGCCTTCCATGTACGCGGGGAAAACACCATAGAATGCTGCCGGGGCTGCTTTGAATTCATCACCCGCATAATTGCTTCGATGGACCAGTGGCTCTCATTACCCTTCTAACGTTTGACACTTCGCTGGGGATGGTGATGATTCAATCAAGGCGCTCAAGCTGGGATGGAGAGACAATTACCACCACCACCATCATCACCAGCGAGTGACATTTGCTTTTTCCCCCCTTCCCGTTGTTGGGGCGTATCGCTGGTGTAAGTGATTTCACGTTGGCGAGTGTGCAAATTAAGCCCCTCTCCTCCCCCTTCGAGTGGTCGTCTCTTTCTTCAATTGGCCGAATCCAGCGTCGCTGAATCGCCCTTCGCCTCTTCATCTCCATCAGTAGCTGGAAGGAGGCATCCTGCTTAATTGGATTTCGCTCCACTTGAAGATTTCGAATTATATCCCTGTCCTCCACGGTCACTTTAATTGCGTGCCAAGCTCCTTGGCGTGTGAAGTAAGCGGGAACGATGGGCAGAGTGGCCGATAGATGGAGGCTAATCTGGAAAACGCGTGATATCTTAGTAGATCCGTTAAGGCGTGTTTTTCTAGATTTTTTCTCTTTTTTGTAAAATTGATGACTCAGTGTGTTAGAGTAAATATAAAATGAGAGAGAAATATATGTGGCCATAAAATAAATGTCGAAATCGAAGTTGTTATCGTTGAATATTTCATAAAACGACCGAAACTCGAGAACGACTACACTTTGGATTGTAAATGTTGTCCGAAAAGGTTAGAATCAGATGCCATAATGGAAATTTTAAGATATAAATTTGTTTTTCCGCATAGATTTTTATCAAATTTTCACTACTATCTTGGTTTTTATGGGGTTTGTCATCATCAGGTTTTTCCTTAAAACCTTGGTCGTAATGAAGTTTTGTTACAAATCTATGTGGAAAAATGTTATTCTTATTCTACTAAAATGATAAGTTAATTCTATAAAGTCATGCCCGAGAAAACAGAATTTTAATGAAATAAAAAAAACAGTTAATGCAATAATTTTTATCAAAAGCCTGCTTCCTCAATGTGAACGTGTAATAAATGTAACATAATTGCAATTTCTGTTGTGAATCAACTAGCCATTAACTGAAATTCGAATGTGCTTGCGATAGAACTAGAGAATCCGCGATCTTTCCTGTCGTATAAAAGTCTGGTTAGGCCTCGTGACTCTTGAGTTTTTCGATCTTCCCCGCATGCGCAGAAGCCAATAATCGACCTGTCTTATCGAACAGGGTTGCATACTCTGATTGAGAATGAGAACCGGGAGGCATTTGAGCACTACTCCACATTCTTTTGTTCCAGAAGAGTAACGAAAGCGTGCATTCATCGGTCCTTCCCACCCCCGTCATTTCTCCTCGCCTCGAGGTGGCGCTGCCAGACGACCCCGCGCGCGATGAGCGGAGTACGCAGTTTTCATGAGTCGCGTGGAAATTTCGTCGCTTGCCGTGGTAATCCCGACTGAATTCCGCACCATGCGACACCCCTTTCTAAGGATCAAAAAAGTTTTCTAACAATTTGAGTGGCACCACTTGGACAACATTTAACTTTCTCTATTGCTGCATGTTAATTGCAAGAAAAAGCAATGAGAACGAGAAAATTTACGTATTTATGATTTCTTTACTATTGCGCGATGAAGCAGGGCATTTATGAAGAAGTATTCCCCGTAATACCGTTTTCTGACTAAAGAGTAAACAAATTAAGTGAACGAATTATTGGTTACCAGGTTACCCTGTTTCATGTCCGTGGTATTACTGTTAGAATAACGTATAGAAGAAGCCCAATTTCATCCGTGAGCATAAGCGGCACCTTACAGGGGAATATTTCGCTTGAATGAGGTGTTAAAATCGGTTCATATGATGTGCTTATTTCGTTTCGATATGTATTTGTGGTAATTTCTGTGAGTGGTCTTTGGAGTTCTTTTGGCACTTACCGGTTTTTACGTTGATAGTTTTTTTTTAGATTTCTGTGATTGTCTTTGTATTGTATCATTGCTATTTTTACTGTATCATATTCTAGATAATGGAAGAGACAATGAAACATCACTTTCCAGTCTCTGCCCTCAGTTCAGCGTTTCCCCCACCAGCGTTTCAACCACCGCGTATTATACCATCCAGATTAATACAAATGCTTGTCGTGGCATCAGCCATTTGTCGTCCTCTACTTTCCGAGTGGTTCGAGAGCAGTCATTGGTCCATCAAGCGCGTGTAGTTCGTTGTGCTGGGATCGAGAGTGTGGGTGGTGCCCGTTCGCGCGAGATTGCCTGTTGCCGCAGAGTGGTTCAAATTAGCCCTGGCGTGGCTGCACCACGCTCAACCGGAAAAGCGCCACCGCAGGACCCCAAATCCACCCCTCGAATGAGTATGCACCTCTACGTTCCCACAACCGCTGCGTTTATTCGCTCCGTCCTTCACAAATTCCCACGGTGGATGTAGCCGCTTTCCCTAAGTCCTTCTGCCCCTCGTTCAATTCAATGCGCGGCGTCGTCAATAAACTTTGTATGTAACCCAGCATTACTCTGAAATATGTTTTTAATTTACGCGACCTGTTTCGTCCCACAGCGGATATCATCAGGTGTAGATTAGATCCTTTCTTCATTATGAACAGATTGCGCAAGGTTTATAAATACGCCAGCGAGTAGAGGTTTACTGTTATAGTAATCTGCCAATGAAGGTAGGCATGCATTTAGTATTTAAGAAGAATTCCGTCGTCTCCCCTTCCTCCATTATCTTCCCTCTTCAATTCACGAAAAGGCCTATTTCCTTTTACTCTATCTAAAAATCCTATTCTTTTCCTTCCTCTCCCTCGTTTACCTTACATTCTACCCTCTAACACAGTTTTCAACATCCCCTCCCCGCTCAATACTCGCTCCATCCATGTCGATGGAGTAGACGGTGAGGGAAGAGATATGTTATTCCGTTTGTGATGTCAATTGTGGAAGTTTTAGTCATCCGTTAAAAGAATGGAGTACGTATGCATTTTTACTAAAGTATTTTACCGCTTGAGGTAGATTTATGAATTACACATTTTGTGACTCCACCTTGTCAGTCCCCTCTCCCACATTCAAAATCCCTCTTCATTTCAAAATACTTCCAATCATTCTATCCATAAAACCTACTCTCTTACTCCCCGTTCCGCGCCTACTTGACGTACTTCCCTCTAAAAGCAAATAAATATCACTTCTTATTCCTTTGCTAACTTTTTAAAGAATGTTCTGCATGCATTCTTCTTTGTTAATATTTTAAATCATATATATTATTGCAGAAAGGTCATTTTCAATCAATCTGTATTTCTCCGTTAATAATGCACTTACAATGAAAAATAAGTTATCATTTTAAACGTTGAATCACCGGCTTATGACGAAAAATACCATTGCAATCTCAAATTTCACTATTTACCCATTAATTTGACTTTGAAGTTTCGATTTTTCCATGTCGATTACTCGCTCGAAGTATATCGACTCCGCACATTTTTTTCATTCTAAACTTCAAAAAAAGACTTAGCTGTTTCACAAAATAAACTGTTATTTTGTGAAACAGCTAAGTCTTTTCTTAACCTTTGTGCATCATGAAGGAGTTTCACCATGTTACGCCAACCACCATCGCATTCATTCTAAACTTCAAAAAAAAAAAATATTCCGTTAAATCCATAACTAAACCAAAGAAATGTGACTAAAGCAGGCAAAAATATTATAAATAAAATCTAATATGTATGAAGAATGCTAAACGTTCTCTGTGTGTAACGAACTCGAATGATTACGTATCGCGAAAAAATAAAAATATCGTGTTGAAAGTGTTCAAGAATTATTATCAACGGGAATTGGCAACAAAAAATGAAAATTGTATGAAATGCACGTATTGATTGTACATGGGTGAATGGTATAAAATTGTTATTATGTATATAATTGTTATTGAGAATTTTAATTAACGTCGGCCTTGGTGGCGGTGGGGATAAGTCCTCGCCTACCATACGGAAGGTCGCGGGTTCGAGTCCCGCCTGGATAAGCTGCCCCTTTCAGGACATGGGTATGTGTGATCGTCTGTTGTTGATTTTTCAAACTCCAGATCTACATTGTGCTGTTTTCGGAGTAATTAAGATAAATAAATGAATACTCATCCCCTGATAGTGTGAAAGTGCGAAATTTTCGCACGGGTTACCTAGTAATATGAAAGATGTTATGTAGTTAAAGTAGTTTATTAATTCATCTTTCACGAATTTTCTTTTATTCTGCTTTCAAGCGTGAGTAGATTTTATTTACGTATTCATTTTTGTGGTTTCAACGAAACTTAATGTCTTTGTTCTTTATTTCCAGGTGAGTACCATGGTCTTCGGAGATTTTGCCCATGGATTCCAACTTGGTGAAGATTGGACAGTAGGAAGTTCCTTTTCTGATGCAATCATTGGAAACTTTTATGTAATGGTGCTTAGGATTAAGTGAATTAGCCGCATATCAGCTTTCTACTCTGAATATAGTTCATAAAAGGAAGAGCCATACTCGTGCTCTTTGTTGACTGCAATCTTCTGCAACTAACAAGTGTAAGTGATATCAGTGAGATATGAGTTTACAGGTAAAGAGAAGTGAAATTAGTTAGATGAAGTGAGAGATAATGCTAGATAAAGCTTTTTGTAGAAATAAATCATTTCGAGTTACCAAGTTCTCGCTTTTCAATCGCAATGATTAGCAAATTCCAGGAAATCGCGCTGGAATGATAACGTGAAACAAGGCTAAACCTACATTGCAGTACTTCGGTGAGGGCAATGGTACAAACGAGAATAACTCGTGCGAAAATAGAATAAAAGTAAACAAGAGTAAAGGAAAGTGCAGGGAATATTCATATGAAGGTCTAATATCCTCTAATTGTGACATAGCCACTGTCACCGAAAGCATCGACCAAAACGATTGTTTCGAACCCGAAATGCGATATGTACGTCAGCTAAAACCCAACTTTCACCAACAAACGGTGGGCTATTCCGGGCGTGTCCCAAATATTAAACACACGCAGCTGGCGTTCACTACATACGTATTCACATCCTGAGAACTGCGGAGACTCTCGAAATAAGTCTACCACTATATGCTTCCGCTATTCCGAACGCTTACTTGGTGTTTCAGCCCAGAGAGATAACAGCTCCCGCGGGCTTAATCATCAAGGAATGATGCGACTTTCACGAATATATCACTACCTTAACGTTATTCCACCCAACTTGAACCCGTGAGAATGCTTACGAGCGCCTCTGCTTCGATGAAACGAGGGAGAGAGAGAGAGGGATATCAGAAAACTGCATCGGAAAATATTAAAAATTTCGAAAAATACAAGAATATCGATTAGAGACAGCTTATCGCCTCACTAGAGTCTTGGACATTTTAAAATCTTTCTCAAATGCAAAAATCGAATCAGTATTCACTACGGAATATACAGCGCTAGCATTTCAGATAACATCAGTCGAATGTAAGTTATGTGCCGCGATTAATCTGACACTATGTTTCCCGGAACAACACCAAAAACAATATCATTCCAATCGCTAGGCACGCAACCTCGTCGGCATGGCAACCCTTCGCAGTTCGACAATAGATTTCCAGATACAGGGGGTGTTAGTTAAGTCACAACTCGCAAGCCACGAGCAAGGAGTGTGAACGCATGGATTTGAAGGAAGTGGGTAAAAAATAATTCTGATTGTGCGTTATTATAGATTTCGCGTTGAACGCGCAACGCTGCTCCGGCGACTGAGTAACTCGCTTGCTTTGAAAATTTTGCTTCAGTGTCTCTAATGGTCTAAAGGCAGAGTAGCAGCCTTTTTTCCATAAATACCATCTTGGATTAGTCTAAAAGATGATTTATATCTGTAGCGCTTCTTTCATTTCGATAATTGATAAGTAATGCTATCACCTTGAAATATTCACGTCGACTAGTGTCACCATTAGCCTCAATATTTTAAGAAAGAAACCTTTATCACGCTATTTTGTTGGAGACAAAATTTTGAGTACTTGAGATATTGGAAAATCTTTTCTATTTGTTGCCTTACGCACTCTGAAAATGTCAGGATCTTAGCATTGGTTATAAACGCTTAGTACACCAAGAAACGATTTAAAAAATCCGACGGATCTAGCGGGAGTGATGCGGTCTCTTAGAAGAGAGCAGACTCCGGCATACTCATCATTTCCGTTTGTCGCTTGGGCCGGGCAAGGAGGATGAATAATTTTGAGTCGGATGGGATTGAGGAGTGGATGGAGAGGGAGGGGGGTAGGCGTGCAAGTGACGGTCGCTGTCGAGATTTCTCCGGCTGTAATTGGGGATTTCGTGGAAGAAGGAGAATCCACCCCGCGGGTATATTCCGCAAGCATTATAGGCTGGGGGAACTACTAGCATTTAAGGCGGCGAGGAGCCCCCGTGTCTTGAGCAGACGGGAGAGGAGACAGACGCATCGGCAATGAATACGCTTCGCTTCCACAAGGTGGGTGCGGGGCGAAAAAGAGACATACGCCAGTATTTCCGCAAGCTCATGCTCTGAGGTCCAGAGTTGCCAATTGTTGATGCTACTACGGTATCGCTAGCAGCGTACTAAGTTAGTGGCTAATTAAGAATCGTCCATAGGCCGGGTTACACGGTACAAAAAACCGCACGATTAAATGCGGCGAACTCTTAGTGGAGTCTCACGAGAGAAAAATAACATCGTCCTTCTACTTTTCAATCACCGCATTTTCCAAGAATTCTTTTAATAAATCCTACTTTACGATTTGACTGCCCGCAAATTTCCTGAATGTGTAGCTCTTTCCAGGATGAGTCCTGGGAAAGAGTTACTCATAAATACTTAACCGACTCTACATTTAATAACTTCCCTTGATTAATTGAATACGTTGCGTGGAGAAAGTCTTTCCTTTTCCAAAAATTTGTTACTAGACATTTGTTAATATCCAACTTATTATTTTCATTATTATTATTATTACTAATTGCCAAGTATCACACCAATCGCATTTAAACCATTGAGATCCGTCAAGGAAAATTCTGGCGCACGGTGTTTATATCCATGTACAGCACTGCATCGTCCGTAAGTCGAATTTTACTAGATAAAATGGAAGTGATATCATTAATGCACAATAGGAATAAATAATAAGGGACCAATAACACTTCAAAAGGGTAAAACCTGCCGCGATAATAGACTGACGGATGACTCAAATTTACCCTAGACCCGCAGACTATCAATGGTAAAGGTTTACTGACGGGAACAGAATTTTGTATAAATAATATATTAAGAAACAGGAGACAGTAGCTAACTCTAACTCAGAAGTACTGCAAGGTAGGTTTAGCCTTGTTTCACGTTATCATCGCCACCGTGAGTCAACAATCCGAAGATTGGCTCGACGTAGCTCTCCACTCCGCTCTTCTGACAGCTAAACTCTTCGTAGTTGCGTATTTCGTCTCTTTTATATCCTTAATAGTGACCTGCTCTTAGCAACTCATTCTGGGCCTTCCTATGCATTTCTTCCTATCCATTTTTCCTTCCATGATTGCCTCAATCAGGCCGTCATGTCTTATTGGGTGGCCGATTTAGTCGTTATTCTTCTTAGGGTCTATCCTTTTCTCTCTTACTCTTTGCCTACTCGCTTGAGCCATTTTATTATCATTATTCTCCAGTAACACCGCATTTCGTATGCTTTCACTATAGACTTTTTTGCTGATGTCACATGTTAAATGTGTACAAAGATGCTGTGCAACAGCCACATGAAACTTCCCTTGCGCACCACGCGAGTTGCAAGTCGAGAATTTACGCCCAGGTGCAAAATAGATAACGTTAATTACACATTGCTTACGCATGCTACATCAAGGAAAAAAATGACATCTTGGACCTCGAATGTGAAGAGTGCATACTCTCAACGAGTGTCACCCACGTGTGGTTTTGGCGGCTTCAGTGACCAATTGATGTATGAACTGCTTCTTCGTTGATATTTTATGTACAGTCACTTTCAAAAGTAGGTCCCCACGGCCAGCGCGAGCAACTACGTTTTTCTCGGAGGTCGAACTTCGGGTATTGGCTATGCCTTCTGTGTCTTGAACGGGCCAGTTTGACTTAGGCATCCTTCACTATTCCTAAATACTTCGCGACTTCCCCGACTCCCAGTGCCACAACACAAGGCGAAGCATATGTTCTCAGTCATGGGATTCCCACCCTGATAGTATTCTGAGATGGATATTCCGAGTAGTCTGGCTTGCACTGAAAAATAACGAGACGTATCTGCGTCGCAACGCACATATGAGGAAGAAACGAAAATTGGAATTTACGTCTGAAAGAGTATTAAAAAAGTTTCCTACAAAATAACCTTCTAGATTATACCTTTAACACATTATTACCAACACCATCAATATATATTGCTCTATGTTTAAGTATTTCAAACACTTTGTGTGGCGCATTCATTATTCCTAACCATTTTCTTAGGATACATATGTTTACCATGGTTTATACTACATTTTTCTACGTGTCTCATCACGCGAGAAATCAAAAAATGTGCGCTAAATTGTAATGTTTAATTCTGTATCATATTTATTCCAGTCGTTACTAACATATCCCATATGAACAAATATTTAAATAATGCTTTATACATTCGAGGTATCAGGAAGTAATTAACCGACATATTTATGTTCATCGAAAGGTCGAATGTCTTAATAGTTACCATTAATATATTTTCTATAATGAAAATACCAACGGAAGCATTAATTACATGACTTGTGTGCCTATTTCTTACCATTTAATGGCATATTAATACTATATGTTTTATCTTTGCCCCTTCATGGAGAGGTTAACCTAAGTCTTCCCCCTTTTTCGCTTCTTTTTTTCCTACTAAAACCAGTCGTAATTGGCGCCTGCTGATATCATGCAGGGCAATATCCTACACATTATTATGTATAAGTGGTTTTACATCATAAATAGAACTTACACTCATGTAATGAATACCTTGAGTCAGTCTTACGTGCGAACAAATACTGATCATATTCCTACTGACACTAAACTACGCACGCATAATATTCATCCGATAAAAATATACCGTGTTGGGTACCTAATGACTATTTCTGCATTATTAATACAAATTAAACTTATGAGCTGCCAAATATACTGCTTGGGATGTAGCGTTTGACGGTGTGGAAACTTAGGCGACGACAAAAGAGGGACAAGAAAAGAATGAAGGCATCCGAGATGTGAGTATAAAAAAGAAAGGAAAAGGTGAGAAGGATGGAGAGGAAAAAAAGAAGAAGTGCTATCCATGGTCGAGAGATTTTTGGTAAAGGGGGAGGGGAAGGATGAAAGTAAGGATATGGTTAGAATGAAAGAGCCTAATGCGAATGGGCGTCACTTTTAATTAAAGGGTTAAGTTGAAGTTGGGAGGGGCGCAGGCACGGTGATTCGTAAAACCTTCAATTCAGAAGGGCAGGTAAATGATGTTTTTCTATGACCACCATAACTGGTTGACTCACCATCATAACTCCACGCACATGTTGCTTGTACTGTTTTTCTTAAAAAAATGAACAATATTAATGTAAGAGTATTTCCCATAAACTAAAGGACAACACTTCCTGCGACGCATTATGGTCTAACAGCCTGCCATTTCACTTGATGCCAATAAACATCTCGCTGCTTCTTTTAGTGAAAATTTATGTTTATCTTAAAAGTAATTCAATAAAATTTAAATCCAATTGCTTTTTCGAAAAAACAATGCAAAATTATCTTCTCCAATAAAAAATTGCCGTACCGGTAGTTTTGACCGGTAAAAATTTAAAAACTTTTTCTGATTTTCTACTCACAGTATGGGAATAAGTTGCGTTATTCAAAATGTAGGCACTACTGTAGTCAGAATAACCTACTACTTGGGGACTGACTGCTATTTAACTTGTAAACATTGAAAAAATGTCTGAAAATCTTTAACCGCCGGCATGGATGAACGCGATGACGGATGGTAACCGTGACGCAAATGACAATATTTACATAGGCGTATATATTTACGTATTTTTCACCAGGCGATGTGAAGAAAAAAAATTGGAGTAACATGCTCGAAATGCTCCGAAAATTTATTTGCACAATATGTTTTGTATAAGTTTACCAAACTACACAGATGTCTCCTCTCTTCCTCGTGCGATGGGTTACTTGCCGGAAAACCCATATATTCTTCTCCGCTTTCTTCGGTGGTGGAATTGTTTGGCTGTGTGGGGGGGGGGGAGGTTCACGCGGCCTTCCTGCCTCTGAAATCGTGCGTGGGGCTCTTGACGACGGTTTAAGTAGTCAAGTTGCACCATTTGTACTATCTGATCAAGTCGAATCGATCCCCAGTGGACAAGGAACGTGTAAGCAATACGCGAAGGTCGACTTCGGAGAATAACGGAGACGGCTGCGCCAGGTATGGGGACCGACTTTTGAAAGCGACTGTACATATTATGTGTTGTGAAAAATAACATCAATGACCGTTGCTATCGAGCGAGCCGTGCCCTTGTTGACGGAGAGGTGTGATCGGTGGCCGAGTGAAGACCGAATGCCTGGTAGATGGAAGTAAATATCTCTGCTATCTTTGTCCGTCACCGTTAAATCGAAGCTCGGAGCTCTGGAATCCATGAATGGCCGTTATTGTATGAAGGTAAAGCGATCTTCTAATACGTTGTAGGTATCTGATAGCTGGCCGGATGTACTCATGCGATAAACCGCTGTCTCTGTAAGTTTTCTCCTATCTCGTACCCTCATAACCCATTCAATCTTCGTCAGGAAGTGGAAGGTTGTAACTGCTTGATATCACGAAATGGATTCAACGAATGAACGTGAAATTGCATTTTTCTATAAACGCGTCAAATCTGATGATAGCGCCGAATTACTATTTAACACTACTCCTCACGTCAAATGTCGTTTATACGTGGGGCTATTGTGGGGCCACGGTTTCCCCCATCATTCTCTTTACCTTATATACATCGTTGAAATTTCAAGTACTAATTGTTCTCAACATTTACATAATTGTTTAAATCCTAAATCCTGAATCACGCGATACCTTGATTTGGGCAATCTTTGTTATGTTATGTTACCATGGAATGCTTTATTTTCGTAGTAACTTTGAACTTTAATCTCTAGATGATCGCTAAAGGCCGTTTTACACGGGGCACGCACTTGCACAATTTGACGTGTGTACGAAGGCGCAGGAAAAATTGCGTCGTTTAAAGCTATGAATGAATTGCTAGTACACATGCGAGAATGCGTGGACGTGAGATGGCAAAATAGCTCCTGTTCTATTTCGTTCGTGCATTCGCGGAATTTCATGCCATTTTACAATTTAATGCAGTTCTAACCTGCACAATTTCGTGCCCCGTGTAAAACGGCATTAAAGATACAATTTGAGTGGTCGAATGCTACAATGTCCTAGTTAGAGAAGGAATGAAACTTGGACTACTCTAATGATTAGAATAGGAACACGATGAGAACATATCAACATGAAGATGTTAGTGAAGATTATAATTTCTACTATGCACACGATTATGATTACTGTACCCGCTAGTCGAACTTTTACGAGAAAAGTATTCGTGGTTCAGGCTAAGTACCTACGCTAATTAATTGTATTTAACTGCGGATTTTTTTATTTTTTAAATTTATGTTGTCTGTAGTGACCGTCAGTTAAATTTGAAATTTTCTGCATTGATCCTGAATTGAGAAAATTGAGAAGAAAAAGTCGTTCTCCAAATATTTCTCCAAAGTGCGAACTGCTGGCTCATAAACTTTGCTAAAAATTTCATTGTAGGTTTACTCGGCCTCCGTATGCGTAAAGCTCTCAGAGCTGTGTCTAGCTCTTTTCCGTTGTGTAGTAATTCACTGTTGCCTTAGGATAGGGGTCGCGATAACCCCTTTTAGTAGCAGGCGGGTTCAGATGAGATTCCATGCTTTCGGATACTTTTCGTTTGTTGACTCCTTAAGCGACAGTTTGGCTTGTGTGCCAGTCTGCGTCTTCAGGTCGCAGATTTTCCAAACAAGTGTTAGCCTTAATGAGGCCATCTTCGCCGCCCTCTGGCTCTCTTATAAATAAACATATTCAATCCTTCGCAGATGCTTGTGGTATCTGACATTTGTGGTCTAGTTGTCCTCAAAATATATCACCTTGTTCATTCTGTCATGTTTTAAAAGTCATTTCATTAAAATTAAGTCTTATTAATTCCTGAAAAAATTGTTGCCATTTTTGGCAAAAGTATGGTTTCACGTTCAAATCGATTAGTTTTTGTTTTTTTTAAATTCTTATTCTTCTCTTCTCAAGATAATAACTTTCGTGTACCTCTTTTTATGAGTTAGATTCAATACTTAATGTAACATAGCTTTATGCCTTCTTATCTGTTCTGTATCTGTAGCCTTCACGACCCAACACACATTCCTAGATAAAAGGCCCGGAGTAGTCGTTTACTTGGGTAAGATAAATTGATAAGCTAAAAAAAAACAAATAGCGGAGGAGTTTATTTGTCGCGCGAATGTCGTTGTGGCGAATCATTGTGCCTCGAGTCGTGGTTTAATCCTAAGGAGGGATAGAGTGGGTTATATATACGTCTTGCGGCGGGTTCACCCATCTGCGGCCAAGGAGATGGCTTCTGTTTATGACGTCGTTATAAAGAAACCACTCTCTTCCATCTCTCAACCCCCTCCAATCCTTACTCTCTCCCGTCTTGTTTTTATTTATAGTTCGCCGTGCGTTCTTCTCCCACCCCCTAGGGGCTAGGTTACGCTTCCCCCGCTCATTCATCTGGATCATCCCTCTGGACTAGTCATATTTTGTCTTCTCTGCTGAAGTATTAATCCCTGAAAACGCAATCTATCAACTTCAAACATTCAGAATGAAAAGAGTGGGTATTTTTCAACATTTGCCTGTATCTCAAATATAAAATATTTGCGTCTTAGACTTTGACTTTGCGTCGACTGTGGTAAAATTAGCAAAATTTCAAATTTTGACCAGGGTCTGATTTACATGCCTTAATATTTTGGAAGGGGAGTGTGGTAGCCTAGTGGGTTGACCATTTGGCTGCTGCTCGTGGGGTCCCCGGTTCAAATCACGAGTAGGCCGTCGTAAAGGGCCATCAGACACTCTCGAACAAAAATCCTCGAAGTGCAGGTGGCCCTGGGAAAGGAAACGTCCTCCCTCGACCCAGAATGTGTGAAGTTCACGCGCCTGTGCCCTAGTCCGGGGTGAGCTTTGCTCTCACTTAAACAAACCAACGTTCGGGTTGAATTACCACTGAGTGAGTGAACATTTCGGATATAATAGTGTAAAGGCCCGTTTTTTTTAATGAAAATGGTTGGAAAGAGATTATACTTCGGGAGCACTTTGCGGAAGATTTCAGCATCGATACGTTAACGGCGGCTTTTATAAAAAAACCTGACGTGGAACCTGGGGAAATTAGCGTGAGATTTTGTCAAATTTAAATTGACACGAAAATTCGAGTGGCATTCTTGAAACGCAGTCATAGTCATTTCTTTTCATGTTAAATGCGATTTTTAACCGTGTTTTTTTATTCAAACCAAAGATCATGGAAGAAGACATCTTATAAAGAAATATAACATAGGCATGTAATGAAATGCAGATGTTAATTCCGAAAAAAAAGAAACTGAGGCACCTAAGAAACTAGATTTCCATGGTGTACTTGTGGCATTTTGCGGCTAGGTCTGTTCCGGTACGCGGTATTTTTTTTATAAACGCCCCAGAGCCATGAAGCTATTTTTATCTAAGTGCTTTTTGTTCGATGGTTTTTTCTATTTCGCCAATTTATGGCCAATTTGTGCAGAAAAAAATGGCAAATGATCAACCGTTGGGACACTTCGTGTGTGAGATTCGGATATTCATGCGTCAAAGGCGGAGTTAAATAAAGCTAATGAACTCAACTAGATTTCCATACTGTGCTTGTGGAATTTTGCTTTAATATGGCGTCGAGTACGCGTTATTTTTTGATGGATAATTAATTTCAATTATTTTGTAAAAATAGCGTTATTAGCGCAACTTTTTCTTTTTAACAGAAACGCCCCGAAGCTTTGAAGCTAATTTTTTTTTAAAGTGTTTAAATTAAATTTATCGGTTATTCTTTTCCTTTAACCGGTCTAAGTTCTAAGCGAGTAATCCGTCACCAATAGTGACTAGTGGGGCGGGAGGGTTGCGTCGTCTTAGTCGTCTTGATGGCGCGTCTATTCTCGGTCGAGATGTGAAACGGGGGAAGGAGCAGTACAGCAGTGTCCTCGCCACCGACAACCCCCTTCCCATCCGCCGCCTCTTTTTAGCGCGCGTTTTACGACGGTGGTGGCGGACGTGGCTTAAGACAAATCCCTGCTCCGGAAAGTCTTGTCTTCCCTTCCATCCTCTTCCCCCTCGGCTGGCTGGCCTTAAAAAGAGCTCCCGCTCAGACGAGGGGAACTCGGAAGATGATTAATTAAATCGTGTGTAATGGACTCCTCTGAGAACCGCCGCGCTAGCTTCTCTGAACGCCTAGTGCTTTCATGGCTCGTGAAACGTTGATGCTCTGTATCTTAGTGGTTCGAATCTGCGGAAGTGTAATGGGCTACTTGTGTGTTGCGTGGAGGAGACTTCAGGCGTAACTCTCCGTCCGTCGGATGGGACGTTAAGCCGTGGTCCCCTTGGCGCCTTTCATAAAGAGTTGTCCAATACCTGCTACAGGTTTCTCCCCACCCAACCTTCCTAACCACCCCTTATGGCGCAAAAGACGTAAGCTCTCTGTTATATACTCCAAATACCACACCATAGATTGAGCAATATCAATTAATATCTTTTGGAGCGGCACAGAGAGTATTACAAGGTTCTGTTTCTATATACCTAGGTCCCAGAGAAACGTAAAAATGAGAGCAATATTTTTCTGAATAAATTGGGACTTGCAGGAATACGATTTCCCCCGAACTGTAATCAACCTGCTGTTATAAATGCTGTTGGTAGAATTCAATTATCAAATCACTCCAAAGGTCACTTCTTTTTTATTCTTTGAATGGCTAGGGTACTGCAACCGCCCGCCAAACGCCTATGGAAGTGGCTGGTGGGGTTGTATGAAGATGCGGAGCAAGAAATTATTTTCGGGGGACTTAATGAGAGCGTGAGGAAGATAAATTGCATAAAATTCATCACATCATCAACTAGACGACCCCATTTAAAAGTACTTAATTACTTTCCTCGGTCATAATTTTATTCTCTTGCATTTAATGTAAGGAAAGTTCCCACCTTCTGTATGCGTAGCTATAATTTGCATTGAAGGATAACCGAGTTTTTCCTTTCTCTTGACCCCGATGTTTAATGTCGATTCAGTATCTTGGAGTATAGATCTTGAAGAATAGATCTTGAAGAATTTTAAATGCAAAGTTTTCCAACGTTTCGGTAAGTATATTTTTACGCTTTCATTGGGGCTGTAGCCCTGATATATTTATATACATTTGTTAGGGCTAAAGCAATTTTATACATCATCAGGGCTGTAGCCAAATAAATATACCGTAATGTTAAAAATACATGTGTATTATATAAAATAAATATACCTAAATTTTAGCAAATATTCGCATTTAAAATCTTGCAATACCAATGCCCCAAGGCACTGAATCAACAGTTAAGGATGAAGGTGGAATAGGAACTGGTATAAGACAAAGTCAGGGGATGAAAAATGTGGTTTGACTTGAGTCCGCCGAATTGGCACGCCTAGTAGTCGGCTTGCAGGGTAGATGCACTTTTCTAGGATGATTTATTCTCCGTGATCTCTGATGCTGGAAGTCGGATGGGCGACGACGCCCGTGAACGTGGCCCCCTCCGTCTCCGTCTGAGCACACGCCACCGCCGTCCCACATGCGCGTAGAATAGAAATGCCGCGCATTCCGAACATTCCCACATTGCCCCACTCGCATTCTTTCCCCCTCCCTCCTTCCCCTCCGTCCTCGCGGTCATAATTCCACCGAAGAATTTAATTAAAGGTTTCTGTCGCGCAAATCCGCACTCGCTGTAAGCACTCGAGGTGGATATGCGTGTACTTGCGTAGTCCCCGCTGATTTCGTCACATTGCTGAGGTCGGCGATGGGGTTATATCGAGAGAATGTCTCCCGTATCATCTTTGAAAAACCACCTGATTGTTTAAAGTTGCCGTCTGCTAGAGGGAAGCAACAGGCATGCACCGTTTTACGATCTCTTTGTAATTTTTTTATCAAGCATCATTTTCTATCGTCATATTAATTGAAACAATGAAAGTGGGTGCCATTAATGGCTTTGTGGCTCGGTGTGTGAAACCTTACATCCCTCTCTTCGTAAAAGACACTAAAAACTATCATTTCTCCCAAAACCCTCAATATCCCTACTTCCATCGCCCAACCCACACCCTTATCAGTATCCGCGTGTAAGCGGTTCGACCCTTATGCAAAAGATAATCCTTTTTCAGGGGAATCCAGAACTGCCCTTTAGTCAGGGGTTACAGGTAGTGAGAGGTGTTCTAAACAGAGGTTTCACTGATTTCGTTCGCAGACTAATCTTCATGTCATGTAGCCTTGCAGTGCTTCTTTAATTACGAAGGACATGAGACTTGTGAAAGCCAAAACACTCGAATAATATTGACTAAAGGAGAATTCTTCGTGAATCGTTATATTCGCGTCGGAAGCTCTACATTTATCGAAATGAGTGTGTATGCGCAACTTGGTATTACAATTGCGGGAAACAGCCAAGTCCTCTCTAGATTTCTTTCCGTGTCTCTTTCCCGTTGACCTTTTCGTCCGCGTACCCTTTCACTGTATTGCTGTCCTCCGTGTGTTTCGCCACGCGTGCTTCTATTATTATTTTTATAGTTGAATGGGAGCAGCCGCACCGCGTGCTCTCTCCCGCGCCCTGCGCTTTTCAATTTTTTTCTCCCCCCCTCCCGTGCGCGCGTTCCAATTAAACGCGCCAGCACTTGTCTCCAGTGGCACGCGTGAACGCACCCCACCTCCAAACTCTTAGGTCTCAGCAGCGCTCGCACGATATAACACGGTGATAATAATTACCACGTGGATGCGTCCATCTCATCTCCGTCCCACATTCACGCACTCTTCGAATGTTAAGCGACTCTCAACCGCCAGTCCTTCTTTATAGTGATCGTCGTCATCGTTGATCCGTTCTCACTCGCGTTTTTCAACCCCCCCCCCCTTCATTATCCCTCGTGCCCTCTGCTGCTTAAGGGGGACTTGGAGTGGGCGGGTACGAATGTCGTCCCCCTCTGTTCTTAAGAGAACGCATCATTCTAACTAGAACGGTCGTATTTTTTTATTTTTTTATACTTCATAAAAAATACCGAGATAAAGTTTTAATATGTTAGACTCGTTTTCGCTAGCGGCCTTCTCAGGAAACTCTGCCAGTTCTTACAATTTTTTCTGCAGTTTGTTCCTAAAGGAGCGTTTATTTCGGTTTTATCTAACCTACTTGAATTGAATCCTGTGAATACCAAACAGTTCTTGGCTTCGAGGCTTTCTGACTGTCACGAGGTGTAGACTAATGGCTTTCATGATGACTTTGGTGCCATAAATAATCTTCTCCGTGAAGTTCTAATTCCTCATTTAAATCGATTTTTGACACATAAATGCTCTCCAAAAGTAGATGCAGTTGGCAACACTGTAATAGATAGAAAATTTAGAGTTTCGACCATTTTTCGTAGCATTTCAGACGATTTTAGAGAGGGTCGATTCTGTGACTTAGTCGTATTTCGTGTCGTTCACTCCAAATGTTTGTATGAGTCAGTGGTCGGAAGTGGGTTTAATAGCATGTAGACACGAGTTAATGTTACCCTGAAATCAACTTTATACCATGCAGTCTACTATTTACCGGGAAGCCTACTTCATACCATGGAGTCAATTCTATGCACCCAGAAAATTGAAAGATGATGGCTAAAAATATGAACGGGTTATGCGAATCACGAATAAGGAGCGGTAGGGCGGGAGTGATGCGTTCTCTTGAAGAGGGGGAAACCTCACTACTCAATAGCAAGTCAGCGTCGCTTCAGTTCATCTCATATCATCTTTTCGCGGCCGAGCGTTGGCGCTGGTGCTTGTAGAGTTTTCATAATTTTCTTTAAGCTTGTTTGCTTGATAGATTAGCGCGTGCGAGTTAATTTGTGACTGCGTGCGCGCGAAAATTCATCGAGTAACCCCACTAACTTGTACAGGTGACTGAACCAAAAATAGATACTGTTTTAATCCATTCATTCCAATGTCTTTGATTCGCACGAGTTCATTGTCTTCCCTAAAAACTGTTCGCGGAAATTATTTTATCATGTAACCGGTTTGGTAGTGACTATTATTACGAGTCATTTATCACGTCATTGGTGTTGGCGAAAAACAGAGAACAAAGTAAGGATTTTCTGTTTTTAGCAGTTTTTATAGTACTTCAAATCAAGTTTACCACGTGTTAGCTAAAAATTTTGCCCCCCCCCCCCCCTCTGCCTATGGTAACCGCATTTATATTTTGTTTTATATATTCTAAGTTAGTCAGAAAAGCTCAAATCGTGGGATATTATATTCAACATTGCAGCTATGTATTCATTATTGATATAATAATCTTTGGCGTAACCACTTCTTCATGTCGCCGTGCGCTATCCGGAAAATGTTCTTCTGTAGGTATCCTTCCTTAGTATTCACTTTCTAGGAATGATTTGTGGCCTTCATAAAGGTCTTCAATCCATGTCGAGATCAGCTGTTTTGTGATTGCTTGCCTGTAGGTCAAATCCTTGAAAGAGAGCCGTCGTTTTTTAAAAAAAGCGCCAAAAATTATGCATGTTTTTCGCGTGAATTTTTTTGGAAACTTACCAGAGTTAGCCAGTTGCCTATATTTATGATGTATGAAGACAAAGATTTCAAGTATTCGTGTTTCTCGAAAATTCGACAAAAATATTTTGGCGAACCGTGGGAGAGATGGTGGTAGTCCAGTATAATTAGGAGCTATTCGGTCAGCGGTTGTATTAATTATGAAGTTAATACCTTAATACAGTTTTTGAATTACTGTCTGCGCAAATCGCAGGAATGAATTGAAATAGATTTAGAAATTTGACCGTTGACCTTATCTTTATGCGTGTAGCCTGAATTGACTTTTTCATCATAAAAAGTGTGTTGTATGTTAAACCAGGATTTCGAAGCGAAATTTTTATAAAGTCTTAGCTCGTTTTGAATCACTTACAGACCTCTAGCGAAAGCGCTGGTAAGAATTGTCTCTCCGTCCTCGACCGCCAGGAGGTACGCTGCACGTTTGTCTTCTGTTCTTAATCGAGCTCGTCCGCGGAGTGTGTTCCTCCGCAAATACACACGCAAGTGAGTCCTCCTTCCATTCTCTTCTGTGTGGGGGCGCTGCTATTGATATGAACCACCCACCCTTGACTGCTTTAGGGGTTCATTTATCCTACCCCCCTCCCCCACCACGTGCTGCCAACCCTCAAAAGCAGCAGCACCCCCTCATATCCCTTAATCTAATGGGATTGGATCCTCAGAGCCCTTCCCCAGCGAGCGAATTTCACTTTGCTGCTTCATCTCCTTCTCTTGTGGGAGAGCGATGGCTTCGCCAAATCCCGTACTCGCGTCTCCTTCGCAGTCAACTCGGCATCGGAAAGACAATGTGTCCACTTCCGCAATGTATCAAGCAGGTCGTATGTGGCGCATCGAGGCGGTTGCCAATTTTCCTCACTACGTATCTTTAACCCAACCTGCAGCCCCTCGAGGAGTTGTACCCTTCATAATGATCTGTATCTGGTCCAACTCAAGAGTTGTACCCTTAACAAAAACGCAGTAAGTGTGGACACCGGTTGGGTTAATTAAACTTTGCGTGGGATATAACCTAGTCGTTATTACTCCCAGCATTATGGCGAAATCCCATGAAGTTAAAGGCAGTAGCGATTAAATCACTGCATATTTTTTTTATCAATTCATCAGATATTAAGCATACTTTTCATGGTATGATTCACAAAAATCTGTCCACACATTTTTCACACCACATTCAGCAATAAAATTATTCAATATTGAGAAAGTTTTTTTCGCCAAATCAGGTGTTCCTCAAGTGCTGCTCCCTCTTGAATCCGAAAGTGGTACTAAATCGTCATATCACCCGCCATGAATCCGTTAATTTGCGAATTTTGATGTCAAACGTTGAAATAAGTGAAACCTTACATGATCTGAACGTAGCATTTGTCAGTATAATAAGCGGTTCCCCCAATGCCATTGAAATTCCTTAAATTTTTCTTTCCTGCTTCCCTTCGTCGCATATTTTCTGCAATCAGACCACACGCGGTCTCTGGAGGGCAGGATTTATTGATGTCGTCTAGTTTCATTCCGAGGCAGGCAAGATAAACCTATTTCACATCAGAGCTACCGTTTCATCGGTCTCCGTTTCACCGCAAGTTCACCACAAATAGACCGAAAGCTACTTATAGAGTCTACAGGGTGTAGTATTATGTCATTAAGTTTTATTATAAAACAATTTACGACATTGTCATTTATTGCAAATTTGTGTGAGTTGTACAAAACAACTGTGGTTGATGCTATGTTTTGAGTATCATTTTCCAATGCAGGTGATTGAATTTCACAAATATCGCCCATATTTTTCGAAAAAAAGTTTTTTTTGTTACCCTCCCATTGTTCCATAATATAATCTATATTTACTCAATAATGCCCTCATTACGTGTTTTATTTTTTTACTATGAATGGCATCCCATTTGTGAGGGAGCTTTTCTTTCCATGTTCTTTATTTTTCTCCACCGATGTTTGATGTTTATTATGTTGTTTTGATCTTGTTAGCTAGATGGTATGTTAAAGCGAAATAAGCATCGCACCTGTATCACGAAGAGCTTCGCCAAATCCTTTAAAATATAGCTTGTTTTCCTTTGCATATAAGGTGGGAAGTAATATCCTCATATACTGCCATCAAAACTGAAACCTTAAAGAGGTTCAGATAAGAGTGTTAATTGTATTGAGTTTCACTTTCTTTGATAACTAATTGATTAAATAAGTACAATAAATGATTGTGAGCTCGGTTCGAATGAGTTTCACAATCCATACCGACTTTCTTTATTGAACTGTGGGAATATGACTGGAATATTTATTGATTGTTGAGCCCCCTTTTGTGTTAGCAAAATGAAATGAAAACATTTTTGACGTTAAAATAATGGATCATATCAAAATTATCAGTGACCAGTAACGTGTTTGGAGCTGGAAAAGTTTATATTCCTTAATTTTTAAGTTCACCTTGGCGCGTAAATTGAAATCATACTTCCGGATAAGAAACTAAAGTGTCTTGGAGCACGAGGTGAAGTTCGCGGAAATGCATCGTACGTATTATCGTCTTGCATTTAGTCAAGATTCATTGTTTTCCACTCATTTCTGCCAAGGTACGAAGCATTCTATGGCTTGGCCTTATGTCGATAATTTTGTTTATGTTCATTATCGAATGTTTCCCAAAATATTTGTGCTGAAATGCTGCGATAGAGAGATATTTCTACGGTGATTCTAGGAATGAGTCCCATTTCTCTAAGACCAGTTACCCATATGTTTTCATCAGTGATAGCTCGCGCCGTCTCTAATACGTCACGAGATTTTGCACTCCTGAACATATCCAGGCCCTGAGGAATTCGTCGTTCCTCTAGCTTTCTGATCCATACACCCTCATTTCTTCCAGCCCTTTCAGAAGATACAGGGTAAAAACGGACGTCTACCTCCGGCTTCCGGAACGTACCCTGGTGAGTTCGAAAGCTCAAAAAATATCGTTATTATCGATCAATCCTCTCGAAGCCATACCCCGAAAATGCCGCTTTCTGCGACGTATCCCGTAGTTATAGCGACTATTCGACTTACTTCAATTTTCAGGTCCTGGATAAATACCTCACATTATATTCTCGAATTCCTTACTGCTATAAACCGTATTGTGCATCTTTTTGAGGAGGTTTTTCCATACAATCATGTAAATTTAGTTTTCCTGAGAAATTTGGAATTCGCAACTTTTACAAAGCAAAACTTGGCTTTGCGTCGCTTTTATTTGGTGCATCCCGTCATGTGTAATCGCAATTTGGAATGATTATTGTTACAGGTGCCTCCCAATTAAAGATACACTATAAAAATAAAATGTAGGCGCCTCGATGCATGTGCTAATTTAACTTTATTTGCCAATTTATGCAGTCGCCGAGGCCATCATTTGAAGGAGAATGTTGTTTTACTCCCAATGAATAGCTGAAAGGAGAAGGGGATAGTTGAAAATTATTCATTGATTAATCTATGTAGTGTAGTCCGTAGCTTCGCTTTTCATTTCTTTTCGTTCGTCATTCATCGTCATATTTATTTTAGTTGTGCGCCACGGTAGTCGTGAGAAATAGTTCTAGCAATTGCGAAGTAAATTATGTGTCCGAGTTAGATCGCTGCTCTTGGAAAAAGTGCGGGTCTGACAACATTTACGAGATCTCCCAGCGGTGCTGCAACATATGTATGCTTAAATAGACCCGTTTACCCTTCCCCACACTCTCCTCTCACTTGCCTACTATATAGGGCGAACATCATTCTTCCCAATCCCTCCCGATGGACGCCATACCCCCCCCTTACCCCCGCCGTATCAATCATTTCCTCCATCCCTTACACCACCGGCCATTTATTCGTCCTCCTCCGCCCCCACTAACCCCCCCCTCTCCACCCCAGGGTACGCATCCCCCCGCCTCCGCCCCAGGCAACCGCCAACACTTCCCTCCCAGGGTCGTATTGGATTGGTTGGTTCTCCGTAACGGCTAATTGATTCACTCGCTCGACAGGTGCCCATATCTCTTTCTCTCTCCCCTTCCATATCCACAGTGTATTCATTCCTTTCGATGCCTTTAATACGCGTACACCCGTTGTATCCTTCCATGTGGGGATTACTTGTGGGGAAAACACCGCACTCCATTTATTTGCTTTTGATTACGCGTTCCCCTTGAGTTACCCGGTGGCGTACTGCGTATTTCGCCTCTCTCCCTTATGAGCCTCTGTTTCACTGCGGACTCCTAGAAAATGATTTCAGGGTGCCTACAGCTGTTTCTTATGCCGCTGTTTCTTTATCTCACGCTATAATTTTTCATATGCAATGCGTTTATGGTCAACCATATTTGGCGTGGTTTTGTGGCACTATCCTGTATTCATGATGCCATTAGTTCATTCTTTTCCGCACGTAGCTGTTTGGTTTGTGCCGTGAACCAAGCTATCCCACATTGTGATATAATTCTGGAGTTAAGCTCTTTAGTTTCATGAGGCATACTTTCATTTAATTTCTGTGTATAAGTAAAATAATATTATGATTGTGGGGTTGAAACTTAGCTGAGTGTAGTTCATTTGTTTTGCACCAGGCCGTGGTTTTGTGGGAGTTGGGAAACTGAAGGCAGCAGAGAAAGCGTCTGTTGAAGAATGTGTAACGATGGCGTAGGTTGAAACATGTAAGGTTTTAATTAATATTTACCTTTATCTTGGCGGATTAAATCGATTTTCTCTCCCGAGTACATTTCATTTCCCACAGTCTCACCAATATTAAACCTTTACTGTAACGCAAGGTTTCTCTCGTCCCGATAAACGTCGTCGTCCTCGAGTGCTGTCAGTATGCGTGCGTCGTATCGTGAGAAGCCACCTGTGCTCGGGCACGTTTTTTTTGTGGCCCCTTGTGTGTTGCGACACATCACATAATCCCGGAGGAGGAGTGGAGTCGGCTTCATCGAATTGCTGACTCCCCTCCGAAGACTCAGCTGTTCCTCTCTCTCTTTCTCTCTGGCCGTTCAATCATTTCGGCGTTTAACCCTCTCCCATCCATCAACCTCTTTCCTCTTCATATTCATTGCTCCCCCTGCCCCATTAACCCCCCCTGCGCCACCCATCCATCGCATTCTCACCCTCTGGCGTGTTGCTTCCTATCGATAAGTTGTCCTCCCCCGAAATGTACCTCCAAATACAAGTATAATGCATTAAGTATGGGGATATATGTATATGTAGGGGCTTTCTAGAGAGTGCAACATTTAGCTCGAACTCCTTGCGTGGAAGGTTCTTCGCAATTCAGAAGGGATTTGAGACGTATATACATAAGAGGTTAATGGTAATTTTCCATCAATGCTTTAGCTTCAATTCCTGTTTCATAACTTCTTATTTTTTTATTTTTGACTTGAAAATGTATTGAAAATACAGTGAACTAATATTTTGAAACCTGTCGGGACATTAAATGGAAAATTGTGAGTAACTTTAATTAATTAACATGTTATAATTCCACTAGATCAAGTTTGAAACAACTCACTACATACCGGATTTGAGACCTCGTTTTCTCTTTTTTTTATGCAGCCCACATGAAAGCACGGCGGACTTCCATCACACAATCCATCAGACAATAAGCAGCAGATACATTCATATGGCAACATTTGAGGCCTCAATGTCACACCTTGCCCCTTTGTTTTAGCGTAGTTACTTAAAATAGACCGCATGGAGACAAATTAATTTATACATTCAGAATATTCCGGAAAACTGTTAATATTTTTTTAGAATTAAGAAGTATTAATATAATTTTGAAATAGAAAGTGAGCTGATGTGTATGATTTCGTTCGGAATTTTGCAATATGCTTGGCGGATTAAATCGAGTCTCTCTCCAGGGTACATTTGATTTCTCGCAGTCCCACGAATATTAAGCCTTTACTGTAACACAAGGCTTCTCTGGACCAGAACCGTCGCGACAGTCGCGGACGACGCGTCGTCCCTAATCGTCCCCCAGGGCTGTCAGTATGCGTAACAAATATTTGGAAACCGGCAGGGAAATTAAGTGGAAAATTGCGATAACTTTTATTTATTGGCATGTTAGAATTCCACTTGATCAAGCTTGAAACAAGTCGCTACAAACCGGATTTGAGATTTCGTTTTCTCGTTTTTTGTATTTTCCTATTGCAAAATTCCGTACGAAATCATACACAGCAGGGCTTTTTCTGTTTCAAAATTACATTTACCGCCTAGGCGAAAAGAGTACGAGTTTTGTTGTTGAATTTTTAAAAATGTTATTTCTTGAACATTGACATGTGGCATTTGAAATATATGAAGACGTACATTCCCAAAGTAGGCATACGTTGGAATCTTTGCTAAAGGAAGTGGATTCTGCAGGCGAATTAATCCTTGGTTTCACTGTGTTCATTTGGTTTAGTACTTGCTCATTACTGTTATTATCATTTATAATTCTTTTTACCCTCCGCCAAAACCATTTCTTCCTGCTCCTCGTTGATAGGTCATTTCTGCCTTCATTCGTGCTCATTTCTCGCATCCGTATGTTCATTGAACACAATCAGACACAAGTTTACGAAAATATCTTCTTAGTCTCAGTGCTGTTGTTGGAGAGGAGGGTTCATTCTTTTCTTGAAATGCTGCCTCTGCATGGGCTATTCTTCTTTTGACCCCAGAGGGGAACCCCGTCTCGTGGACAGCATTTATTTGGATGTGTGGCCGTGACCGGCCTCGAGGGCACAGCCTGCTGGGAAAGCGTCGTTGGTGGGCCCATGGAGGGTGGGGCTGGGGGTCGAATCGGGCGAGAGTGGTGAGAGCCGTGGGATCGACGATTGGACTGTATCCTCACGCATGTCTCTCTTCCCTCATGCTTATTTGTCTCCCGCTGCATCTGCGGGACGAGGACGTCCTTCTCACGTGCTCCTGCTGAGTCGCCGATTTTCGTCAATCAGTGATTCTGCTCTAACTTCATCCCCGAAACAGTTGCGCCTCGTGCTATTTATTTTATGCATGATTTGGCGCATAACCGGCGAATGGTATGAACAACATTCTCTCGGGCTCACTCTGTCGGCATTTCCGGCTTTGTCAGCGGGAAAAATCTGCAGTTGTCGAGCATGGCCTTAGTCTAGGCC
Source organism: Ischnura elegans (assembly GCF_921293095.1). NCBI lineage: Eukaryota > Metazoa > Arthropoda > Insecta > Odonata > Coenagrionidae > Ischnura > Ischnura elegans. The sequence continues at coordinate 114,880,583 of NC_060247.1, forward strand.
ATAAAATCAGTTCGCGTGACTCCAGTGTTCATCTTCATCTACACACTACCCCGCAAGCCGCCTCAATGAGTGTGTGGAGTGGTGTTTGGAGACTAGCCGTTAGCAAAAAAAATATAAGGGAATGCGCGTCCTGAATTTCATTTAGCATTTATATAATGCTTTTAATTTTTCGGAGGAAAAACGAATTCATCCGTTAGGCAAAATATCTCTCTTAATTTATTGATTTTGTTGGACCTAGAAATATATTGAGGTGCTAAGATGATGTACTCCTTGTCGCTATGAAAGATATCTATTCTTAATTACTCAAGCAATCTGTCTAGTCTTAGAAGTATAGTATGTAGCCTCCCGAGTCCCCAGCGGTTCCCATCATTATTCGTTCACGTTGCTGATAGGGTTAGCGATTCGATTTTCACGGATAAATAAACTATGAATCTAGCTGTCAACCGAAATGAATTTTCGTGATGATATTATCTATAAAATTCTTAACTATTCAACGTATGCATCACGATTGTAAATATTGAGAATAAATGGATCCCTCTCATCTCCGCGCTGCGGAAAATTTTGAAAACCGATTCAAGTGCTCTCGAAGTGGCAAAGAAATGAAGCTTCAGTGGGACGTACAGGTGCCTCGTCTGTGTAGTTCCCTTGCTGAGCTCCCACTCAACCGTGAATAAGCCGTGATTTCGTCTACCGTGAAAAAACCTGGAAATAGCCGTGAATTTCGTCATATAGCCTTAAAAATCTCTCAAACTTGATTGTAGAACTACAATTAACATATTTAAAAAATCGATATTTCGGTCATTTTTCAAGGCCGAGTCAATTGCAGACACTGTCAACGCATTTATCCGCTAACGTGTATACGAAGCAATTATTAGTCCGTGTGTCATGACGACACATTGACCTTAAGGCTGTGATTGGAAGACTGGTAACCGACGAAGTTTTACATTAACCCTGGCGAATAATTAGACACTTCTTCACATCCCTGCCACCCTGCTCCCTCCATTTTCTCACTCACTGCCTTTTGCCGGCCCTGGATTTTACTATCGATAGGTGACGTCATGAGAGATAGCATTTTCATTGTTTTGATGTATATTACGTGATCAATATTTCTCTCTAAAATGCCTTATCTACAGACCGTGAATTTGGCGACATTTGCACCGTGAAAACCTGGAAAAAACCCTGAATTTTATAATTTAGTTACAGTGGGAACCCTAGCTTGGTTTGAATCTTCATTTCCTACCCACTCTCCCATTACAACCGACTCCGCCCTAAAACTTCACCCCCACTCCTCATCCCGTCCTATCCTACCACCTCTCTCACATCCCCCTTAACTGATCCATCGCGAACTGACTCCTCGTCCTCTTAAATCAACCCCCAATCCTCATGCTCCTCCCGCAAGGGTCGATTACATTCCTTCTGCTCTCGCCGTGTCCTGTTCGAAAGAACCAATGCCTCAAAATATTCTTGCTTAGTAATCCACGTTTTCTATAAAATGGTGATACGGTGACATATATTTTGTTTGTAACCATTCTGTTTGTTTTATCGCAGTTTATTGAATACAAAGTCATATTGATGTTCATTATGCTGCTTATTAGTTTTTTTGAGCTTCGTGCTCGTTTTGTGGTTTTGTTTGTATTTGTGTTTGACAGCCAAGTTTGTTTTTATGTCTTATCGCCATTATTTTCGGCTGTACAATGGAAAGTATGGAAATAATTAAATTTTGTAAAGTTTTCTTCGAATGCCATATAAATTGGCCTTAGTTTGCATTCCGTGCCTCTCCGCTGCACGCTCCTCAATATGCATCTGACTTCAAAGTCGCTTCAACGTAATCACCACTCTCCATAAGCTCATCTCGGTAGAAATATGTGATATTATGTTATTTTTGGAAATTTTGCTTCGGATTCCTATTCACCTGCCTTGAAAACTTGTCGTCGGGAATATATCAAAGTTACCCCGAAACTTTGTCAATACATATTTTAGACGATGTATTGAGTGGTCTACAATATCCGATGTAGGCTTCCTCTCCTCCGTTCCTTCCCCGCTCCTACTTCCCCTCATGGTGCAAATAACCTCAGCTGTCGGTCGCCTCTTCTAAAAAGCATGACATATGTGTACCTGTAAATCCATTTCGATAATCCGTGCACCTCAATCTGGTTCCTTTTCTCTGCACTGGCCGTTTAAAAAACGCGATTGCGAAACGTGCTCGTTGTTCCTTCTCCCTTGTCCTCGACTGCGTAACAATCGTTAGAAATTGGTCTTTTTTTTATGACCGATTGAATTCCAGTATAATTCGAGAAGAAGCGTCTTTGAGTTCGAAAGGAAAATCGGATGGGGGCTCAACGGGCGTGATTGTGTTCGGCGCGCCTGTGCCTGTGCACGGATGGACCTGCTTCTCATGAAGTGGACGGATCACATACCTTCTCGGAATGCGTGCATGGGGATGAAGGATCCGATCTCATTGGCTGCAGCAGCGGTCTGGAGTTGAGGCGAGCGGGGTCGGTTATGGATGAGTTCCTATTGAATGCTCCGCGGCTGTGTGTAGTGAGTGGATGGCGAGATGATGGAGGTCGACCCTTGTGTGATGTATGCCTGTCGCTGGCTGCCTGCTGAGGAGGTCGCTTTTTCATCGTTTCGTCCCGTGCGGAGTGTGGGCAGCGGTCGTCAGCCACCTTCCTCGTGAGCCAATGCATCATCCTCCTTCGCTGCACTCCTCCCAGGGACGCAATTGCGATGAATGAACGGTGACCCTGCCACGTGTGTGCATGTCTCGTGGAGATACCACCTTAAGAGGACGCATACCTCCTGCTTAACCGACCTTTTTTGGTGACGCATTAGGTACACGGTTAAAACTTGTGATATTATCTTGAAATTTTCGGACATGAAATAGACCTTTGTAAATATTTGCGTACGTCCCTAATTTGAAAATTTTACCTTTTTATTATTTTCACACATGTATTATTTTGATATTTGATATAAAAGTTAATGCTGAACTGGGTCTGCTCTGCTTTTACCCTTAAAATTTCAAGATGACAGCTTAAGTTTGCCGCGAGTATGCCGCCATTAAAAACACTGATCGAGAGGGAGGCATGCATCCTCTTAAACTATGTTCACAAATTTAATAAGCCCTATATTTGACTTCGTTATACGTACCTCAGTGTGTTTTTGGTAGAGAAACTCACCCCCTGCCGAATACTTTGGCTCAAAGGGCATGGTTTTGTTGAATTTGCAAATATATTTTCCGGCCTCGGTGAAGGTTCTTTCCTATCACACAAGAGGTCGCGGGTTCAAGCCCCGCCTGGTTAGAGTTTTCGGTGGTACAGGAATGAATAAAAAAATATACACCCCGGAACGGAACACTGCTTACGCACTCGCACTGCGACCAATAACAAGCACCATTGCTCCTCTTGCACGTTAGGAAGGAAGGTGTCGACTTTATGGAGCGAATTTAAAAACTATTCTCCCCTTTATAGTAGTTAATTAATTAATTTTTATTTACATCCATAGCCTGGATGATGAGGTTTATCCATCCATTAGGGGTTCGATTAGAAGGCCTAAGGCTCCCGGCGCCACTGACGAGTAGTAAGTGCTGGGTAAGAGGAGATAATGGTAAACTTGAAATAATAGAACACACTTGTTTTATATCCCTACCGGTAACGCTCTCGAGTGTCATGCCCGAGAGACTATCAAATTTAAGTATGGAGCTAAGTTATTATATTTCCCATGAATGGAAGGGGGAGTTCAACTCAGATATAGCATACAAGGTAAAGCAAGCAGGAGTCAACGGGAAAATTTACGAAAAATGAAATACCAGGGAAGTCATTATCGTTAAAAATGTCAGTTGAAGGAATGGTTAAAAGTGATTTAAAATTTATGTCCGAGGACTCTGGATTCGAAGGGCAATGTTATGTATGTAGTTACGGAGAAAGGGCTTAAAAATGGCACTGAATTGTTTAAACCGATTGCGAAATACATTAATTATGGAGTAGTATATTATAGTCTATTTTTTCAAGTGCAATTGACTTCCACAAAGTAACGGCCGAAGTTCTCCACTTAACCTCTTCTAACCCATGCGTCTCGGAGCGGTTTTATTATGTTTCAGGCTCCTTCTATAATCAGGGTGGATTTAAAAAATAACATCACTGTGAACTTTGAAAGAAATATTCATTAACAAATATTTTACAATATGGCACACACATTGGCATTACATATGGCACTCCTTGTGAGTTTACGGCAATATTTTTACGCACTACGATAATGCAAAGAAATAATTCTCATCAAGAATATTATTATTATTACCATTCGTTATTTTCATTGATATAACATTTATAAACACTATTTATTAGTTTTGAACAACTGAATACATAGCTTAGAGCAAACACTTGACGACGCACACTCATCTTGCTTGTCGTTGTGTCATCCATCACGTTTAACGAATGCAAAACATAACACATGTGATATGTATTGGTAAAATCGTGTACTACAAGGTGTACTGAATCGTGTATAAAGAAGTGGAGCGGTGGGTTTAAACGAAAATAATTCACACTTGAAGGATTATAATAATAAGAATGTGGAGGTGTACGTGTGTGTACCTCGGGTCTGAAAAGGTTAATGAGATTGGAGAAGGTGAAGTGAGGGGAGAAGAAAAGGAATGAGGGGAGGGTGGAAGAGGGAATTGCTATTTTTGGGGGAGGGGTGGGTGTGGATAAAATAAAGAGATGCCGCATGCCAGGATGTTGGGGAGATGATAATAATAATTTATTTACTCCTACATTTTGTTTTTACATCTGAATACAAAAATAACAAAGAGGAGCTTTAGGTGATTCTTCGTTAAAACTTTCGCGGGTGCTCGTCATTATGATTAAAAACATTTGGGCTATGTCGCCGCGTCAATGCTTTGGGTGGCCCCAACGTTTCCCGACCGATGCTGGTCGCTTTTTCAAGGGATTATGGAGAGATGGGAATTTAAGGTCTTTTATATAGGTGTCTGTGTCAGGAGGTGGAGGGAGGGGAGCCGGAGGTTGGGGGAGTGGGTTGCTGCTTGTTTCTTCTTATTACGGGTTGCCAAGTACGGCTAATTTTAATGCCGGTGTCTCTGTTGAAATTATTAATCCGGGGTGTGCGTTGAGAGCGAAGGTGGTGATGTAGTCTCAGAAAATTTGGCAGGATCTGCTGATCTCGGCAACGTAGTAGAAAAGATAGTTGGCATAGAAGTGATGACTTCTTGGTTCGGAGTTTGTCGAATTTCTTCGATCGTTGGAACGTTGGGGCCACCCAAAGCATTGATGCGGCGACATAGCCCAAAAGTTTTTAATCATAAAGCTTTAGGTGGTTTCCAAGGTCATTGGACCAGAATTGAGCCACCATCAAATAACTAAATGTATGCCAATAAAAAAATAACAATGAAGTAAATAATACATGAGTGTTTTAAATAAATTTTCAATTATTTCTTGCGAGAAAAGCCAGTCTTTGGCAAGTCTTAACATTACATTTGAGGATTTATTTTTTTAAATTCCAACGGGCAGTAGATGAAATAACTTTGGCCTCATGTAAATAAAAGAGCGTTTATATAATGTTAACTTAGGTCTGTTTGGTATTACAAATGACTCACTCCTTAAATTATATTCTAAGGAGAAGGAAGATGGAAGATATCTAGTGAGGGGATTGGGACGGTAAATCTTTGCAATTTGTTTGTCACATTCCCTGTAAATGTGCGTTAACGATTAAGAGTAGGTGCCTATATTAATGATGTCATACCTGCGTCTTACATGATGTGGCCATATCAAGTGTGAGTGTGTGTCCTTGTTTTGTAAAATAGTGTAAGTTTTTAAATCTTCTGGTTGATACGTCTTTATTTGGTATGTGGAACGATCGGAAAATATCGCAGCCAACAGTTTGCATTTTTTTTCATGTTTTTTTCCTCTCAAGTCATGTGTTACTTCATAAATCAGTGGAATTCACTCTGAATGGGTTTTCACCGATCGTCACCTATAGGATGCCGTCTCTTTGTGTTGTAGGTTTTTTGGGCAAACTATCTTCCTTTTCTGGTAAAGCCCTTTATATGATAATTGGAGTTGATGCAAAAAGCCTAGTGAACTTTTAATCGTTTCAGCGGTTTTCCCACTGGCTGCCTTCAGGTGTTTATCTCTCGATCTCTGTTGCACTTTTCCACGCTCATGTTTTGAGCGCCGAGGAGCGATCATTTTGGAATTGCGAAAGCGGCTCTCTGTGGGAAAAGGCGCGGGTTTTTCCAGTCTTGCCTCGAAAGTGAAAATTACCATCGGAGTACGTTCGAGTGCGTTGAACTGGGCGCGGCGGAGGATTCGAAGTCGTCTTTAGCAATGGTAGGCCACACTTGCGACGATCGCCTCGGCGAGAAAGAATGTCACTCTCGCTGGGACGCGATTGTCTTCGCCCGCCCTTGAGTCCCTTGGGCAAGATGGTATTTCCTGCCCTCATTCCCGACCCGCTGTGGTCACAAATCTGTGTGATATGGTCACAAAAATTTTAATGCGTTGTAGTTTGACATCAAGAGGACAAAAAGCTCCTGCTGTACTGTTCCTTTTTTTTTGGTGACGATTACCTGCTTAAAGTTAAAATATTATCATCTTGAAATTTTCGGGGCAAATAAATTAGACCGTTGTAAACATTTGGTTGGATCTCAAATTTTAATTTTTTTACTTTTAATTATTTTCTCTTGTATAGTTTTTTTTAATATTGGAGAAATAGGCAAATCTTGAAAAGGATCTATTCTGCGTACCATGAAAAATTTAGGACGATAGAAGAAATTTTACCGGAGTAATCCGACAAAAAAGACGGGTCGGGAGGGAAATATGAATCTTCTTAATCCCATTGTGACTTTAGAATGTGTATGCGAGCGACATGTAACTTGATTAATAATTTTTTATGCACATACGTGTGAATTTTATGTTTTCCTGGATATCACACAATTACTTTTACCAGGAAAACTTATAATGAAATACCACAAAGTTAATCAAGAGTAAGTGAATTTTGTTCATGTGCGTTTTAGCCTCATCATCGGGAAACTGGTGAAGAAGTTGTAATTTTTATTGGTCGGTTCTACCTGATGATAATGCTTAAACGCATCGAAGGGCGTTGTGCTGGCATAGAAGTCGAAACACGTGGAAGGAGCTGATTGTGAGTTAAAATTGTATCGTCATGGACTACCACTCATTGAGCCTATATTCTGTGGATTAGACTCTCTTTGTATTTTATTTAGAAATGATTTTCGTGTAATTTCATTGTTTTTCAACATGTTTTTTCCTTCCTTTCAGGTGGGTTTCTCGTTTATATTTCAACTTACCCTTCGTGGTAGAAGTGTTTTCCAGCACCGGTGGTGAGTTGCATGTTGTTCCTTTTCAGGGGTATGTAACGAAAGCGGAGGCTCCCCATGATAGAATGGAGGATTTCATACTCTTGCCTTCCTCCCTTGATGGATTCTACCTAATTTTTGTTAAGTTAATACAATTATTTTGGCGATTCGAATCGGTTTCATCATGTAACAGATGTACGTCTCTTCGTATTCATACTTCACTGTATTCCTTAATTATATTATCCTTAATAATAATGATGTATTGGGTGGCTATCGTAATTACGATACGATACGACTAAAGTAATGAGTTGTGAAATACGTTTAAAATTAATTTTTTAAGCTACATGAACGGTAAAACTAATGTGAAATATGTGAAATATAGTCACTCAAGAGTTATTTGGCTACTTGTACTTCATTGTGGACTACTTTATCTCATCCTGCTGGTATAACGATGAATTACACATTATTTGTTCTGAGGAAAGACGTCCCCCTTACCGGGCTTCGAATTAAGGATCTTCGGATTCCTAGTTCTGCGCAGGCCATTGCGCTATCCAGCTTTCATGAGCTTTGGCAATGTTTTTTTTTAATGGAGGGTGTAAGCGAGGTGCCCAGATTACCAGTAGGAGGTATAGAGTAGAATTGGACATTGGGGTCTGAGAGAGAGACCGCAAATCTTAGAAATTCAAAAATTTCTATTCAACAAATGTATAAAATTGCCGCGGGAATCGAGGAACATTGATAACTCACCGGTCTGTGCAGTGCTCCGGAAAGTAAAAGGTCCATGGTTTGTATCCCAATCCTGGAGAATTTTCCCCATAGCAATCAATGTTATTTTTGATTGATGCGGATTTGTATTGCGATGCGAGGGAAATCTGCTTGTGCGTTTCGACAGGCGAGAGTGAAAGTGGCGAGTATCGTAATTGGGTTGAAGTTGTAGGGCTGCGGTGTGTCTCCTGTTAATCTGAGGAAGCACCGTCCATTGCGTAGTCCATTTCAACGGTCTCGCGTTCATTTATCTGCTCTGTAGGATAGCTACTCGGTGGACAATAAAAGGGCATTGTCGCTGTTATTACCTCAGTGTAAATATAAGCAACAGCTACCATGATTAAGAACGTTTCCAAGCCCTCGAGAAATAATACTAAATTTTAAGCAAAGCGCGTCTTCTTTATAATGGTATGTTTGTTTTAAAACCGGTCGAGATGTATTAGCTGCGGAATGTTTTTAAATGTTCCATTCACATGTCATGGCATTCAACCGAGTGTTTTAAATTTTCATGTGTCATCCTGGTTTTTAATCCTGCAAAGTTCTTTAGTTTGCATAAAAACATTTTGTCTCTTCGTGATGGTGGCAGTTCGTCAATTATTTTCCTCCTATCTTTTTTACACGTGCATATATACATGCGTAAATATTATTTCTTTGTAGAGGAGCTAGTGGCTTGTCCTCCGATGTCTCAGAGTTTCGGAGGAAAGTCACGATGCAATCAGGTAAAGTCAGACTGGGTCTGAAGAATCTATCGTTGCTCTGTGTACGTTCCGTTTTCTCTTAAAGGCTTCTTTCGCCGGTAGATTATCCTTAACAATAATTCATAACTTAAGGCTATTGGAGTTCGATTTCATTTAGCATCGCGAAATTTACGTGTGCAAATGCACCACCCCCCATTTTCCTCGGCCCTTCCCTTCAACGAAAGTGCAATTACGTGCCCCTCTGGTGACCTCCTGAGTGATTGAGGTCGTCCGTTTCACTTTCGCTGACCTTCCGTGGCCTTGGGTCGGTAGGAGGGGGGCGTGTTTCGAAAGCAGTTCCCCTCTTTCCCCCTCCCCTTCGCCCCAGAATTCGTCTCCCTCCAAATGATGATGGTTAGACTCGTGGTGCGGAGCCGATCGAGGGAAAATGAAGCGCCGTCGCCATCTGAATTTACCCCGCGTGCCTTCATATCCTCAGACGACAGCTTCACCGCTGAAGTAGGGGCTGCCTCAACAGCCTATGGTGCTGGCATAGGGGAAGGACGGGTCACCAGAGGACCTATCGAAGCAGTTCAGACATGTCTTCGCACAATGTGTGTAGCCCAGAACATTCACTCATTTATTCACACCTTCCGACACCCGCGTCATTTGACTTCCTAGTACAATAGACTCCTCTTTGTGAAATAGATAGCAAAAGCTCTGCATTGCGGGTGGCGAGGAATTCACCACTTTCCTCTTTCACGTTGTCTCTTTCCTTACGTTATTATTATCGCGCGCTTGTCGTATTTTTCTCTGATTTTTTTTATTATTTTCCTATCTTAATACGATGTGATTGTATATATAACAGGTGCTCATGTATTATCAATAGGGCTGAAACGAATGACTAGTCAGTAGGAGTGTTAGCAGTCAGGGAAGCAGTGCTCCTTGTTTGAGAAAAGTTTAAAAACGACCTGGGGCACGTTTATACACCTTAATAATTTGGCTTGGGCGTTTCTGTCGGCTTTCTCAAGTCAGAGTGGGGAGGTGGAGTCGCCGACTGAAACGTCGGAAAAATTGTCGTCCGATACAGCGAAGACACGCGGAGCAAATCCCATTAGTAACTTTATCTATATCACCCCGCGGAAGGTAAAACTAGGATTTCGATCGAGGGATATTGTCCGTCATCTAAGAATAGGAGGACTGTGCAATTGGAAGTTGTTCCTAGTGAAAATTTTTATTCAAGTCTTCCTTACTTATTGTTACAGATGCGCTGCTGGGGTTGAGTTTATTGAAATCCTGATTTGGTTAACCGTGGTCAGTATTTTCATTGTTTATTAATTCGCCTCCTTTTCAGTTTCTCAATGACAAGTTTCTTTATTGGCCTTTTATTTACTCATTTATTACACACATTTCTTATAAATAGTAGAGGAATCGAATTTACTCGATGAGCTTCCCTTTCTCTAAACTTAATGTTGCTGCTAGTATCAGGCGTCATTAATGGAGGTTTATAATTATGTATATATTTCTTTAAATCATATTACATTAACAAGATTTGCTTTGAGGAATGTATGTTATACCTCCTTCTTCAAATCGGATATAATACAGGTACATGCGGCCGATTTTAGGCTTTAATGGGGTCATATCCTGCCTACAATGTTTTAAATCAGACCTGTGCGTTTATTAAGTTTCTTTCGTCGCTTATGGCTGGCTACACTACTTACATGAGAGAGCGCTAAGCGCGAGCTGAGCGCGAGAATGATAATCGTGGCGAGAGTCGCTAATTTCTTCGCGATCTGGAGTTAGCGGTGAGAGCTTGTGAGAAGCGGAATTTTCGCCTTGGAGCCGGATTCTACTGGCATTACGACCATAATCAGGAAAAACGACAAGTGTGTTCAACATATTTCCTCTGCTTAGACCAGCACCGTCTCTAGAGCCCATTTGAATTTCTAATTTTTTATTGCCATTTTCAAAAATTATAGCGGTGAATTTCTTCATTTCATGTTACTACTGCGTTTGTTGCCGTGGCAATGACAACAGTTTTCACATCGATGATGCTGGTTTACAATTTTTGCCCCCATTATATGGGGCCCCGTAGCCGCCAGTTCTTGCAGCTGCTCTCCTATAGGTCCGCTTCAGTAATCTCATCCAGTGGGCGTCTATATGGTATCCATCGTTGCGACTAAAATGCCCATACAGGCAATCACAATGGATTCTGTATTATTCTGGGGTAATATCTGCTCTCTTTTGCAACTATCTTAGTTTCGTTAAGAAATTGAAGAAGTTCAACGCACACCGACGGAAATCTCCGTTCTCATATGATATAGCTTTGAAGGTCCAAGATTTTAATTTTCAGTTGATGATATACGATTAGTATAAGTAGGGCATATTTCCGAATTTTCGTGAAAATGCCATTTACTTCGCGTCTCTTCGGTGGAACGGCAGTCGTCAGAATCGGCGACAGAGGCAGAAAGGGATATCCTTGAGATATCTTCTTCCCCTTTCCAATCGGTTCGTGGGCCCTTCATTTTCGGCCGTCTTCCCCCGCCCACTCCCTTCCTCCCCCCCCCCCTCACGCCCCCCTCCTCCCTACATCGACTATCACATCGACGGAGGCGAGAGCAAATTCCTTTTGCCATAGATGGACGAGCGAGGCGGACACTCGGCGACGGAAAACGGGTTTACAGGACGAAGATGACGACATGTGTACCTACCTCTTGCCTCGCTACCTGCCTACCTACTTTATATATGTATTATACTTGTAGGTCCATAGCGCGCGTGCTTGTCCGCACGCTCTTTTTTTGTTGTAGCAGTGTCTTGTACGTGTGTCGAAAGTCCACGTCGCTTCATTAGTGAAGTTTCGGAAAGATTGCCACTTGTAGAGCCGCTAGAGTGAGCCAGGAGGGCAAAAGTTACATCCCGAGCCGTGTGAGGTCTCTCCGTTCTCTTGGGACTTAGTGTGTACAGGTTTATTCGGATTCTCTCCGCTTTTCGTTGTCCATGTCCTTTTTTTTTGCTCATATATGTGGAATGCGAACGCATTGTATGTAAGACCAGATATAAAAGCTTTGAAGGCTAATTGGATCGTAGCCGATGTTATGATATGCCAAAAGAGTAGTTCCAGGTATACTAAAGACTGATTTAATAATGTATAGCGGGCTTTATCGTAACATGATACTGCCGTAATCTTAACAAGAGTATATTTTAAAGTAAAACTTAAGCAAAGTAGCGGTGCCCAGCGTTTGGTTAAACAGGTGGCCTTTAATGGAAGATATTTTTTTAATTTATTTCTTTTTTGTTGCATCTTATAAGTTATTTTTTTATTTTTAGCAATATTTGTGAGCTCACTTAATCATTTCCAGTGGAGAAAAAATGAATTGCTTCAAAATTTGAAAGGATTTCTTATGAAATTGCATTTGGTGTTAACAAAGATGTGAATTTTTCCAGCCGGTGAACCGAAAACGTGGTGGTTTTTTTATTAGATAAAGCGTAGCGTCGGTCTGATGTCTGTCGCTGATGGTTGACAAATGATCATCATAATAAGAACATGTTGGCGTTCCCTCCCCTTACATGTTATTTTGTTTCTCACGTTTTGTCGTGCGGTTTGAATTGCACCCCTCTTCTAGGTGTGTTCTGAAAATAACGGGAATTTGTTTTTTTTTTTCAATTCGCCTGTTTATTAGTGTTTATTTATTTGCCTGTTTTTTAATGTATTTTATGAAGTGTTTGAAATCGGGTTATTTGAGTCAATGTTCAATTGTAAGTTGCGTGATATTGGGATTTATGTATTATTTTAACTATAGGTGCCCTTTCTGTTTCTTACTTTGCTGTTAGATAGATAGATACGTTATTCATGTGTGTAAATCTAATGCTGTCACCAGGCAATAGCCTACTTGCAGCAATATGTAATAATAATAATAATAATAATTTCATATTGTCGCCTTCAAAATGGTCCCAATTAGAAGTTCGGTACTTTTGCCAGCCCTTCTTCCAAACCTCGAACTTGTTCTCTAGCTCGATCTTTGATTTAGCCTATAGCACTGTCAGCGATTTCAATAAACAGAATTTTGACAATCGGGCTCTCTAAACTCGTGAGAAATTTAAAAATTTAGTTCCCGTCACTTTCTAAACACTCCTCGTATACTTAATCATCAGGATTCGCTCGCTCTCGTTACACGCAGGGCCAGGAAAGAGGATTGACCTGCTTTGAGTGATTCGTGTTTATATTTAAGAACTGAGCTAAATACTGTATTTCCTTATAGGCTTTCAATGAGGCACAAGGTACTAAGTTTATTATCTCTCAACTCACACTCATTTGCTTTCAAAAACACTGGGTTACCCATTAACTTTTCGAAATGTATAGAGGGTGAGATAGTCTTTTTGCGGTGTAATCGAGTTGAAATATGGACCAAATTATTATTTCGTGTACATTTGATGAGTGCTTTCGAGTCGTTGAGCCGGCGATCGGTGGACTTAAGATGGTTGTCATGAGCGTCATCGATTGCATTCACGGTCTTTGGGTTTCGCTAAAGCTCTTTCTCATTTCTACGAGGATCGATGACGAGTCTTGGGGAGATAACGCAAAAAATATTTTGGTGCGATCGGAGCCGTAGAAGAATTGATGGACTTCGTTGAGCGTATGGTGGGAATGTCCTCGGATGAAAGACTGAGAGGGATTCAACTTTGCACTCTTCAGGCCGCACATCGAATACGCAGCAAGCAATCGAGGCAGAAAAAAATTTGTTTATGAACTGAATAAAATGGGAAGGAAATCGGCTCGGTTCGTCATAAATCTCTAAATGCGAATAGAAAGCGTCTATCAGCCCTCCCAGGGAAGGGATCAGCCTTAGCTTGGGAGTCGCTCGAGGCGTTGTCGGAGGTACAGATTGGTCCAAGGTGACTGCATAGAGGAGGCCCAATTCCATCCCATAGTAGGCTTATTTCTGTTGCCACTTCGGTCTCATTTTAATCAGTTTTCAAAAATGTCCGCGGTGCGGCGATGCGTGCAATGCGATCCACTTTTTCCAATATTTTGCAGTGAAATGATTGCAAGTGCAAGGATTAGCATTGAAAAGTTTATGAATTTGATAGATCATGTGTATAAATTACGGTTAAAACCCATAATTATGCCTCATTTCCCCGTATAACTCGGATCAAATTGTCCACCAGCGATGCGAGTGGCGACTTGCGTAAACCTATTTAAAGGCGCAGTGGGTGAAAACACATTTAGAGGCAGTCTTGAGAGGATCCTCTTTTGTATTATTCGTGAATTGGTCAATCGATTGAGAACGTGGCTTTTTGTGTGACACGTTGGGTATCATTTAGGAATGTCGCTGCGTTTCCAAGTCCAGGACAGAGACGATGCATGTAAAGATAACTGGTTGAATTAAAATACGATGACGCGCATGACGAATGAAATTAGCGTTTTCCATATTCTTAACATTCACTCAGTGGTAGTCGCTCGTGGGAAATAACATATTTTAAAGACAGGGAATAAAACTGTATTGCATGTGTTGTGAAAACCTCTGAGAATTACTTTCAAAAGGGGACGTAGCGAAATCCCGTCAGCATTAAGGGGCGTTTCTTGTGGTTGTGAATGAAGTTCAACCGGAGTTACGGGATAGCGGCCAAGGAGATGGGTTCACGATCCAAAAAGAGTACTTTTCGCAGTTTGGTTTAACCAAATATTTTGTCGTCATAGATGGTTTTCATTGAGGTTGGAATTAAAAATAAGGTTTTTGAAAATTTGTGTGAAACAATTCTTGTGTGTATAAACTTTTTCCATCTCTTTTTGTCAACAGTTGCGCCATCAATATGCCTTTAATGCGATTTGACTTGATTCGCTAATTATGTCACACGTACATATTTCTTATCTTTCACGCCCTTCTTTTCCTGTTCCCTCTTTTATTCGAAGTCTTCCTTTTTCCGTTATTGCCATCCAATCGTCCCTCCACGATTGTCTTCATCAGGTATCAAGATATGGCCGATTAAGTTGTTGTTCTTATCAAGATTTTCATGAGGCTTCTCTCCTCTCATTCTCTTCTTGTCAACATTTTCCTGCATAACCATAGTTCAATAGCATCCACTCTTGATTTTTCCGCTGCTGTCATTGTCCATGCCTCATTTCCGTGGAGAAGCATATTCCAAGTGTAAGTTCTGTTAAGTTGTTACCTTACCTCTATGTTTTACTTTCTCACTGTACTAGAAGTCTCACTTTTGGTGCAATGATCTTTTCGCCTTGGCTATTCTACCGACCATTTCTTTCTTGCATCTTCCATCGCTTGTTATTCTGCTTCCCAAGTAACAGAATTCATTCATCTCTTCCAGTCTTTGTTCCCCTATTTCGTTAGTCTTGAATTCCTCTATTCTGCTGTACATTATTATCTTAGTTTTATGAATGCTAATTTCAGCTGATTAACGTACTCGTATATACCAAAATCATCTCCAAATCCTTCTCTTTGTCTGCTATGACAGTTCTTCCATAAAAATAGTGTACTTGGAAATTCCCTACCTAATTTGGCCTTTTGGCGACCGTACTAAGGACTTCTTTCCGCCTTGAAAAATGGTCATGCTTGATGTATGAAGGAAGTCTTGGGAAGAATGAGAGGTTGATCGAGTAGAAAGTGTTTGGAGTTGAGATGAGCAGCAGTCTGCGCACCCTGGCGGCCAATCTCAGCCAAATGCTCATCGAATTTTCCACCCTCACCCGAGTGGTGAGGGTGGGACGAAGTGCTTGAAAGCATTCCAAGTTTCTTCTTTTGTTCCATCAAGTCCCTCTCAAACCCTTTCCCCCTCGTTCCCTCAAGAATTAAACTTTTGGAAAGTTGTTGGAAAACGTTTTACGAATCGAGTAAAGTGTCCACTTTGCCGCCTTCCTCAGAATCCACTCGTGCTCTCCAGATAACTTCTTCCCTTTTCAGTCTTTTCTTTCGGGCAAAATCTCTTAGTTCTTTTTCTTCGATCGTAGTAACTTCGAGGATTGTTGGAAGGGGAAGCTGACTTTAGCTATGTCTTGTTAAAATAGGATCGTTTTGGCTTATTTTCTAGCACCTATCTTTCGCTTGTAATAGAGGATTTCATCGAATTAGTTTTTGCTCGAAATTAATGTTTCTTTCTTGTAAAAATCATTCAAATGAACAACTTTGTCCCTTGCAATAAGCTTTAGAACCAATCTATCGTAAATATTAAACAATGATGCACCAAATTCCTCTAATTAAACTTAACCTACAGAATCCGTTTCATGTTTTACACTTCAAAATGGATCATTGAAACGCACCATGAACATTTGAAACGTATGGTGCAAAATAAGTTTGGACAAAGTTGGAACCCTTGATGCCTCTTTCTTATTTTTCCGTGAAGTATTTTCGTTTTGTTTAATTGTCTTATCGGGAGGGTGGTAGCCTAGTGAATTCGCTATCGATCGAAAGGCCTTAAGTTCAAATTTCGGGTGAATTCCTTGGGACACCCCCAAATAAAATCCTCAATATTAGAGGTGTCTCAGGGAAAGGAATTCCACCCCCTACCCTGAATATGTGAAATTAACTCGCCTGTGGCTAAATTCGGGGAGAGCTCTACCCTCTTACCTATGCAAAACAACCTACTGGTTGAATCAATGAGGGAGGTAGTAAATTTTTATCGTTGGCTTTCTTTCGCCGTATGCCCTTTCACTTCCTCCCCTCCTTGGTTCCTGGGGGTTGATGCCCGTGGAGACCCATTCGTTGCTGCGAATTAATTCCCTAATCCCCCCCCCTTGAAAACTCCATTTCATAAAACAGCAGGGGTCGACTTTTCGTGCCTCATTATCTCTCCACCCACCCCTTTCACTTCAGAGCGACCACCCCACTCCCTCCCCAGCATTCCATCACTCCCTTTTACCTGCCTTTTCTGCTTGCTGGAGGGCTCGATTCACTTCCTCCCTCAAAGGAGTACATTCCCTTGTCACTCTCGTCGGACGCTCACTGCAGCAATCAAACTCGGGAGCACCGTCTCCCTCTCTCGTCTCGACTAGCCGCTGTTTGGCGACGTATCTATCAGCTATTGGTTTCTAAATAATGGGGATAAATTATTAAGGTTTTGACCGTTTATATTATAATTCGTCTACTCTAGCCATTTTTTCCGCTCCTTTATTTAAGCATCCATAGGGTTCAGGTCAAAAACATTGCCATTAAACAACATAAAAGAAATTATTTGATTGAAGCTTTCACGGACCGTCGATTCACGGAAGTCGGATTTTGAATAATCTTCGTTTTGTGTGTTTCCGCGTATATTCGTCGGGAAGCGTTTGTAAAAGTGATGCAAATATTCAAAGAACACACCCAGAAATGAAGTTTATTTAAAAATAATTAATTAACATCAGTAATGTCATCATAAATCAATATTTAGAAAAATGTTATTAATTCAATTTTTCACTCCAATTATTTTGGCTACTTAGTAGCTAAAACATATAACAAAATTTAAAATCTGTTGTTATAAAAAATTGTTTCAGTCATAAAAAAGCGTTTATAAGAAAATAAATTACGTCAAAAATAGTTAAAACTTAAAGTAGAATCAAAACAATATGTTTATAATTTTGGCATACATATTACCTATTTCGCAAATGGACAAGACACTGTCGTATCTTTAAATGTTGGAGGTTAGGAAAGTGGTAACCCTTAAAGTATGTATTTTTTATTTTAGATAATGGTATATTTTAAATGCTCGTTTTATTGTTACAAACATATTTTGACGTTTAAATATGATGCATTGAAAGACTATTCTTAAAAGTGTATTAGTTCACCTTGCCTCTTTTTGCTTAGGAATGGCTCGGTGGAAAAATTTAGGAAGACGTTTAGTCCAATTAAGGTTGTTGAGGCGTATTTTTATTGGAAAACTAAACTATTTCCAACCGAAATTAACTTCCTGGTGCCGGTTTAAATTGGCTTCATTTGTTTATCTCCAACTCCCCATAAACAGCGTGTTTAATATCTTCACAACAAAACGTAAAACAAATGTCGTACTACATTGCATTTGCAGAATTGCGTAGCAGGGAAGGATCATAAGGCGATAGTGGGGCAGCCATTTATTGTGCGTAGAATACCGCCCTTATGGTATTGGAGAGAAAGGTATTTCCATAGCGGCGGCTGGAAGGTCAGAGATTAATCTTGTTCGTACATTCTGAAAGTTCTGCTGATTTTCCTTAAGAGTGACATGATCACCTATGAAGCTAATGATAAAACTCTCGATAATTTATTGCCGTCCCTTGGGGATGGATTATTAATGGCTGCCGAAAGATCGTCGCGGTGCTATCATCTACAGGGATGTCTCCAGCAATGAGAATCTCCATCTATGTTCTCATTTCTGGGTCTTTATCCGTCCTTTGAAAAGTCATTGTGCTAATCATGGTCGTAAAAATCAACTGTTACGCCTTTCTCAGATTTACCTATAACAAGATTTGTGATCATTGGAGGGGATAGCGATACTAAAAAAGGTAGTGGAATTAACGATAGGAAAAGGGATGGCGAAAATGACGGTGTGAAAAAGATGGTAATAGCCTGCACTACGACTCCCTTTATAGCTAATGTTGCAGCGCTATCCCTCTGACGAGCATACGAAATGATCGGGTGAATCAGACTTAAGTTAGTGTACCAAATAGCATGGCCGCGAAAAGATTTTCATTTTCCGTTCTGGAAAGGTGCGAAGACTTCCACGAAATTTTTGAAGTTGAGTTTGCATTTTTCGGGTTGCTGTTGCGTTCAGAGTATGATTGAAATTAATTACTATGCGAATATGTTGTCCGTGTAGTGTATGGTTTGTGTGAGAAAACAAACGTAGAACTAACTTCAATGACTCTTTAAATGAAATATTAAAATACACAATTAGTATTAATCTGTTTGCAAGTGGAATTGAATGAGTTTTAAATATTATAATTATTTACATTGTTTTCTTTTTAATTACTTATTCAATTTTTATGCCAACTAGTAATTTATTTATCTATTCTCATTTTATTGCTAAAATAGCTTTTATAATCAATTAAAAATCCTAAGATTAGAACGAGATACATTGGCCTGGAAGAAATAGGGCGGACTCATAGAATAGTGACTTGTTGAGGAAGTGTATTTGTGTTCAGGATATTTGGATCGTAATCCCAAATGCCTGAAGTCAGTATATTATGTGTGCCCTTCAGTCTGGACTAAAGTTTAGTGACGAAATGGGAAATAAAAGCGTTTATTATCGGGACTCTAGAGCTCTCAGTTGTTTATATACCTCCCGGTATTCAGCGGACGGACCGGAGCCTCGGTCCGTCCGCTGACATTGTGCCCGCCCACCACCTCTATTCCCACCCCGAGTGCTTCTCCATCCCTCTTCCAGCCCCACCCCCACCATTATACAGCCGAGAGCGCGCGCTCCTCATCTCGAAGACGATGACATCAAAAAGGAAACCTGTAGGAATGCGGATGGGGCGTCTTCGGAGCAGAAGAGCCAGAGAAATCGGCGAAAATATCCCTTTGCCTCCCCGCTACACCAAGAGCAGCTGAAGTCCCAGCATTCTTAACTCCCTGAAATGGTGCTCTCTTCATTCATAGGCTCATCGATGCCGTGAATAAATACGATATTAGTGGTTACAGGAGAGGAGATGCATGGGAAACACGACATCACGTAATGAAACATGTAAAAACAATTATTACATACACTTTTACTTCGAAAACGCATTATCGGACCTGAGAGACGTAAATTCTGTTCAAAGTTTTTTTTGAAACCATCGTCTTGTTTTAATTCTTCCGTGACTGTGCCTAGGAAACTTACGCGAACGACTGTGTAGGGTATCTCAGGAACCCCATTTATAATCCATAAATTATGTGTTGCATTTTATTATTTCCTGTAATTCAATATAATGGCTAAGATAACGACATAGTCATAATAACGACAAAGTCGTTCAGCTCAAGAAAAAAATAGTCACGCTAAGATCGAGACAATTATCATTTCAGAATTCATAAGGTATAGGTTATGCCTATTAAAATATCCATTTAGTGCCTATTTATTTAACTTATTTGTGTATTTATGAAGTACATATCTGTTAAGCATATGCGCTAAATTTCGAAAGCCGTCGTCAATAGGCTTTCTGTAATGATTCGCGGGACTAGCATGTCCAGTGTTTCTCTTCTGATGCCGCCGCTGTGTCGACAATGACGTTCAGGTGTGTGAGCCCACGTGGGTACGTCGCGAAGAGGCCTAAATTGCCTAAATGCTGATTTCTGCTTTCCCTCGCCCTAATCGTGGTCCGTTTGATGGGAAGTGTGTCGTTCGGGGCGAATATCCGCATGTGTCGGAGTGAAAGCCATTTGGATGTGTTCGCTTTCGTGTCCTCAATTTCTTAAGTGCTTTCGAGGAAAGTGCCGAATCTATCTTTGGAACTCTTCAAATGGTGTAATGCCCAATTTGATATCTTTATTGATCCACTGAATTAATGCGCGCATTCCGGAGAACTTGAACGACCGCCTCCCACCTCATCACCTCCTCCGTTGCCCGTCTACCCCTGGGGTGTTATTCTGTATTACCGAATGAAAATGACCGCGTTGGGAGAGCTGTCGGATCTTCAAATGAACCGTTCAATGAGCCATTCATTGCCCGAGGAAACAACAAGGTCGTAATGGAAATGAAACTTTCCAGTGGAAGTGAGCCGTTACTCGCGCGCCGTAGGCGTTCTCTTATTGAACTTCCAAACAAACCGCAAATTTTTGGTTAATCTGAGACGTCATTCGAAATCGAGTCCAAATTCGAATATAACGAAAATCCGCCGTGGTTAAAGCTTACATCCGTAGGGAGTAGACGGTTAATGGATTGGAAGAGCATTTTCAGGACGCTGTTTGTCGTGGGATGGAAGAGTCGCACCGGCGAGCTAATGTTTAGGATTTTCGTGGCCAATTTTGACATTTGTCTCACACTTTCAATGAATTGGAATGCCTCTGACTGTTAGCCGTGGTGAGGGATGGAAGGGGCCTTCCTCTCAAGAGACCCGGATGCTCATTCGATGATCGGATGATGGGATATGGTGACTCGAGAGCTTCCCACGCTATCGGCCCTTGATCAAATCCCGGTGATGCCGGAGACTCTTCAGAGACCCCTGCTTGAGGGCTTCGTGGAGGTTACTTCAAGTACAGCCCTCCGTCCGTCATGGGACGTTAAGCCCCCTTTGCACCTTTCGTTAATAACAGGCTAATACATCCGTCGCTTTCGTCTCTCGCCTTCCTTCCCTACTCTTCCTTCATAGCGGAAGTGGCTAAGCTGTTGGTCACCCCCTTCAAATACCGTACCATTGATGCTCCCCCAGGATTTGTTATAATTTATTTGGTTGGAAATAATCGTGGAAAGTTACCAGTGTTCATTTCAATGTGGAAAAATTCCATTCCATCACGCTTCGGATTTCTTTATTTGGTTTGAATTCATGCTGGGTATTACAAAAAATATGCGGCAAAAAACGCGGGACACATTCCTGACACGTATACGGAGACAATATGTAATATAAAAATGGGTCTAGAAACGCTTTGTTTCTATGTTACACCTCATCGTCTCCAACACAGGATTCAGGGGAAACTTTTAATAGCACAATGCGCAATCATACCACATGCAACTCTTTCTCACAATGGGCTTTCACTATGTCCTCCATGAGAATGGAGATATGCATCAACTCGCCGTCGCTGTGGATCTCATAGGCTGTGGTGCTTCCCTGGAGCATTTCGTATGATTTTTGAGCCTTCCATTATACGTGTACGGAGACTGTATACCTTGCAGTGGATTTCGATGCACATGATCTTCACATGCCCCCATTAATATATTAACTCCAGTGGGTTTAAGTCAGGAGAATGTGAAGGTGAGGTAATTTGTTCGCCTCTACCTTTCAATTTGTTGGAATGGTTGCCTGTGGTATCTTGGTTCTGTTTTTTTTTGCGTTTCGCCCGGTTTCCGCTTTTGAGACATTAGGTTAATCATGGAAACACAATGTTTCTGTCCCCATGTTCATATTGCATTATGTTGTCGTCTGCGTGTGAGGAAAGCTTCTCGCGATTTGTGCCACATTTTTGTTGCTCCCTGTTTTTCGACGTTGGGGCGCTATATTGGCCATTCATCCTACCACCTTCCCCTACTTTCATTTCCCTTACCCTTCCAACATATTACTTTCTGTATAAAATCGTTTCAGGCTCGATTTGTGGAAGTTCGATTTATCCATGGTGAAATAACACTAATGGTAATAGCCCGGATAGACTTAGTAATGATGTTTCATTTTGTACGGACTCACCTTTGTTAAAGTTAAGCCTCCCCACGACGTCAAAACAAAACCCTGACCTTCACTCATGCCCCAATAGTTGTATTTTTCTGTTATCGGCCTTCATTCATTCGTTCACCCAAACAGATTCCCCCTCCCACTCCCCTCACACCATTTCCATATTCCCCCACCTCTTACCTTGGCTTGGGTATAAATACTGAGAGAGTGCTGGTTGAATCACCCTGAAAATGACACAGTGTGTTGAAATCATGGTCGGTTGTTGAGTTTTGTATTAAAAAATGTGGAAATTGCCATTTGTGTTATTTTATCATGGAAATTACTCTCCCGCGCTGATATGCTCACTTTAAGGCGCCTAAGCTCTTTCTCCTCCTCCTCTCACTCCACTATTGCAAATAACTTGACATGCTCTTCGTGTGCATTGGTCGCGTGTTGGCCGTTGGCGCATCTACCCATCTGCTACGAAGCAGGGTGCCTCTCAGCCTTAGGAATTTTTTTTTAATCACTAAGGGTAATCAATGCCCTATGCCTGTGTGAAGCAATCTCATGTTGAGATTTTGGGAGCGCCAACGTTGAAGAGGAATGAATCTTAATATTTGAATATAAATACATCATTTTTTGGTGGACCTGCTGTCTTTCAATGTATGTGTTGTAGCCCTCCATTTCTCCTTTTTCCAATTGTATGTTCCTTCAACACCCTGATGTTCTCCATCTTTGAATAAAACTTTTTTCGTAAAAAAACATTATTTTCGCATAACTAAGCCTCTATTTTTCAGAATACGGTAATCTCCTACACATTGCTATCAATACGCTAGAAAGTTTTTACGACTCCAATCGCTATAAAACGGGCATAAAAATTCAGACTCTCATAATTCACTTTTTGATTGAATTTTTGGGAAAATGACGGAGACCTTTCTAAGGTATGGCTCATCGTTTTTAAAATCCATTACTAAACTTTTTTTTGGTTACAGAATATCTTGCAAACTTATTTATTTCTTAAAATACAAATCTCGTCATATAACATTCTTTTTCACTTTGAATCTTTTAATGTAATAGAACCCCAAGTGCTAATCGAAATTAAGGTGTCCCTCAAGCCAAAATATTCAGTTAAAAGCACTTTGACCGTTCAGATAACGTAACTCTAGTCAAACAATTAATTCTTAATACTCAATCAAATATCCGTAAGTATGATAGACTAAGGCTAAAAATTATAAATATTTCGTATATTATAGTATAAATTCTTTTTTCAATAGAAGCCATTCAGGCTTCTAAATTATTGATATAAACAATCAAAAGGGGTATCTACCAAATTAAAGAAAGAAATTTTCACGCTCTATTCTAATGGAATGAAAAAAAAACGTTTGATTCAAATGTTACAAACGTTTCATTTTTTTCTAGGTGCCATCTCTACTGTCCCCACCCCTCTTCTAGAAATATGTATTTTGCTATGTACCATTAGTAACTCAATCAAGCAAGAATAAATTCATGAACGAACCGCGAAACACGAGGGAATGTGTTGGCCATATGAGACGATACGGAAAGCACACGAAACAAAACTATTACGGTCTTGTAAAATTTAATGAAGTTAGAATTCTCTCGGCGACGACAGACGCAGTGAAAGTCGTTTTTAATCATTCATTCGTTTAATTATAATGCATTGTACGCTTCAGTTAAAATTTTATTCTTTTGTTGAACCGATAAAAACAAAATTTTTAATTTTTGACGCTTTCGTCGAGCGATTTGAAAATACCAGATGGTGGAACCCACCGTTGCGACTCAATTTGTAAGAGAGCACCTTGACCGTGGCATCTGAGAGACAAAATTGTGAAATTGTGATTAGGAATTTATAATTATCATGGGTATCATTTTTGGCATCTGTATGTGTTTTTTGCTGCTGAAAACGAATTCGATGCTTTCCAACAAAATATCCCACAGGGAAACCATTTTTATTTCTTTAAAATATCGGTAATTATCGATATTTCGTAATTTTTTAGCAAAACTCTTTTTTTATGGACGGAAACATTAAATGCAAATTTCAAACTTAGACTAAATATCCGACGAAATCGATTCCATATGTGTTTTATACGAAGAACATTGATTTATATAAACAAGTTTGAACACCAGTCCTAAAACTGCTTCCCCTCCTTGCCGCCCGTCGCCGCAGTACTGCCTTATTACTTTCCTATGAATGAAAAGAAGCATGTTTATCAGTTTGGGCTAATGATAGGGCACGCAAGAATGAGCATTTTCAGCAGCTCTGGCGCCTTCGCCTCGAAACTAAAAACCGCATAGGCAAGACAGTGGCACTGAAAAGCATAAATATTTTACTTGGTCTCGCAAATTAAGCCTTTCTCTTTCGTTTGTATATAGTGTGAGCGTAAGATATTTTAAGATTTTTTCAAACGCCCTATTGATCTTTAAAAAAATGATTGAATATGGGAATGGGTTGTGGAAAATCTTGTATAATCACATATTTTAGACTGAGCGAAAATTTAACGCAATTTAATTACTAAATACACTCCTAAATAAGTAAATCGATCAATATATGAAAGATGCATGGATGGTATAACTTAAAAATCAATCCCGTTTTCGAGCGTGAAAAATGATATTCGAGCGGTCCCAGATGTCCGTCTGTATTACTTGAAAAGTAGTCTACAAGCGGTCAAAATTCATTTTGTTCACAAGGCATTATATTTTTCTTGTAGATAGGATCAATTATGACCTAAAGTAAACAATTTTTGAAAATCGAATTTTGGCCGCGAAAGAGTGACTGTGCGGCGGCGGCAGTCGAAATCTCTTCCTTTCTCTTGAAAGTACGCTCGTTTTCGATCGTAAGATTGGGATGTTATGAATTTGGTCAATCTGGTCAAAGTGGATGTTTCATTTACGGAAATATTTATTGAAAGTTTGTAGATATTTCTTCCTTATGTTTGAAAATATTTGTCATGATCACATAAACTTGAAACATTGGAGTTAAATTCACATAATTTGTTTTTTAGATAATTTGTTTGTGTAGTAAAATGGACCGACGCGGAGTAAATCTCGGAATAACTTTATCTTAATCATGTGCATGAAGTTAAGATTGTTCAGCATGCTGTTGGATTATTATTGCTGTCAGAATCGTGCATGCAAGTACTCCTACGCCCATTTGTTCCACGGTTTAGAGTGTACGAGGACGCCTGCAGATACAGACCACACGCACCGCGAGCGAGCCGTGCCGGTTGCATAGCTTGAAGGATGGTTCGCCCCATCCGAGGGACATCAAGGGGGAGAGTTACTCCATCCCTCCCTTATGATCACCCCCTGCCACGCCATACTGGTCTCCATTCGATGATAAGTGATGTAGGAGGCATTAATTTTCTCACCTATTGGAATACTCCGCCTCGGAACTTGAGAGAGTGAGTTAGGCAAAGGAGCCTGTGAATACCATTTAATTAGGCAAAGGAGCCTGTGAATACCATTTAATTTTAAGCACTGAAAATTTGGTAGCCACAAAAGAAGCCAAGATATTGCGTATTTGGCATCTGGAGGGAATTAAATACTTGGAATATCGTGCAGCTTAAAATTTTTTCTCATCTCAGAAATCTAGTCGCCGGACGGATAGGTATGGGAATTCGTTTTTCCCACGCACGATGAAGAAATGTAGTAAATTCTATGCGTGATTTCAATAGAGAATTTCCTTTTTAAATGCAAATTCCTGGTGTCCTAACACCCCCCACACGCCTATTGAGGCGGCTTGCGGGGTATTGTGTAGACGTAGATGAATGTTATCGCGAATTGGAAAATATATTACTTGGAATCAATACGGCAGTTTTTCCTCTGCAAATTCACCATCCTCTGAATCGAATTTTGGGCGTTTTCCGATTTAAAATGCATGGTAATCGACCATGTTTGGAATGCCCGGCTTCAACTACTACTCTGCGCGGTGTTTAGCGACCAGCGTTCCTTCGTTTTGAGTTCTGGGGTGAACAGCAGTCGAACGGCGTGTGTGTAGCATGACGAAAAGACAGTCACGGAATGTTACTGGGAGGATGATTTCGAAGCATTTGCGCAGCAATGGTCTCTCCGATCGGTGTCATTTCGCTGGAGTGGTCCTGTTTGGTATTGACCGTGAGGAAATGTGTACCACACTTCTTTACATTTACGTGGTCCACAACAATGTCATGTTGTTCCCGCATATTTGTGGTCAGAGGACATGTCATTCTCATCTGCGGGCTTAATCTGATCCCGCATTAAATCCTTATAGTGGCTTTGAATACCCTTCCAGAGAGTCACATTTCACAACTTCAGGACGTTTCATAACTCATTGACGTTCGACGTTTCGTAACCCGTTGACGTACTCCCCGCCACGCGACTATAGAGGCGACTTGGGGGTAGTATGTGGATATAGTATTGACTTTCGATACGGAATGCCGATTCTAAGTTTTGTTTGGAAATTTATTTGTTTGTTTGGAATTTTTATTGTTTGTTTTATTATTTAGAAATTTAATTTGTCACTGACGGATGTATACTGGTCCTCTGGTATGAGGTTTGACAGTACGGCCTTAACAAGGCAAACGTGAGGTTGAGCCAATCCTCATACACCTGGACAACCTAATTTTCTCGCTACAGCTTGGAAAAAATATTGATTGAAATCTAATCCTATGTCTACTATTCCTAAGCGTGTGGTTTCGGATTTTCTCTTTGTGCTTACATCGTGGTGGCAGAGTTTATTTATGTCGTGCATGTTAGGCAAAGTTCATATTTGAGCTGTTTAATTTGGTTTAGAAATAATTATTTTATACCATTTATTTTGTGAAGCAAGTATTTAATGTAATTTTTGGCAGAAAAGGAGATTTCATCAATTTTTATCTTAAAAAAAGGACGGACAGATATCTCGCCCCTCTAGATATTTGATCCTTTCTCCTAGCTAGGGAATTTTATGTTTGCTCAAAGATTGAGAGGGGCCTGCGTCTCCCACTTCCGCTGATCTTGGATGCGCATGCGCCGTGGGCTTCGTGCCCGCGTGTCGAATGTAAACAGAGGGGGAGGTTTGCACCCCCTCCTCCTCACTGAGAGGCATCGGATGGATGATGCCTCAAGCCCACCTCCCCCTCCCTCGGTGATAGACTCCCCCATTTGGCGGTGCGCCCATCATCAATCTTACCCCGGCTCAGTGGTAATCAAGGGGTTGTTGTTTTTCCCTCGCTTGGTGTCTTCACTGTCCATTTCGGAATCGATAGCCATGTTGGGAGTCCTGTTGCCCTCTCTCTCTCTCGATGCTTCTCCCGTCGGTGTCGCATTAGTACTGAGAGGGCGGTGTGCTCACCAAAAAACTCTGCACTCTTGATTCCCTAAAGTTGGTGGCGTCATCGTCGTCAAAAATGTTGATCTAGGGCTCATACTGCCTAAGGCATAGTCAGGGAAATAATAATCGTGAATGGAAATTATGGAAATCAGATTCTGGTCAGGGAAATACGTCAGAGTTGCGAGAAAAATATGAAAATCGTTCTTGCGAAGGCTTCTGCGACGAGTTGAAGATGATTTCATGGTCACCGGATTTTCAGCCGATATGTGCGTCTTGACGTTGTGCCTAAATTAAAATATGGGCTGCAGTAAGATATCGAACTAATCATTGTCGTACTAAAACGCCCGCTCTCGCAGCCTAGTTCAATCTCTTAGCATAAACTGATGCATTAAAATAGTTCATACGTTCTGCACTGGACCTGTGTGATATGTTTATGTTTATAGTGTAACAAGGAATGAAGTAGGAACTTTTGTTGTGCATGCATGTGACTTAGCGGAAAAAATCTTCGTATTTTTTATGGTTATGAATCGTGTACTAAACAGAACCATATTCATTTTGGTGCTTTTGGAATAGATTACAAGTGAATTATAATATATTTGATTTTGTAATTGAATTTTGGACTTTAAGGGTAAAGCACTGAACGGAAAACAAAAAACGGAAGTCAAATGCCATTCAGTTAAGCGAATTTCTTATGTTTGTCATTCCTAATTACGATTTGCAGTTCTGAGGTCGTTCACTTGCTTTCCATCATTCAATTGAGTAAATCATGGGTTCATCCACCTATTTTTCCCCTTTAAGGTGATCTATTTGCTTATCATGTTGAAATAAAATCATACGTTTTAGCCTGATTCTTAGTTTTCAAATGTGTCTGATTGAGCAGCTTACTGACACCCTCTCCTATCCCGTGTATGTCGTCATCACATCGATTCGTCTCCGCCCGGTCTCTTCTGCTTTCAAGGAGAAATTGAGGTGGAAAAAAAGAACGATTTCGCGTCCCTCTCGAAGTTCTCGTGATCTTCCTCCGCTATGGTAATTGGTGGGCGGTCTTTAAGTTTGAGGAGAGCCACAGGTGATTGTAGCCTCTTCACGGTGATGGAGAGTGAGAGATAGCTCGTTCGCGCCAGACGATTACTTATAGACATCGATCATACATCCATCCGTCCTCGTCAATGCCTTCTCGATTGGACGTATTGGCTTCAGATACCATCTCTTTAATTTTGAAGCATCCTTCTCACAAGCCCACCTAATTCAGGACGAAAGTATCCATCAAATATTCCGTCGAACTCAACGCTTTAAATACTTAATGAAGACTAACCGATGAAACGTTAAGCAGTGTATTACTAGTGCTTCTCTATTTTCGTGAATAAAATAGTGACTTCATATAGTTTTAATTCACGATTTTTGGCATTCGTGATGTTATGTACGGTTTTTGCCTCGATTTTTGATGGCGATGGTTTGAAATTCTGTCAAGAAAAATTATAAGACATTGAAAATTGCCCTCATTACCTGCAACTTTATGCTGTCATTAGTCTCGTTAGCTATTATTCTCGATCCTTAGTGTTTACGACCACGCTGCGTATTTCGAAGAGTCAAAACATATTTACCAGGTTATTGGCACAAATTACATTAATTTGAAAGTAACTATTTTAACTAAAAATAATCACGTGGTTGCAATGTCATTCCGCATGGAATCTACGTTTGTGTGAATTAAAAAACTTGGAAGAGTACGAAGTCGTCACTATTGCTTAGGTAGTGTTTCAACGAAAAGGTTGGTTTGGGTAGGTGAGGGTTATCTCACCTGAATTATGCCTAAGGCGTGTGGATTATTCGTGTTGATGGCCGAATTTTTACCTGAGCCTCGTCGAATTTTTAGGATTTGCGTTGGGATGGTGTCACCCAGACTCGAACTATGGCTCCTTAAACCGTTGGCCAACCGCTCCTCCTGCTGTGTCACAACGCTTACTTTCTGTTATAAGTCTTCATAAACAATGGAACGGTGCATGATTTTATTATCGGAATCGGATTATTATTCAAAGATTAAAATATGTTTTTATTCGTGAATTTGTCTTTTTGATTTGAATCGCCTTGATTACTCTCTCGCTACAATGTGACTTTTTGAGCGTCCAAACCTTCGCGTTTTAAGCTTCGCTGAAGGCTATCACCATTTCTCCATCCATAGCTTATTATTAACGCTGGGGCTCTCTTACTTGTATGTTTATTCATAGGGAATGGTGGAGTCTGTGTTATTATTAAGAGACAGTGCTCTTTTAAGCGTTCTTATTGGGGGGAAGAAATTCTTATAGTTGAGTTTTTTGTTCTTTTTTTAATGATTTCATGCTGTTAGGAATAAATTATGTTATAGCTACGTAAATTTGTCTTTTTGATTTGAATCGCCTTGATTACTCTCTTGCTACAATGCATAAAGTCACATTGCAATGTGACTTTATGATATTCCTTTTAATCTTCGTATGGAAGAATCGTAAATTGCTGCATTCATTAATGAATATTAAAGTATCGCATGGAATTAACGAACTTAGTACATTTATCGTTAAATTTTCGTCGGTGTTATTGAAAAAAACTGGAAACTTTCGCACAGCATTTGTTTTTATCCATAAATCCTCTATTGCATTGCCATGATTGGTTTAGCACAGCTCTCCACTCAGCACACTTGCCAGCAAACATTTTCATATTTGCGTATTTCTTCCCTTTAACATCCTCATTTACCTATACTACGTTATACATTCTAGGCCTTCCTTTGCCTCGTTTCCCATCAACTAGTCATACCACGATTGTTTTCATGAAGCCATCACGCCTCACTTTGTGGCGATTAAATCCCATCTTAGGGTTTTTAGGCTTCTCTTTTCTCCCACACTTCTTAGCACTTCCTCATTACTTATTCGGTCTTCCCCTTCTCACCTCATCCGTCTGTTGTTGCCAGGGATGCTAGTGAACTGAAACGAAAATGCTTCGCTTCGTCCCGGAGAGAAACGAAAATACAAGTTCAAAATTCAGTTTCGTTCCTGCACAAAATATAAATCACCAAGGATTTTAGTTTCGGGATGAAACTTTACTCCTAGTAATGAAACTTGATTAATTGAAACTCCGCCGCTCATGTTTTGATCCCAAAAGTTGAGTGGAGGGGCAGAAGAATATTTTCAACCCATTACGTTTGACATTCGTGTAGAGAGGTTAAAATATTGAGCTTTGGAATCGAATGGCCAGTTTCCCTTCACCGTTCTCCTGTTTGTGGTCAAAGTATGAGTGCCCCATGCACCTAAAGACGGTAGGCCGAACCTCTACTCATTCAACCATACTTCGTACTCGGTATGTCGGTCGAAACTAAACCGTTCGAATGTGAAACACGTAGTCCTTCCGGTGTGAAACATTATCTGCATATCGTTCCGTCCCAGAGTTTGACTTTAGTTTCGACCCGAAGTAGTTTTGACTCCGATTTCGTTTTGACCCTGAGTTTAGCTCCCCAGGTTTAAATCCATTTCGTTTCGTTTCTAGATTTCGCTCCCGGGAACGAAAATATTGAAATTTTATTGGTTTCGACTCCCGTTTAGTTTCTGTTGCCATCCCTGGTTGTGGCACCACATTTCGAATGCTTCTATATACTATCAAAGTTCAAGGCTCGCTACCATAAAGATACATGCTCCGTGTGTTGGATCTGAAAAATTGTTTTCTTTATGCTATGCTTATGTTTTTGGTTGAAAGTAGATTTTTCTTTATGTAGAATTTCCGCTTCGCCTGCGTTATTCTGCTGACTATTTCTTTCTCGCATCGTCCATCGCTTTGGATTTGTACGAGCATTATGACCATGAATATTACAAAAACGGGCCCTCAAGTCGGCCTCTAAATTTGTTGTCAACCACCGCGCATTTAAATGGGTTAACAAAAGTCACCAATCGTGTCGCTTACGAAAACATTGTTCCGTGTGTCTTGGGGAAATAAGTAATAATTATAGTGTGTTAACCGAAATTTATTTACGTGATGATGTGATCTATCAAATGCATAACTTTTCAATGACATTCCTCGCTATTACAAACATTTAACTGCAAATATTTGGGAAAAAGTGAAGATCGCATTTCACACAACACCGCGCCGTGGAAATTTTTTAAAACTGATCAAAATGCGACCGAAGTGGCGACAGAAATCAGCCTTCTATGGAATGGAATTGGACCTCCTCTATACAATCCCCTTGATTATGACCAATATTTGTCGCTATCACGTACCGACGTCACGCTTTCCGCCTCCGCATTAGTGTGCTCCCTTGAGGAGGAGACTCGACCGAGGGGGTCGCTTTCCATTTCACCCAATTTCCCCTGCTCCGTCGAAAGCGATGGTGCCGTCGTTCGAGCCTCCCCGTTCTTCCGTTTTGTTTGTCCTCTCCACCCCACCCTCATCCTCTCCCTCTTCTCCATACTTGTGGCTTTGGGCGAATGGGCGGATTGGTCGTTGCTGCCGCCCGGGGCAGATTCCAATTGCGCCGCACCTCACTCAATACATTGTATGAAAGGCCTGAAAATATAATACTGTAAAACTCTTTGTGTTCACTTGCAAATATATTTTTTTGCTAAATTTGGTTATTAAATCGAAAAAATTATTTCGGCAATATTTTCAGTGTTAATGATTATAGTTTGTTGGTAAAGCGATTTGATTGCTCTATTAATTTATTTTTGACTATGTTAATTCAAGTTATGTAAAAAAACATGTGGCTTAGCCAACATAACTAGTTTCCACTGTAGTAAATCATGTCTACCTTCATATTCCATTTGTGAAATGTATGTCTATAAATTATATAAAAAGAGGATATTTCAACTGAATTTTATCTCGCCAACAATCAATTAAATGTCTTGGGAGGATTATCATAACAATCTGTTATTGAGGGCTCTTTTCGGGATAGCCTAGAACACCTTCTTATGGATCACGCTTTCCAGTTTGTCCTGAGATTTTATTGAAGATTTTTACTCGTTTAGTCATCTTTACATGAAGCATGTTGAAAATCTTCCCGCCCTGTTTCCACCTCTCCCAAATTGAACTTCCATCTTCAACTCACTTTAAGGCCTACTCCCTTTCATTTTATCCATGAATCCTATTCTCTTCCTTCCCCTCCATCGCTTAGTTAACATTCATCCCTCTTGCACTGTTTTTAGCATCCCCTTCGCACTTATCCAAACCGTCTATCTCCTCTGGCAGAGTCAGCGCTAATCGACTATCTTCTCCGTTTCCCCGAATAATTTTCCTCCTGCTTCCAAGGTGCTCTTCAAAAAGGGTCTAAAGCAGGAGGGTTTGTCGCCCGGGGCGGACGCTCCCCTCGTCTCCCCGCCCCGCACCCTCCCCCCGTGCATTTCCACCCTCATCTCTTTTCATCGCTCGTGTCGCTTGCCGAGGCGTGTCTTTTCTCTGACGCGAGAGGCGGGAAGCGTGTTTCTCCGCGCTCTCTCTTATTTTGTTTCAATTTCGGTTAAAAGGTTCACTTCCAACGCCGCTCCTCGGTCTATCCCCACCGCCATTATCTCACCTACACATCCGCTATCCTTATCTAGGATGAGACTGTTCCTTTCCTTCCCCGCGTATGAAAAGTCTTCCGCTCCGACAGTCACACGTCTCCGCTCTGCATCCTGAGCCGCGGGGTTCGTAATGCGCCGAATGGAGGATGGCTCGTGTGAATACGATCACGCCCTCGGAGTAAATGGAGACAAGAGATCGCTCAAGTTGGCTGCACTGAAACCGCTGAGGCCAACATCGAAACCTCATAAATTTATATTGTATCATGGTTAATGGAAAATATTTGCTAACTGGTAAATTCATTTCAATAAAATGCTTAAATCCGTCCACAATATTAAGTATAAAATATGATGGAAATAATATTGTGGTTACTGTCCCGTATCAGGAGGCCCCTTGGGTGAAACTTCAGCTCCTGATACGATAGTCGTCGATAATGCCGAATCAAAATAAATAAGGCAATAAGATTATAGTGAATTAAGAGATCACGGGTAATTTGACATGCAAAAATAGCACACCGTGCATATTGATATCGTCACGACGTGTTTAAAATACATTCTAATCCGTGAATTGAAACCCTTCTTAGAAAGGATATCTCAGGCTTTAGGATTTCGGGCTTATGTGTGTTTCGCGAATCCGCCAACTGAGACCTTGATGGTGAAGAAACTTAAAACACATCTGCTACCTCAAAGCCTGAGACGCCACTCCAATGATGCCAAAGAGACGAAGTTAACTCAAAGGCGGAAGTGATGGTATCACAGTGATGCAACGTTTCTCTAAGTTTCTTTTTGCTATACCGGGCATGAATACAGTCTATCGATTTCATCAACTAGTATTAGTTATTATGATCATTGGCTTATTTCACTTGGGCTCAGCGTCCCCCGAAACGCATGTTCCTGTCTCTTTCAGCTATAGTGTGACTGTGTGTCTTTCCTTTCATTCTTATGTCCTTGTCCATTTCTTCTGTTGGTGAGTGGTTATCTGCCCCAGTGCCATCTATTGGTTACTCTTGTGGGCCAAGGAAAGGGAGTTTTATGTGGATAAACCCCCACCGAAATCATGGCAAACCTAAGCGTCCTGATAGCGTAAATGGTAGAGCACCCGGCCGGCAACTGGGTGATTCTGGCTTGGAGTCCCAGTCAAGCCGCATTTTTACCCTCTGATTTCTGGCTTTTTCCAACTACCACAGCACCGTTGTCCTCGTCCTTTTTCTATTATGTGTTGTTATCCCTTTCTTTCCTTACCTGTGAATTTATTTGTACGTACAGATTATTATGGTTACAATTTTAATCTTTCTGCGTCGGATCCAAAATCCGTGCCGCATTTATGAGGTTCAGCGTAGCCAGTATCTCCTCCGTCACTTTTTCGTCCGAGGACCTTTCGCCCATTACGCTCAATACTCGTGTCATAATAATAAGTCATGACTCCAATGCTTCTTCTTTCTCGTGCCATTCCTTGGCGGTGGTCTACTTTCCTCTCGGCTGCGTTTCTTCCTCAGGCTTTTTTCCGTGTTGCTCGTATTTTCACGACGGCGCGCTGCCTCTGGTTGCCCTTGCAAAATTATGTGAAAAACCTCGTCCATTACCATCTTGGCTGGCGCGGTGCCAACAACTCTGAGCTGAACAACGGAAGAAAGGCCAAGGAGAAGGGGGTAGGGTGGTGTCCGTAGCTCCAATGCATGCATGCATGTGAAGCCGGAGGTATTATTTATGTGTGGGGTGGTTTTTGTTGAGCTTGGAACAGAGTTGCCCTTCATTCCGTTTGCATCAATACGCCGCGGGAGTGCTCAGTAGGGAGGCGGGGCAGTGCGCATCTTACGGCGAGCCCAGAAAAAGAGGGAACTCGATGGCCGAGAACAGACGTTATAAATATATTTCGTCGAACGAGAGTTCAACTCCCCCTTTGGCCGTCTCAGAGTCTCAATTGTCTCCAAGCATTACGATTATCTCATTTGGCAAGAGCAGGGAAGCTGGAAATTGTTTCCGCCTTTTTCATCTCGTCTTACTTAGTTTCCTAACTCTTTGTGGGTCAGCTTCTTTTCTCCATCCTTATAGTCTGCGGTTACCCTGGCAGCTTGTTTCTGCAAGTTACTTTCGTAAGAACTTGAGAGGGACAACATTACGCTACAGTGTTTTACAAATTTCTTTCGCAAGTCAGTATTGTGTGGTTGTGGAATCCAAGTAAAGGGTATTGACACTGAAGAAACAAATATTTTCGAAATTTTTACTTCAATTTCCTACCAATTGAATTTTATTATCACCTAACGCGTTTCATTCGTTAGGTTTGTAAACCCCAGGGACAGGATTTATACTAACTGAGTTTCGTGCGTCCAAAATATTTTGCATAATCAAAGAGAGATGAAGTATTAAGTAATAAGGACCGTCATAGGAATAAAATAAGTAATGAATTAGCTACGGGTTTGTGTTTCAAATGTGTTGGAAACGTTGGAAGTGCGAGTGACACAGTCATTACCAGTATTACTCGCGTAATCTCAACGTGAGGAATTTTTGCTAAGATTCGGTTGCATTAACATCAACCTATATCGTTAAATTTACCAATCAGTTTCTGTTGCGATAACTAAAATTTTTATCATTATTATTAGGTTCAAATAAGATGTAAATTTCTTATGCGGGGCGTGGAAAGTGATTGTGAAGTGGTTTTTCGGGTGGTAGATAATGATGGGTCGGTCTTGAGCGACCGACATCGGCGATCAAGATCTTTGTGTGATCAATTTATGAACGGGATTACTCCAACGACCTACACAATGTTTGTGGCCGCTTGCGACGGATTTCTTTCGTCGATTTTTGGCGAGCGTAGTCAGTAGAGATTTTGAAATCAGTCTTAACTAATCATGCATCTGTCGCGACAGACCTCGGTTGCGAATGGCATCATTCGTGATTCACGTCGGTCGTGATTGAGATAGGCAGCGATCGACGATCAACCACTGGCGATTGAATAAGCGAAAAGTGAATTATGAACGATGATGAACATCTTTGAAACGACTTAGCGTACCATTAGTTGTAAATAATGCGTTAATTATAGGTAGGGTCAAATTCCTCTGGAGTTTTACAGTAGCTCAGAGTTTCCATCTTGGCCATTGTTTTGTTCGAATGGATTTCTAACCTATAAATAAACATAATACTGGTTCGAATCTCAGAATCCATAATTATCTAGGGAATAGAACTCAGAAAATGGTTGGTATATCATGGCTCCGAAAAAATACGCATTTTCTCGGTTTTAAGGTACTGATAATATATTATGAATTTACTCTGTAATGTGGCTTCGCGTTTATTTTCTCTTTTTAAAAGTCTGTCTTATTAATAAATTGTTTTTCTTGTCTTACAGGTAAGTGGAGTTATCTTAGTAATGAGGTCTTCGTCCTGCCGGATGAGTAAGTCGAGGCATCTCGTCCCTCCTTATCTGAATTAATTCCACTCTCCTGGTTGGTGGCTTAAATACCACCTTGTCATTTTGCATAAAAGATTTTGCCTTTTCTCTATGACGATGGGTCTACACTCTCCTTGTGATTTGGTTCGCTTATCAATTTATCACCACTTGGGCCTAAAATCTTCTCATGCTTGTGGCCCCACGTTCTTATGTGGTATTCAAAAGACATTGATTCTAGGACTTCTATTTTGGAGAGATATTTGTAAAAAGAGGGTTAGAGATGTTAACCATTACTTTATCTTTGCCAGTATTCTTATCCTTATCCACTTAGTGTTTCAACCCGAGGGTTATTTTGGATACGTGAGGCTAGAATTTCCCCAAATTTAGCC
Organism: Ischnura elegans; assembly: GCF_921293095.1. Lineage (NCBI taxonomy): Eukaryota > Metazoa > Arthropoda > Insecta > Odonata > Coenagrionidae > Ischnura > Ischnura elegans. Next base: position 114,917,181 of record NC_060247.1, read on the forward strand.
AAAAGATTGTAAAATAACACTTTCAGGGTAAGGGTTAGTTTTATTCCCCGGACCGCCTCACTTTACGAGATTTTGTATAGGATTGCCCGTAGGACTCGCCCGAAATTTGAACTCAGGACCTCTCGGGTTAGCGGCCAAGCGCTATACCCACTAGCGTACTACGCTCCCCCGCCAAGTGTCGAAAATTATGTAGCATACGAGTGTGTTGGTCAGTGCGCGATTGGTGTGAGTAGTCAATCCCCACACCAAAGTTGTGGTGTATCAAGTACGTTGGCCGCAGCGTGTGGAGCTACGTATATGGTCGGAATGTGTCCTCCCATCGCTCCGGAAGAGACCATCAAGTCGAGAGGATTGCAAGTGTGCCCAATGGAAAGTGACGTCACCGGTGGTGAAGCTTCCCGGAAATTCCGAGCCCTGCCCTACTCGCTTTGACTGGCCACTCATCCTTTCCCTCTTGGAGATATAGGGCGTATTCCCATCGACACACCATCTCCTCCCCATCCCCTGGCATCCCATATGGTCCATAAAAAATGTAGAATGTTAATGTTTTTTTATGGTTTACATTCGTCGATATTTCGAACTTGGGTCAAAATCGGTATTTACACGTATGCAGCCGCGAAAGTTCATTTAAGTTTTAATACGTGCCTCGGCCAGACGCTGCTTTTTATGACTCTGGCGGTTCGGCTATGATCAAGGGGATTACATCATGTTTTGTAATACGTGGGTATGGGACTCGGCACTTTCCTCCACCCGGCAGCCCTCTTTCCTGACTGTTTCTTCTAAATTTATTAGGTAAATAAAAAGTAAATTGTATAATTTTGCATAATAATGGGGATTTTGGAGGGTGGCAGCCTAGTGGGTAAAGCGCTTGCATACTGATCGAGGGTTCCTGGGTTCAAATCCCGGGTGAAGCCTTTGGACATCCCCAAATCAAAACTTACCGAGTGCGAGGTAGCCCAGGGGAAGGTAGTGCCCCCCCTACCCTGAATTTGTGATATTCACCCACCTTTGGCATAGTCCGGGGTGAGGTCTACCCTCACCTAACCTAACCAATCTTCGGGTTGAGTCACTGAGCGAGTGTGAGTGACTAAAAACAGATGTGGACCGATTTGCCTTAATTTTTATGCTTGTTGTGATTCTGTTTTTGTATATATATTTTGTACTTGTACTAGGGTCTACTATAAAGTTTATATTTTTTGTCCTGAGCCTGTTGGATTCCTGCCTCTTTCGTCCCATTGTGAGTGAAATGGTGTCGTGATTCTTTCCCAGTTAAGCTGAGGAGTGATATGAAAAGTGGATCGCCCTCCACCCTCTCATTAATTTCTCTCAAGCAAGTGACTGTTTGCATATACTGTGCGACGTTCGTGAATCATTGTTAGGGTTACAAGCGGTTAGAAACTTCAAGAAATCGTGATTCTAGCGAATGCTATGAGATAGGGTCAACCTTCAACCTCGGTCAATGAAAAATTCTTTTTTGGTTAAATAAAGCCATGTTTCTGATGAAAAAAATCGTAGAAGAACAGGTGGAAGAGAAGAAAGACAAGAGACGAGACCCTGGATGAGTTACACAGGACAGGTTAAAAAGTATATAAAAGAGAAGAAATATGTCACTATGAAAAGGCTAGTGGAATGGAGAGCTTTGTCAAACCAATCCTAGGATTGTTGACTAATGGTGATAATGATAGCCTTGTTTACACGTCTAAGTTCCTCTACACTAACTTCGAAACACGCGTGAAAGCGCTATTCTTTAAACTAAATTTACGCGAACTTCGGATGAAATCATGTGCTGAGGATCGCAGTCTGGAATCGCCGAAGAAGTTGGTGACGGCGGGGGAGGGGTTGGCGAGGGGGGAGGGTAGGAAGTGGGCGGGGTCTTCCCTTTCACGACACGTCGCCCGAGATAATCCCCCGAAAATTTCGTGAGTTATTTATGGCCAGATTTCGGAGTTCCGTGCCGTGTTTTCGCTCCCCTTTTTTCCTCCCCCTCGCTCTCTTGGTGTGGTTTTCTCGGTTTTTATAATGGGCCGTCGGTCTCCGCCCTTTTGGATGAAAAAAAAAGCGGTTGATCCTTCATTGCGGCCGATTCTTTCCTTCCCCAACCCCATTCAAGCTCAAAGCCTTCCCTCTCACCCCCTCAACCCTTCCCTCCCGCCCCTGGATCGGCACCCTTGCCGCCCCCTCGCCTCCGCTGGTCACCGCGAGGGGTTGATATCGATCGCAGCCACCCTGAAGACACCCGCCCTCCAATCCCGGCGCTGCTCCTCAAGGGGAGGTCGCCTCAGAAGCCCCGGCTTCGAAATGCGTGCGATTCTCTGAATAAATAAACAAGACTTTGATAGCCCCTAATTTGGAAGCAGCTCTATCTGTTGTAAACTAATTTTAGCCCTCGATTGGTGGAGATGTTCGAGATGCATATGGTACATTTATTCTAACTCTCAACTGTTGCAGTCATGGATCTTTGTTAACTTTAAGCAACCTTATCAAAAGAGGTGCCTATTTGAATCGATTTCTTTCTCAAATGCATGGTAATTCAGGTGTCCACTTCGTTTCCAAATTTAATAATTCCCTACGCTAAGCAAAGTATGTTTGCATATCCACTGATATTTTTTAGTGATCTTAGTGAGCGTTCCCGTCATAAAAACACACTTTCGAAGACGTTGAATAAGATATTATAGCTGCGCTTCCCAGGTAGATTGTAGCTACCTCCATGGTCGCTACACACTACTTTCTTGTGCATCGTGTATTTAGTTTTGGTGACGCTACTGCCGCAAGTTTTTAAGGTGACAAATTTCAAACAAGACCATTTCTTGAAAGGCACGGAAAACTGCCTTTTTAGAGCTTGCATTCATAAAATACCATTTTAATGAAAACGATTCGGTATCGAAACGCGAGGGCAGGAAATAATTTTTATATATTAATTTTTTTATTTAGTGTCACGCCGCCGAAAACATCTATTTGGTCTTACATAGGGGTTTTCATAACACATAACAATAGGGTATTTTCCTTCATCAAAGAAAACTAAAGGCATTGATTGCGATTCGTTACCCACCAATAGTGTAATCATAATATGCAAATTATTTGGTTTTAGAAACCCCAGTTTAGACGAATGGAAATGGTCAATTTTAACCTCATTTGAAAAGGCCAGATTGGCGGCCATGCGATGCCACTCCACGTGACGTCTCAGGGACCTAGCTGCTATACGAGTAGCCAGGTGCTTTACATCGTCTGAGATTACCTATGCATTCGTGAGGCGCAGAGCTCAGAGAAACATCTCTTAATAATCACCGATTAAAATTGCCTGTGGTCGGAAAGTTTCCTTCGTTTGATAGGGTATAAATAATCCTTATTTAAGCCAAGTGCTACCTACTAGTAGGATACGCTACGCTACCGCCATGCTAGGCAGCAAGCGGCCTGCATCGTAGCGGCGTTCATAGCCTCGCACCCCGGTGGCCTCACACAGCGGAAGCCATACGTCACTCGGGATTTTCCCAGCATTCATACTTAGCCTTCGCGTTTTCTCGCGCTTGAAATTTTACACTTTTCATTTAATTTCGAAAAATAGACATCGCCATTCAAAAATCTAAAAGTGTGAAATATGTACTCCAGGAGTAATAACCTTTCGATTTAGGCAATAAAAAAATAATAGGAAACAACCCTATTACGCGTACACCTGAGTTGGGGCGACCTATCGAGGCGGGGCTCGAACCCGCGGCCTTTGGTTTGGCAGGCGAGGACTTTAACCCGCTATCACCGAGGCCGGCAATTCGATGTTATTGACTTTTATTTACAGCCGTTCGTTATTTTGAAATTGATGTTATTGTGTGGTATTGTCTGACAAGAGGCAGATGTTTAGATACGGCCTAAGACGCGGCTGAGTTTTAACAACCGCTCAGCCGTTGTTTACTCCGTGTCTTAGAATTTTGTATTAGTAATGAGATAAGAACACTTGTGTTTCACTTCACGCTTCAAATATCGTGCTGCTTAAACAATGAAACAGTTGTTCTGGAAAAATACGCCTCCATAGTTCTTCTTGCGTATATTTCAACGGAAACTGAAGCACGTACAGGTTATTCCAGGAACATTGGGCTCTAATCCTTTAGAGCGCTTGGAAATGTTTGTATTTTCACCATGAATAAGTCATAAATACATATGAGAAGATATGACTCAGTCATTCATTGTTTCTCTTGTCAAAATTTAAATTCGCCCCGTTATTGGGAGGCAAGTTCTTTTACCGGCAACATAACATGCAAATGATTTTAGAGAGGTTTTAATTTTGGGATCTTCCGAAAGCTTCACCCGAAATTTGAACTCGTGACCTTTCATTCAGTATTCAAGCGCTAGGGTAATCACGCTTCCCTAAGTGCGTGTTTCAAGCAATACTATTTTCTACTAGCAGTTAGCTACTCTGTGACATAAATTTTAATATTTTCATGGAAGTGACCTTAAATATTTTGTGATCTCCTCGATGCCCAACAAATATCTTGGCGATGCCAGGTGCCCCAGGGAAAAGGACCGCCCTCCCCCATCCCACAACCATAATGTTTGAATTTTCACTTGCGTGGCCTAGTCTGGAGTGAGCTCTATCCTCATCTATGAAAATCAACCGTCCGGTTGTACCACTGATCCTTTCTCTCCTCTTCGAGATCTCTGGCTCTGTGTCGCGGGAAGGACACTGGACTCCAAACAATAGAATATTAGTTGCTATGCAATGCGCACGGGAGCAGTTGAAACCTGGGCTGAAGGCCGTCCGCTCTCTCCAAACATGACCGACTCCCATGTATTATGAAATGGTAAAATTCGACAAATGTGATGGAGAAAATAGTGCATTTTGATTTGAAAAACTCGTATGGGATACAAGTAATTTATCTTCCAAGACGCAATCTCATACTAATCAAAAGAGCTGGGAAAACAATTTCAAAGCTGCAGGATTTCAAATATATTTAACCGGAATTCAATTCTACAGGTTCTTCTCAAGATGGCCAGATGCGCATTTTTTTGGCTTCACTTTGGGATGGGGTATATAGATTTTCAGTATTCCATTGTTTAGAGTTCGGTGGAGAAGGACCTCTTGCCCCTAAGGCAGTTTGGATAGGGAAGGAGGATGGTGCTTCGACCCCTCCCCCTTTCCCCAGCACCTTCTCCTTCTCGATGTACCGGGGATGAATTCGTTGTCGTGCCCATGCGTAAGGCGTTGAAGGCCGCCACGTCCCTGTGACCCCAGGGGTATTAGCACTTGACCCGAAATGTATTCAACAGCAGCAACGAGGAGGGAAAGTTTGAGGGCTTAAACAAGAGTGCTTCTTACTTAATCTGAGAGAGGATTATGTAATCACTTCATAAATATGGCAGGCATGCGTGGACACGCATTTCATGTCGAGCACTCCCGCTGCCACCACGGGCTGAGGTTATATAAGGTTTTTTCGTATTATAAAAATTTTGAAATATTTTTGGGTCCACATAAAAACTTGATCCACTACACCACACGACGCGTTTCAATGGTATCAAATCATTTTCAAATATGTAAGCAGGAAAACGCGTCTTTCATTGGATTAAGTTTTTAAGTGGAAACTACAAAATATCTTTTATTTATCATGCAAGCGATCCACCACATCTCCCTTGAAACAACTACTTAACTTTGTGCGATTAACGTGGCCTCGTGGGTCTGCAGCGGAAAGAATCGTGATTTGGCAGTATCTTAAGGAGATGGTATGAGATACAATTGTAGATCTAATGAATATAGAGGAGTAAGGAAACATTCTAATGCAATATTAGCAGGCGTGGGGATAGAGAGGAGATAATGAAACACTGACTTGCAATTTTCCACGAATATAAAATTTAATTCGACTCGAGTTTCGATGTTACTACATCATTTTCAAGGTACAACCGATGATGATGTAGTAAAATCGAAACTCGAGTCGAATTAAATTTTATATTTGTGGAAAATTGCAAGTCAGTGTTTCATTGTGAATCAATTCCACTCCATCTCGCTCGATTCCTCGAATTTTATAGAGAGGAGAGTTTCGTCAAACCAAGTCGTTTTAGTTTAACTGGCTATAGTTTTTCTTTAGTGATTCACTAGAATAGTATTCTTCTCCCTCCCCTCCATCTCTTTCATTGTTTTATTGGTTGGAATATTATCAATTTTCTCATCGTTGGCTCATTCAATTAGGCGAATACACCCCCAGTGTGAAAAGGGGCTCAAGAACGAACCATCTTGTGTGGCATCGTGTTATGTCGCATGATTTTCAATTTTTTCTCATGTGATGTATCTCCTTACGTGGATATTATCTGAGGCTTTTTACCGATACATAATTTGAAATTGCGTTAACTGTAGTATTTCCTTATTCACAGAATTTTTGTCTTGCTGTCTTATTTATACTAATTCACAATTGATATATTCCTTTGTTTGCGCATCTCAAGTCGAATCTAGAAAATCCCTCCGCAACCAAAAATGTCTATTCCACGCACTCCCGATGTTAAGAGTAGGTACTACGGACCCTCCCCTCAGGTGCAGATTAAGATTATTGTTTTCGGGGGCTATTCATTATTATACGTGGCGCCTTTTTTGTATGCAATACCTCGCAGCGACCATGCGTCTGATGTCTGATATTCGTGGACAAATAACTTTTAGGTATTCATCATTATGTTTTAACATAGTTTTTTAAGCTAGTGAAATAAAAACTTACATTGGAGAGCCACCTTAAAAATTGCCACCATTCAACTTTTCCAGAAATTATGGAGGGGGCGGCCCCTCCCACGGACCACACTAGCCACCACGCCATCCCGGGATTGGCGTTATGTGGTGGCTAGTGTGAATCTGTGTATGTCGTTTCCCAATCGAAAGGTCCAAGTTCGAATCCTATCTCTGGCGGGTATTTTTCATAGGAAGTCCAACCCCTGCTAGTGTGGATGGTAGGAAATCGTCAAGAGCTGGCTGATTAGGTCGGTCTTCTCTCCGCCTCTTTCCTTGTGGCCTTTCCGCTCGTGTGGCGAGTTATCTTATCCGCGCCTTGTCTTCATCTCCGTCCCTTCCTTCCATCTTTTGCTGCTTATCCCAGAACTTTGATACGGAGAAAGGAATATTCTTTGTGTAGTTACTATGGTTCATAGAAGTTTCCCTACAATGGGAGCGGCGCCCTTTATGCTCTTAAACGAAATTTGTCTTTCTCTATTGTATGTTATTCTAAGTCCACGCTCTCGTAGTGGAGTAACATGGTAACTGAAGCATTTGGTCACTTTTTAATGAGAAAATAGTATCTCGGAGAAAACGCGTTTTCGGAAGCCAAGCTTCATCATCCTGTAGAAAATATATCATAATTATGTTAATTTTTGGCTCTCCTTGCTCTTTCTAAAATTCTATAGAAAATACTTCCTCGAGGGACTGTATAAATATCCCTGGCTGTAAATAAATTCCCGTGCCAGTCGCTTCCTCAGTCGAGGAGGGAGCGATCGAGTACAGTCCTGCTTTCGCCATCCCGTCCCCCAGGGCGCTCATCAACTGCGTCATGTGGAGGTAATGAACTCGAGGAGATTCACCTTGTAATATATGTGGGCGCATCCCCTCTGACCCTACCCCCACCTTTTCAGTTCTACCATGATTTTATATTCTCTTTCATCCTTCTTAATGCTTTCCTGCGTTTGCTACAGCGAAATATTCCAAGTACGTCCATTCTTTTTTGTGCGCATGACATTTTGCGTTGTGCGTCAGGGTAGTGGATTGTACTCCATACATTTCTGAGCCTCCAAAAAACTTACCTGAAACGCAACGAAAAGTTGGCAGTACGTTGATTTCTTTTACTTTTGCCTTTATTTTTAATATGCTGTTTCCACTCCAATATTGTTATTGTTATACTTTTTCACTACCAACTCAATGCTTTGGACATATATTTATCAGCGTGAATTACAACGGACGACTTGTCCATCGTCATCTGGGAGAGTGAATAATTTTGACTCGATTTTAATTGGAGTCGATTTTTGGATAATTTAAAAATGTTGGTAATGTACACCGATGTAAACCAGTAGAAATCCCTGGAAGACTTGACGCAAATAGTTCTCCGGGATATTATCACTTCGTACTATACATTTATCTTCTTGTGTCCTTGCCTTGTTCGTCTCCAGTTGTTGAGTAGTGAGCTGCCCCATCATCTATTTGTCAATCCTGTGGGCCCAAACAGTAAAATTTTCTGTTCGATAAACCAAAATCTAAATCGTAAGTGTCGTGGTAGCGCAAATGTCAGAGCGCCCGATCGGCAATAGTAAAGCTATGGCTTCGAGTCGTAGTCGAGAGTTAGGTCGCATTTTTTCCCTTTGATTTCTGGCTTCTGCCATCTGCCACGTCGCAGTTGTCTTCGTCCATTTTGCGGTATGTGTTCTTATCTCTTTTTTCCCATCTGTGAATTTTAAAAAGTCTATCTTCACTTCCCCGGTAACAGCACATTTAAGGCCTTAACATCAGGGGATTTTACCAAAACAACTATGAAATAACATCTTACAACACCGGCAACCTGCCCAGGTGGGACTCGAACCCACCATCTTCGGTTTCACAGGCGTGGACTTAACCCCGCCGTCACCGAGGCCGGTAATGAAATGTTTATATATGGTATGGATGTTTTGTAAATATTTTCCAGCGAGCAACCTTGGCCCTGTAGTTGTGCTCCGACCCTCCGACTCTACGCTCGCATCCTTCTCCTCGCTTCTCCCTTACATCCTCAAGGGGAAGGGAGCGCTCTCATCCCTCCAATTGCGCCTCCCTCCCAAATGTGTGCGTGGGGAGATGTTGTTGTTCGAGCCCGCTCCCCTCACCCGCCGCTGCTCCTCTCGAGGACTGCGCGAAATGTGCGTGTGTGACCTTTTGAAACGCACCTTACCTCCCCACTACCCTCGCCCCTTTCCTACCGTCCCCTCTTTCCCCTGTGGCCCCCGCCCCTTCTCTGACTCTCAACCCTCACTATAATCGGAATTCCTCCCGCGCGCGCACGGCCTCAATTAAAGAGAGTGCGCCACCTCGTTGACACGGTTGAGTACACCTTAGCCCCAGCTCCACGCAGATCCGTTTTCGGCGTAGGCTCGGCGTACGTTCGACGCAGGCTCGGCGCACCTTTGACGCAGGCTCGGCGCGGGCCTGATGCCGTACCCTCTGAACAGTACCTCTGATTCTACCCCCTGAAGAGATAAAATCATACTTGTACGTGTAAGATTTCTGTTAGCCTGTGAAACAAACGTGTGATATGATCAACCATTTTGTCGTGTATATTGATCTCCATTCTTAGTTGATGAATGTCACTCAGTTAGTTCTCCAACCCGAATATTTTTGTATATAGGCAAGGTTGAAGCTCACTCCAGGATAACCCACTGGTGTTTGAATTACTTGAATCATGAGTAAAGAGGAAGGAATGTCTTTACCTTGGTCACCTCGTGTTTATATTTTGTGGCAAGTTAAAATCGTTTTTCAGTTCACAATTCTCGTAAAGCCAGGTTTACTCTTTTGCATTAAGTGAACCTTGCAAGTGGGACAAAGGGAAACTTCGATTTTTTTCACGAAACTTAAACATGCTGATGCAGAAAGTGATCTTCGGAGATCAAAAACACCGTTTTGTTGATAATTAGTCGTGATTTAATTTGTTGATTTTCTATTCGGTAATTTACAAAATATGTCGGCTTTATAATTTTCCTTTTAAAACCAAGTGTTCTTTTAAATGTATTGTCTAGATATTTATTTGTGCGAAACCAGCATCGTGGCTAACTATTTAATCATTGAAAATTTTGTAGGAGTGTGGCTTCTTAGCATTAATAGGCTCACTTTTTGTCGAATTTCACAGAAGCGTCGTCTGTGAAATTCGTGCTGACCTCAAAACAATGGAACGACGATCGCTGCTTGCTGCGTATGGAATCCGCTGAAGCCATTCCATCTCTTCCAGCATGTCTCGTATACCATATTTTTGAAACGGAGTTTTGAGTCAGTTTGAATTAAAGATGGTGCTTTTTGAATTGATTCAACTGTTGTATAGAGTCCTAGTATTTTACCGTCCAAATCTTCGTTGAATCTCAATAGGGTAGTTTCCTTCATCTAAGAGAACGAAAGGCATTGATTACGATTCGTTGCCCAACATTAGTGTATTCATAATACACAAATTATTTGGTTTCAGAAATACCGGTTCAGACGAATGGCAAGGGTCAATTTTATCCTCATTTGAAAAAGGCCAGATTGGCGTCCATGCGATGCCACTCCACGTGACGTCATAGGGACCTAGATTTCTTACGAGTGGATAGGAGTTTTATATCGTCTGAGATGACCAATGCATGTATGAGGCACAGAGATCAGGGAAACATCTCTTAATATCACCTGTTAAAACTGTTTATGGTCGGTAAGTTTCCTTCGTTTGATAAGGTATTAATAATCCTTATTTAAGCCAAGCGCTACCTGCTAGCAGCCTGCATCGCAGCGGCGCACACATCCTCGCCCCAAGGACATCTCACTTTGCGGCAGCGGCAGCAAAGCGCTACCTGCAAGCAGGGTACTCTGTTACCTGATAGGAGGGTACCCTGCTACGTGCTAGCAGCCTGCATCGCAGCGGTACACATATCCTCTCCCCAAGGTCACCTCACACGGCAGAAGCTGGAACCAGAATGACGTCACACGGGCTTTTCCTAGCATTCATACTTAGCCGTCGCGTTTTCGCGCACTTGAAATTTTTCACTTTTCATTAAATCGCGAAAAATTGATATCGTCATTTTAAAATCTAAAAGCGTGAAATGCGTACTCCAGGAGTAATAATCTTTCAATTTAGGCAATAAAAAATTAATAGAAAACCACCCCGTTGTGTGAGTGTAGAAAAAAATCTCTAAGTCACATGAATTTCCCACATATTAATTGGGGTTCAATGCTCTAAGTTCCGCCAAAGATGGCGAGATCCGCAATTTCAAGAGGAGAACATAGAGGAGGCCCAATTCCGTCCCATAGAAGGTTGATTTTTGTTGCAACTGCAGATGCCTTTTATTATATTCGCAAAAATGTCCTCACCGCAGCGATTAGTTGGAGCGATCCGCTTTTTCTTAATATAATATTTACAATCGTGAGGCCAAGCACTGAATAGTTGTGAATTTGATGCATCACATCATCACGGTTATAAATTTCAGTTATTAGTCCTCATAATAGCCCTTGGAAATTAAAAAAGAACAGACTCAACTTCGATAGAGACAACGGACAGAAGATTAGCGAACCTTGGCTTCCAGAAATTTCTAGAGAGAAAGACGTACAGCAAATTTTCTGCCTGCGCCCACCTCATGTAAAGTGACAACAAAGGCGACGCGGTCATTAGCCCTGATGAGATCTCCGGCATAGGAGAGGAAAAGTTGTCCATTTTAAAGTCTCGACGCGGTTTACCCACTAAATCCTTTATATTGACAGCCCTAATAATAGCTTACCTCTCCGCAAAATTCTGATTGTTCTGCCCGTCAGCTTCGCGAGTGGCGACTTAATAAATCAATTTAAATGTGCGGTGGGTGAAACACATCAAGTGGCTTAATGAAGAATCGTCTATTGCAATATTCGTGCACAATATCAGGGCTTCGTTCGGGGATCGTCATTCCATTGTTAAGCCTGAATGACACGATCATTTTCTTTCGTCGCGAAAAGTGATCACTAGAGCGATCGCTTTTCGCAACGGGAAAAGTGATCGCTTTAGTGATCATTTTTCTGGATCACACGGTCCCTCCCGCCGTCGACTGTCGCATCACTTTCGATATCACAGCTCGTTGTCGTAGGACCCGTATAACGAAGATAGATAGCGTGTTTGTTTGTTTATTTATGTCTTTCCCATGATTGTCAAACGTTGCGCTGCAATCGCTCCATACGGCCTTCGTTCCGATTGGCTGATATGGGGTTTTAGTGACGGTTTTAGCGACGTAAAAAAGCGACCGGACGAATGATGAAAAATAGTGATGGGAATCCTCATCGCGATCGTGATCGCGAAAGACAATTGCCGGCGACGGTCATTTGCGAGTGATCACTCTATTAATCGCGATAGTGATCACTAGGAAATGACGGATAAAATGATCGTGTCCTTCGGGCTTTAAGAGTTCAGCGGTGGCGCCACGCTTTCTTCACTGTCGATATCGAATTTGGCCCCTTTTCTCTCTGCGTGAGGCTCACTCGATCCTTTCGCAGACTGTTTGCTCCCAGTGTCTCATTTGATGCAGATTACTACCGTCGCGATAGTTTCACGGACTCTTGTTCCGCCGCCGACGTCGTCTTTTCTCGTTGCCCGCAAATCCTTCCAATATGAATTCGCCCCCAAACAACTTCACTCGAGAGACAGTTATTGGGTCCTCTAATCCTGTGTCCACTCCGTGCACTACTTACAGGTTTTTTGCCGGCTTATGCTCTTCCATGTTGGTCGATAGCTGCGCATTCTCATCTAGCCGTCGTAGAAGACGAATCAAGCCCTGGAATCTGTGATTGAATACCGTCTACCTCTCCCTTAGTGCACATAGCGGTCCTGAAATTCTTTTATGCTTCGTCTTTGGAACGAGCTTTATTAGTCCTATTTTTTTTTCTTCAACAGAATTTTTTCTTCAACAGAAGGTGAACTGGGAAACTGGGGGTGATTTTAGTCGTGGAATACACGAAGTTGTTTAGAATTTTTGTATCGAATTATTTCGTTTAGTTCTCTTGTCCTGCGAGCTCTATTTACAGTATATTTGTAAACGTGATATTTTGATCCCTCCCAAATTTTCTCTTTTCTCCACCCTCTCCTCCCGCTTAATTTTATCAATGGTGCACATAGCACCATGTTTCCATTTTCTTTCAGATATTATATAAAATATCCATTTTGAGTAATTATAAAATAATACTCTTTCGATTGAGAACGTTTCAAATTAAATTAGTGATAGATAGATTTTACTAAGCATAGACATGTTTTTTCCAATATCTTCATTCTATATACATCTTCTTTTCAATCTCGTAGTAATCGGCAAATATTATATATATGCACTGCCACCGAAAAATTACTCGTGGTCGTGGTTTTGCTGAAATTATGAGTATTTATATTTTTTAATATTTTTCTCAAATAACTAGTGCGTCCCTTCAAAGATATTTTCCTGAATCAAATATAAAATAAAAGGGAACACAATTTTTGATACCATGTGACCATATCCAGTCGTGTCCAACGTATTCCTCTGTTATTTTACCAGTCTACGTAATGAGAAATGACTTTAATGACGTATTAATGTCAGTTTTTCCGCCTCTGGACCATATAAAATTTAGTTTCATTACATTGACTTAGAGAGTCTGGTAGATCGTTAGACTGCCGACCGAGTGGTCCCAGTTTCATTTACCGGGCGAAGTCGACGGTCATGGGTCATCTCAAATCAGTCCTGGAAGTGGGAGGTGGCCCAAGGAAAATAAATGTCTGATCTACTCTGAATGCTTGATATCCACACGCTTATAGCTAAGGGGTGAGCTCTACCCTCCAACAAATACAAACCAACTCTTGGGTTGAATCACCGAGCGAGTGAGTATATTGATTTTGGAATCTTATATTTATCGCCGATTAAGAAACGATTTTCAATAAGTTTTATGTACACCAATTGTCATTTTCTCTATATGTGTTGTCTTTTTAAGGAATATCCTAGGTGTGCTGGAAAACGAATGTGCGTCCGAGTCATCGTCTCGCGTTGGCATTTTCAAGCGTCGTCGAGTCAGCCTTTCGTTCCCCTCCCACTCTCCATCCCCTCCATTAATCTTCCACCCTCTCCCTCCCCCTGATTCCGTTGATGGCATTCCCCCACCTTCTCGACTTCCAGCCGCATCTCTTCTTCCTCTCTCCAGTTTATGCCTCACTAATTTCCACTTTGTTTTCGTTTTCGGTTATCGTTTTCACACTTTTTAAGCCAATAATACCATAGAAACCGTTTCTATATTGCAGTGGCCATTATTTTCACCAAATTGATATGTAATCTGTCAGAATTTTGCTTGATCATTCATGCTGTTTTATAAAGGCTCAAGATAAAAATGGGTGGGCAAAAACTTGAGCAGGTAGAGCTATTAAATTGTTTTAGCAGCACATTAAAGGGAAACGGATACAGCTGTTAGGATATCAGTAAGGACATGAGTGTTAGTGGGAAAAATGCTCGGTAAACGAGGGAAATGAAGGAAGAAAACAGGATTTTTAGACACAACGAAAGGGAGTGGGCCTAGTGAGTTGTAGAGGGTAGTCCATGAAGGGGTACTGTCAAAGTAATTCGTTAATACTCCATGCAAACCCACCTTAATCGGGAGAATGCAGTAATAATATACTTTACGCGACGCTGGCATAGAGGAAAAATGAAAGCAGTGTTTATTGCCTTCTACGATGATGCCTTTTAGAATACTATTTAGTTAACTTATCGATGTTGGGTGAAATACTTGCATGTAACGCTTAAATGCCAACTTTCAATGTGACGTCTTGTCTATAAATACTTCGTCGTGATGTTACTTTGCCAAAATAATGTCACTCTAACTGAATAAAAGTAATAACATTTTTTGTTTTAATTTCGAAAGTATGTGGAAAATTCTGACGATATATTAATTGATTTGGAGAAAAAGTAATAAGTAAGAAATGTCTCGAGCTGTTTTCGGAGTCGCTGAGTGAAATTCTCGTGCAGTAAATACTTATTTTTTAGCATATTTTTCATGCTGCAAATGTTTGCATTTTGGAAAAGATTAGCGAGATAGTGTTGAGGGACATTGTATGTAAAGAAATTACGCATTGAATTGGTTGTATGGCAGTGTGATGTCGTTTTTAATATTTCTGAGAACCGCTAATGTATTTGCTGCTGAATGTGCTATCTCTACTCTCTCTGCTATGGCACGACACTTATCAGTCATTTTTTTCTCTGCCGTCAGACTTGAAAGTCTTGGAGCGACTCGAAAAAATCTTCAGGAGCACGTGGCCTACAAGTCTGGAGCCTGTTCTTTTATAAGAGCATTCCTTTTTCGAGGACTTCTCTTGTAGGGGAGAGCAGTCGCTGGGTGAGGGAAACCTCGTTAACATTTGAGATTTTCCATTCCATTTCAGGGAAAACGTGCGGGGGGAGTCGACGTTATCAGTTTAGCGGGAGTTATGGGAGTGGAGGGTGGAAGGTTTGGCGCCTATCATTTAGCCTCTCCCCTCCCCATCTCCTCGCTACCACCATTAGGGAATGTGGGAAGGGGTGTGCGATTAACGGAAGATTGATTTCCTCCTTCTCCCCCACCGTGCCTGCCGCCTCACTAATTATCCGCTCTTAAATCTAAAGCCATGCCCCTTACACTCTCGACTCATTCGTCATTGCCACCCTCGTCTCCATGGCCAGGTGTCGCCTGCTCACTTCCACCAAAGGGTTGATGGTACTGCATTACAATACGAGTAGGGTTCGGGTTCGAATCTCGTGGTAGAAGCATATTTTAACGATTCCAATGGGTGTTGCGATTCAATATCGCGAGATTCGATCCTAAAATAAAGACAGGTGTACTCTTTTTCGTAAATTGTAGCGTTGACATGGGAAAGGAAGTTAGTCAGTAAATGTGAATTTTACAGGAGATGAAAGAAAGAGGTTTGCAAATAGTGTGAAGCTTATATTATTGTACAAATTTCGTCAATCGTAGCAACTGATATATAGTACCAATTGATTTTATACCTTGTCGATAGCATTGCCTTGTGCATGTACTACCTTCTCCATGAAGAAACGAAATTTCGATTTTTTCTGACTTACGTACTACCTTTCCCATGTCAACGCTACAATTGTCTTGGGAAAAAAACCATTGACCGGGGAACGAACCGCAGGTCTTTTGTTTTCCGGGTCTCTACGCAGATCACTAAGCTAAAGATGCTCCTAAATTCGGATGGCATTTGTTATCCATGGCTATCTCATGAAATTTATGAACATGAATAGTGTGGTGGTCTGCGCAGTGGCCCGGAAACCCTGAGACCCGTAGTTTGATTCCCGGACCTGAGAAATTTTTTCTCATGGCAATTCATGTCAATATCCCCGCCATCCAAGCGATAGGCACGAAATATTACACACCAGGTTTACTCGTCGAAGTACACTGTTATAGGAGTGGCTTAAGTCAGACATCTCGCCACCATTATTTACACAGAAGTGTCCCGAAGGTGCCAATGCGCTTTATGATGGCATAGTTAGCTAAAGAGGTGGAGGAAGGAGAAATAATTTCCTCTCCTCTTTTTTCTGAGATTATTAAACCATATGTTGGTTTACTCTTGATCCCTAATAATTTAGAAATTGAAATAAGCAATTGTTTACTATATTCTTTCCTGCTTAGTTAGATCAACAAGTGCCGCTTGCGATGCGTCCATAGCCGTCGATTCCTACTGCGTTCAAAGTTGAAATGCTTCAATAGATCGAATAGATCGCTAATAGATCGAATTAAGATTACAGTCGATTCGTGTTCTCTTGGAAATGTTTCGTTGCCGCTGTCCATTCTTACGAGTCGAGCTTAGTCCACTGCAATAGCAGTCAATTTCGTGTTATTTGATCTTGATAGATCGTGTGCACGAGTCGTCTGCGATGTTGAGCCAGGTCGACTTCGCAGTCGAACGATATTACCTTTGGTGGGCTCTCGATTTCTTGATTGCGAGTCTTTGGGGGCGTATGATGAATTTGGTCTTGATTGGTGCTATATCCGAGAAGAACCGAGTGTATACCTTCACCCAGCTCTACTGCTAAATATGTACTCACCGAAGGACTCGACACGTCCCTTTTTCCGTAGCTGAAACCGTAGCATTCTCCGTCATTAAGCCAATCAAAATGCACGGTCGTTGACATTAATTTTTAGGCCGCGCTTGGATTTTAATTGAATGACTGTTGTAAAAACGTGAAGTGGCGGAAAAAGCGATGGAAAAAGGGACGGTGAGGTTGGCCGTGTGATTAAAAAGATGATGAGTCTAGCGATCATTCTTTTGGTCCCTGAAAACCTATCGCTGGAGCTATCATTCTGAGGGATAGAAAAATGTTCGTGTGATTCAGGCTAAATATTCGTACTTATTGTGCACTTGCAAGCGCGTCTTTGAGTTTTAACCCCTGGATAAACCGCTTCCTTTCCCGAAAATTTTAATTAATATTTCCCCTGACGCGTGGCCATCCTCCTCAGCTGGTGCATATCGTGTCATCGAGAGGGCCAGCGAATTCCGACGGGAGAGCAATCATCCGTGTGGGTTGGGAGAGTTGTGGCGTCGTCGATTGCACGTCCACCGCCTGCCCCTCCCCACCTCCTGGAAACGCATTCGTATTGCCCTCTTCCTCTATCTTTTCCCCTCATTATATTCCTCTCCTCCGTAGTTAACGAGACTTCTTCCTCCCCTCCCCAAACGTGGACGTCGTGAGCAGTGCCACGCGCAGGGGGACTGATTTGTGTTGCCACTTTTTATCGGTTTTCAAAAATCCCCGCGGCGCCGTGATGAGCGCAATGCGATCCACTTTTTCCAATATTTTGCAGCATAATGTTTGTAATTGCGAGGAATAGCATTGAAAAGTAATTAATTTGATAGATCACGACAAAATTTGTATAAATTTCGGTTAATGCCCCTAATTATACCTTATTTCCCCGTGAAACTCGGATCAATTTGTCCGTCAGCGACGCGAGTGGCGACTTTTGTAAACCCATTTA